>NC_039364.1:128062763-128390255 GCF_003573695.1 Papaver somniferum
TGGTGTTTGGATTATTTTCTATGTTAAAATGTACAATTTAGTTTGGGTCATTGTTTAACTAGACAACTTTTGGTTTTTTTCCTTTTTTTGCATTACATCTATGGTCCAGCCGTCCGGGCCACCCCACCCACCTAGGTAATTAGTCGAAAAGTAGAAAAATTATTTGGGTATTTCCTAAGATATCATGATTTATTTTAGTTTGTTATGTTCAGAATGTATATATTAGACTAAAAAAAAATTAGATAAACATGAAAATATTCATTCCATATCTCATTATACTGCTACAGTATCTCATTTTTTAGTAATATGGAAATTGAAATATTCAGTGTAAATACCAAAGAATCGTGATTTAAGATAATGATGGAAAACCTAAAAAATTAGAGTTTTCAAATTACACCAAGCATAGAAAAAAACTAACATAGAGTATTAAGAGGGATTGTTGATATGAAATTGACGAGAGGATCCAACAGGTATATTGAATGTCCATATATATATAAGCTTTATAATCGTATTTGCTTGTAGCATTCACAATAAGAAAATCCTAAAATCTTGTAATTTTTGTTTTTTTTGATAATCTTTCATCAGTATAATAGTGATGGATATGTTGCCGGAATTAACTACCAAGATACTTTAGCGCCTCCAAACTACAAAAATAGTTTTAGCAAGCAAATGTGTATGCAAAGAATAGAATACTATCCTTGGGGACAAAAGAATTGGATTCCTTTTTGGTGTCACACCAAGAATTGGGAAAGATAAAGTTACCCAACTCTTTTATAGAGAGGAAGATTTCAGCCCGATCGTAACAGCCAACAATCATGATGCCCCGAATGATGGAACCCATGATGATTGGACTATGTTGCACCCAATAGTTGGATCTTGCAATGGTCTGGTTTGTTTTTATGTTTCACACCACGGCATACAAGATCCTGTATATATTATGAATCCAGAAACTGGTGACCACCTCCATATGCCACAACTATGCATCCCAATTGCAACGGATCAAGTACTTTCGTGGTATCCACGATACAACGTAATTGGGGGTTTCAGATACTGTCAATGTACCAATGAGTACAAGGTAGTTCGAATTCACATGGATGGTAAAGTCCAAATACACACTTTAGGAGACAAGAGGGGATGGAGAAACATAGCATGGGAGATTCCTTATACTTTTCGGAGTTCAGGTGTGTACGCACACAGTTGTATTTTTTGGATAGATTGTTGTCAGTGAGATATTGGTATAATATCTTTCAATTTGGACACCGAGACATTCCATCAACATTTGCCACCCCCGCATCATATTCCTGGGAGTGAATTTTGGATAAATACTTATCCATCACTTGGGATGGTCATGTTTGGAGTTCGCATTTTATTTTACTACATCCATGAGGGAATTGATCGGCCCTGGATATATTTTTGGGCTCCCATTTCCAAAGAAAATATTCATACATGGGCACCTGGCGGGGAATGGAATTGGAATTATGAGATAAGCATTTTCTTTAAAGAGGATGAATGGACGACTCATAACCCGATAGCCTTTATAAATAACAAGGAACTCTTATTTTGGCAGAATAGGTGTTTATTGCATTACAATACGCTCAACAGAACTTGGACGGAAATTTGGGGGGCACTATCGTAGGAAACAAGGGTTGCAATTATTCCTCACATGAGGAGTGATGTCTTGTTGAAGAATTTTGGTGGACAATCGGAAACGTGTACTCATGATGTCCATGCCACTAACACATTCCTAGGCTTATCTATATAGCTTTTTTTCTTGCAGTTGTGTTTTTCTTTTTCTTTTTTTGGTATTTAGATTTTTTTCTATGCTGAAATGTACAATTTATTCCTTGGGTTATTTATGTTGCTTTTTTTTTTCCTTGTATTTTTTTGTTTTGGTGTTTGGATTTTTTTTCTATGTGGAAATGTTCAATTTCGTGCATCAACATGAAAGTGTTGCCGCTAAATGTTGGGTCATTGTTTAACTAGCCAACATTTGGTTTTTTCATTTTTTTGCGTTACACCTATCGTCCAGCCGGCCGGGTCACCCCAACCGACCTAGGTAATTAAATTAAAAAGGAAATTAGATAAATATGAAAATATTCATTCCATATATCTCATGAGATCATAATTTATTTTAGTTTGTTATGTTTTGTTATGTATATTAGATTAAAAAGGAAATTAGATAAACATGAAAATATTCATTCCATATCTCCTTATATTGATAGAATATTCAATGTAAATACCAAAGAATAGGTGATTTAAGATAATGATGGAAAACCTAAGAAATTAGGGTTTTCCTTAGAAATATATATAAATTACACCAAGCATAAAAAAAATTAACATAGAGTATTAAGAGGAAAAAATGAGTTCTGCTAAGAGGGACTGTAGAGATGAAACTGAAGAGAGGATCCAAAAATGTCCTCGACTGATGGCTGGTCCTCGTAAATTGAGGATTATCATTACTGTGGACGGAATAACTACTGTTCCTGGTGTTCCTCTCGACGCTGTAATTAGTTATGTTGTCAGTAGTGTTGACAATGATGATGTTCTTATTTATGCTGATGTTATTCCTGGTGTTCCTCTGGACGCTGTAATCAGTAGCGTTGAGGATGCTGATGTTCCTGCTTATGCTGATGTTCCTACTGTAAATGATGATGCTCCTGCTTCTATTATTGAAATTATTGATGAAGATCGTCTCGATGTTCCGGATATGGAAGATAATCCAAAAGTTAACAAGCATGATCTTAACAAGCATGTGGAGCCTGATGAAGCAGAAAATGACAAATCTGAGGATGACAAGGCGCCCAAGACTGCTGGTTGGAGTGATCAGGTTCACCTCAGCATTGCAAGAAGAATTGTTTGAAGATGGGGGATGGTTCATTTGATATGTTTTTTTTTTGATGATATGATTTGATTTATCGATTTCATTTTGTGGACGCTTTGAAAGTTGTTTTCGTTTCTTGTTTCGTTTGCTAATTTTGTCATTTAGAAGAAGGTGTTGTTTATGAATTCTTTTATTATTTAGGTATTGGAATCATTAAATAAATCAGATAATTATTTACAAGTTCATAGAGTTTACAGAATGCAATATACTCTTGCAAATTTATTTATTTATGAGGTGTGCATTCTTTTGGAAAAATAAATATAATTAGCTGAAAGAACGGAGGAAATGTAGAAAAATACAGTTTTCCCCTGTAAACAATAAGAATCAATTTATCACTTTAGGTCTGATCTTATTATCTCCTTGCCAATACTTTTAACAAAAATACGAGTTTGAACAAGTAAAGTGCTATTGAAAGTAAAGTACTGCTATACGACGATGTTAAAGATAATGATCTTTGCGTGGAATTGGATGAGAATGAGGAACCAGACTAATCTGACAAAGAACCAGACTCATCTAAAAGGTTCTTTGCTTTTTAAACAGGGTTTTTGATGACCATTTTGTTTTCAGTGGTGGTTTTATTTATTTTTTAAGTACTGCACTAGATGGAGGCTTTTTACGCTAATAGATAGGTTGACATTTATGTGATGAATGATTCACGTTGAACTTTATGTTTTCTGGAAATGATGAACATGAAAATGGATGGATTTAGTTTATTTATCTTTATTAGCTTACTGTATGATTAGAATAATACGTTTCCTACATAGGTGCCACTAATAATTCATATGTTTCCTCCCTAAACCAAGAATAATACAGGAGACAACCCAGCTTAATATTATTAAGGTAAATATTATTCGAAATAGGAAAGTATTTTTTTTTCTATAGCCTCTTCTCGAGTTGGTTAGAGATAGGAAACAAAATTTCGAAAATTTTGGGAAACAATTTTATCATAACTGTCTACGATATATTCTCTCATAAAATAAGGAAACTAACCATATTGGTCACACATCAAAAATTTGTAAATAAAAAAAGAAAAACACCAAAAATCTTTTGTTTGGCGAGTGATGAAAATGGATTTTACTGGGCGGGATGATTTCAAAAGGAAAATCAATTCCCGCCTGATGGTTTGGTTAAATTCCAAAAAGAAAAAGAAAGATGAGTTTGATATACTTTTTCAGTTTTTATTACTCGATTCATTCTCTCTATGAAATCATAATTCTACTACTATCGTCTCTAATCTTTACAAGGAACCTACCTCTTCATACTCGATCTTTGTTGTTGGTATTATTTCTACAACCCATTATCGAATGAACATTAAATTGATGTTAGATTTTTTGTTCGATCTCATGGAATCAGATGTTAGATCTTATAGGTTTACTAGTTAAAGCATGATTAGGGTTTTTATTCTATCACTTCTTATAGGTTTACTAGTTAAAGCATGAGTAGGGTTTTTATTCTATTACTATCTTTAATCTTTACAAGGAATCTACCTCTTTAAACTCGATCTTTGTTGTTGGTAATATTTCTACAACCCATTATCGAATGAATATTAAATTTATGTTAGATTTTTTGTTTGATCTCATGGAATCAGATGTTAGATCTTATAGGTTTACTTGTCAAAGCATGATTAAGGTTTTTATTCGGCTGTATCAAAGAACAAGTTAATGACAATCACGGGTTGTACGATGAGATGTGATTTCATTTTGTTACAACAATAATATTTTAGGCTTAAGTTACATGCATGGACTATTATAAGATTTAGGTAAGGATCTTTCTTTCATGTTACTTAGTTAGGCTTTACTAGTTAGTTAGGTTTTACAAAATAAAAATAAAAAAAAAAATTTAACGATGCTAATTTTTTTCTAGGGTTTTTGTTATTGTTTGGGTTGGATTTTGATTGAGAGTTAATAACTCTACTTTGATCGACGATGTTGTGTCAATCATATTTATATACAAGGCTTCTCAAGATTTAATCATTTGAGTCTCTGTTACTTGGCGAGCATGTAACGTCTGTATTTTAAGTTGCCACTTTTAATAATACCATGTTGCTAGTTAGCCAATTTGACTATATCTTCAAGCTAAAAATGGATAATCATTATCTGGTGCTTTAGTGCTCTTGGCTTTTGTAACAAAAAGTTATATAAGACCGTTTAACCGGTACCTTTCGCTTTGTGGTTAACACAATAATCATGAGGAGATTTTGTGTGTTGCAGTGATGTTTTAGCCTAAAGTTACATGCATTACTGAGTTCATGATTGTTTTCTTTTCATATAATAGAAAATAGGTGTAACACATGTTGCCTATCCTGTTAGGTTTAGCTAATATTTTCCAAAATAAGCTCAAATTCCTAACTGAGATGCACGTACCTACACAACTTTTTTCATGGCAGAAGGTGATGATTACAACCAATGGAGGGAATCAGATGTTGAGGGGGATTCTGATGAATAAACGATGGATTTAGATGAGAGTCATGATGACATTGTACAATCAGATGACGATGATGGTGGAGATATGCTCCACACTGCTAGATTTGAAGACTTAACAGGTAATGTGCGAAAGCTTGTACTTACTTGTTTCTACTTAAACATCACATGGTTTCATATGTTTCCTCGGTTATTCCCAGAGTCAGAAGATTCTGAAAATGATGATTTGGAGGTGTTAGAAGAAAAAGAATTGGAAAATGCTCCAGAAGCAGAAAAGCAGCCACAACAAGAAGACTCTACAGAAGTGATCATAAAAGAGAGGGGAATGACAAGAATGTTGAAGCTGCATACAGACTTCTGGATAAAAGATGCCAAAAGAAGGGATATTGAATTTGACAAAATGTTCCGGCCTATTGGTAACCATAGAATTGAATTCAGTAGTTACCTAGGCTATTTGGTTCGTGATATGGTTGGCATAAAACATTTATGTTGGAAGGAAGTCCCTTCAACAACAAAAGAAAATATGTGGGAGAAAATTCTGGTATGCATATGCGGTTACCAATTCGTCGTTTTTGTTGTCTAACTGTGAGTCTATGATTAACATACATTAGATGTTATTGCAGATTCATTATGAGGTGCCCCATGAGCTGAAGCGAGTGGTCATGAAACGTCTACCTGTTCAGCTGCGGGACTTCAGAAGGAAATTGTACAACAATCATGTAAAACCCTTCCTGGAAATGCCGCACAAACTAAGAACTTTCCCCAAAAAGTACGAAACGGTAATGGACCAAGAGAACTGGGACAATTACCTTAATCATGTACTAAAATCGGCTATATTTAAGGTATGGAATACACATTGCTTTTTCTGATTTTGTGTTTCGTTCTTATTGTCTATCCCAGCATACTAATGAAATTATTTTTATTTCCTCTGCAAGAAAAATCCGGAGAGGGGAAAAAAGGAAATATCACAATCCAAGTTCCCACATCGGAAGGGACGAGGAGGATACTCAGGATTAAAACTAAAATTAGTAAGTTTGTTGTCTTATTTATTATACACTGCACAGTAAAACCGGCCATATCAGATACTCATGTTTTGTATGTCGTGTTGCGTGTCTCATATATGCAGAAACTTAAAACGGTATAGGGATGTGTCCTCTTTCACCAATCTGTAATTTTGTCACATTAGACGCTTTGGAATAGGTTTTCTGTTTTACTCAGTTAATATCTGTGCGGATGTAAATCCTTACTTGTTTCTGGTAACTACTAGGTCCAAAGCGGAAATGTTACCAAAGAAGATCTTGAAGACCGGTGCTTCATGTGGGCAAGAGCACGCGAAAACAAAGAAGAAAGTGTTCCAGACGAGTTTGTCGGGAAGAAGACATCTGAAGTTGTGAGAAAACAGAAACTTTACAGTCCTCATGTTTTTAACCAAAGTAAATGCACAGTAATTGCGCAAGGTTTAAATCAGAATTTAACACATTATTTGAACAGGAAGAGAAGCGGAAGATGATTCGAGAGGGAACTCTAACGGTTGGTCATAAAGAGAATTCCCTAACAGTTGCGATCGGCCCGGATAAGGGTGGACGTGTCAAGGGGGCTGGCTTTGGCGTGACGGCAACCCTTTACTTTCCAAATGGAAGAAAACCAAGACACTCGAAAGATAACGATGAACTGCGTGAAAAGATGAAAGCTAAGGAGAAAGAATTAGAGTCTACTAAAAATGTGTATCGGAGATTGACAGATAACTTGTTATCTCAAGGAGTCGACATTGCGAAAATTGTGGGCAACAGTATCAGCAAGTCTGGAGGAGAGGTAAGTGAACCGAGTTTTGATTAGATCGTGTAATTTTTTGAAAAAATTGGCAGACAGTATCTGATTTTTTCAAACAATGTGTTCAACTACAGTCACAGGATGCAAGACCTATCAACGCCTCCAATCGATCTAAGAATAACATAGGTCCAGAATCAGTTAAGCAACTTCAAAAAAAAATATGGGAAATCCGGTCCGCAGAAGTCAAATGAAAGCACCAAAGGGTCCGCGAAGCGGGTCTCTCCTTGTACTAAAACGCCGACCGTTTCTACTGAATCCCTACCGTCTTTAGTATCAAAAAAGAAGTCTTCGTCTCCTTCATCCACTGGGGAATCTCAGAATGTGCCATCTGAAAAAGTTACCATTGATGTATGGTTTTCCAACGCGTTTAAATTTTGAATCTTCCATTTACTATCTCTCATGCGCCTTGTGTTTCTGCAGGGCACAGGATGCAAACTTTGGTTTGGAGAAAATGACAACATTGTTGCCATTGGTAGAGCTTACTCTTCAAAGAAGGTATCTTATAAAATGAAGTCAGGAATGACGGGTGAGGTTACATGCTATAGCGTCATGGTTAGTGAAGTACTAAATGAAACCATCAAATTACCCTTTGGCACATCTTTTGGGATAAAAACTTTAAAAGATGTTGGTGATGCTGAAATTTGTTGGCAATCAAATCAAACCATCTTGGATCAAAAGGTTGGTTGCTATGCTTGTTTTCTTTATTAACTCATTGGATATGTTTTTACACAAACCAGTTTTATATATATATCTTGTTTGATATAAGAGACGAATATGTTATCAGCTATATGAATCACGGACGTTAGTGTATATTTTAGAGAACCTTATAGAGCGAGATATGTGGTTAGCTATTTGATTGTGAGTCAGTTGTGCATTTTGCTTAAATGGTTTCACTGCAAAAACAAGGTACAACTTTCATTTCAATTTTCTGATGCAGGTAAGTCAACCAAAACATTCTGAGGCTGTGAAATCACCGGATCTACTTAACGGAAGCCAATCTCGTATCGCAATATCTGAAAAAGTTCCGAAGGTATGTGTTTTAAACCAGTTACATGATCTTAAGACCATATGAGTCTGAAATATGCTATCAACTATTATATGAATCACGGATGCTAGGGTGTATTTTGGAGAACCTTGTATATTTGTTACCTATTCATCTGTGTCTTCGCATTCACGGTGGAATTTGGCATATTTGTCACCCGAATATGGAATATTACACTACTGCTGCAGGTAAGTCAACAAAATTCGGGGAAACATACTCTGGATGTGACATCAAAAGATCCACCTAGTTGAAGCCAATCTGAGATCATGACAACTAAAGCAGTTTCTCCGGTATCTGTTTTATTTTTACATGTATTTTAAATCTCAATTTGTTTTGAAGTTTTCGCTTGAAGATGTTCATATGCCATATATTTCAGCAGGGTAGAAGGTGCAACCTTTTTGACGAGCTGTCTAAGGCAAACGTCCTTGCTAGAGGTAGAGCTTTTCTATTAACAGGAAAACAACAATTACATGGAAAGGATGGGTTGGAGGTTGATTGCCACAAAATCCTGATCGATGAAGTAATAAAACCGAATTTCTGTCTACCCGTACGATTTGCTGGTACGAAAACATTAGGGCAAACTTTTTGAAAAACGATTCCTTGGCCAAAGTATGGTGTTCAGTTTACCGAGCCTGCTAAGAAGGTTAGTTGCTGGGCTTGTTTGATTTGTAAGTCGAATATACATAAACCAGTCTATCAATTATATGAATCACCGATCCAAGTGTAAATTAGAGAACCTAGAAAAATAGAAACATGTGTAACTTTCAAAAGTAACTAATAACTCTTTTAATCTTATGCAGAACCCTACCAGTAATTCACAACCAACTACTTCTCTGCGGAAGTCTCCTTCACGTAGCAACCCTTCTTATGGATCTAAGAAGCAGTCTCCTAATCATATGCAGAACTCTACCAGTAATTCCCAACCAAATCCTTCAATATCTCTAGAGAAGTCGTGCACATCTACGGCAGAACATCTGGATAAGACATCTAATGGAGTATTTTTTTTTTCTTCGTAAATCTATATTTCTAATTCTAGCATCTTCTTTTTATATGATGTTTATTTGTCGTATCTCCGCAAAAAGAAAAATACGACTTCTGGAATGGATCTAGGGGAAACGTCGTTGCTAGAGGCAGTATTTTACCTATGGTGCCTAACCAGAAAATACATGGACAAGATCTTCCTAGTAACTGTTATGCTATCATTCAGGAGATTATAGTTTCATCGTTCGTGTTAACCGAACCAAGTGGTGAGTTTAAGTTATTAGGGGAAGCTAAAGATGGTTTTGTGGCATGGCCGAAAGATAACTATTTCATCTCTAATGACAGGGTTAGTTTCTTAGCTCTTTTGCTTTGTTAATCAAGTATATAAATAGTTTTACATAAATCGTGTATTCAGTTTGATTAAAGAATAAGTACGAGATAGAAATATATTAACACCTAAATGGAACATGAATGCCAGTGTAAATTTGAAAATTGATATTTGGTTGTGGATTTTATTATGGGCGTCAGCTGTGAAAAATGTCGCAGCCTTCAGTGAAGTTGGCTTTATTACATTGTTGGAAAAATGACTTTTGTCTGTCTCTTGTTGAGAATTCACATGACAGACGAATTCGCTTTGGATTTAGAATATATATATATATATAATACATTTAATCTCTTGCTGCAGGAAACTCCACAGCATGGAAAACCTCATGAGCAACCAGAACCAGTTTTAGATTCTGAGAAGAAATTGGACAGTGAAAAACTGAATGAGGAGCACCTAGCAGTCAATCCAAATTCGTGGAGTCATGCAGCCTCTGAAAAGATTTCTCAGAAGACTAAAAAGGCGCAGAGAAGGTTATATGTACCAACTGTGCAGAAGGCATTGCAACTTTCAGCTGCGCACCAGAGGAAAACAAGGTTTGGCACGTTGAGAATGTCACAACCTGATCCATTGCATGCAAAGGCACCACCATCAAAAAAGTTGAAGAAAAACTGATCATTTTTGGATAAATGCTCATCTAACAAGTTCTTTGTTTTTTTAAACAGGGTTTTTGATGTGTGAACTTTTAGTTTACGTATTTTTTAAGTACTGCACTAGATGCATGCTTTTTACGCTGATAGATAGGTTGACATTTATGTGATGAATGATTCACGCTGAATTTTTATGTTTTCTGGAAATGATGAACATGAAAATGGATGGGTTTAGTTTATTTATCTTTAGTAGCTTACTGTATGATTGATTACCAATCCAGATGAACCATGGGCTGTTATTATGAAGGAAAAATATTTTCATGCTGTTAATCCTTTAACTGATATTGTGAACAAACATGGGTCTTGGATTTGGCAAGGCATATGCACAGGTTTGAATATAATTAAAAGACACTACATATGGGAGATATGTGATGGTACTTATATGCAAATTTGGAAAGATACTTGGATTCCAAATATGCACAGACCTCCAGATAGTCATTTTAGCTCTTTTAATTTGAAAACTGTGAATCAGCTCATTGACCAAGACTCTAAGTCTTGGAATTCTGATATTTTGAATGCTTTGTTTGATGAAGATACTGTTAAAAGGATTACTGACATAAGAATTCCTATTGCAGGTAAAGATAAGCTGAGATGGGAGCCTTCCAGCAATGGAATGTTTACTATAAAATCTGCTTACAATGCCATCTTGAATGAAAACTTAGATACTAAGCCAACTAAGAACAACTTAGACATCTGCTGGAAATCCTTTTGGAGATATAAGCTACCTCCCAAAATTCAGTATTTTATACGGAAATTCCTACATGGTTGCATTACTACTAAACATAGACTTGCTAGGTTCACTAAACATAAAGATAGTAGATGTGCTATTTGTAGTGGTAACCCTGAAACTATTCAACATATGTTCTTTGATTGTCATCATGTCAGACATATATGGAATTCAGTAAACTCTATATTATCTACTATCCTCCAGGGTCTAGACTTACAAAATTGGATAAGTGGTTTCTTTCTAAAGGCAAACAATGGTATGCCCAAGGATTTTAGTCTGTATGAGAGTGCCAGTTTCATTTGTGGCTAACCTGGAAGGCTAGATGTGATACAGCTTTTGAAAACAAACCATTTAACAGTAACATTGTTATAAACAATGTTGTCAGGCAGATTGAGGACTGGAAAAGGGCTAAAAGTATGCAAACTAGTAGCAATAGTGCTTTGAGAGTAATTGATAAGAACTGGAAGGATCCTATAGATGATATATACAAATTGAATTTTGATGCTTCCTATATTGATAAAACTGTATTATCAGGATGGGGACTGACTTGTAGAGATTCTGCAGGAAACAACCATGGACTGCGAGGAGGTGCATCTCTAGCCATTGATCCAGAGAAAGCTGAAGCGCATTCTCTCCTAGAAGCTGTACAATGGGCTCACAGTAAGGGATGGCGAAAAATTCACTTGGAAGGAGATTGTCAGAATGTTATAGCAGCTGTGAATGGGAAGGCTACAACAGTTAAATGGACAACATATAATATAATCCATGATGCATTAGTTATATTAAGTTATTTTGATTCTTGGGTTTGCACTTATGCCCATAGGGATGCAAATCATATTGCAGACTCTATAGCAAAGTATGCAAGAACTCAAACAATTTGCTTTTGTTGGTTTAATAATCTGTCTGTATGGATCAATCTTCTGATTCAACAGGATAAAAACAATATGTAAGCTTGCTTATCAATATATTTATTCTTTCCTATTAAAAAAAATACTGTATGATTAGAAGAATACGTTTCCTACATAGGTGCCACTAATAATTCATATGTTTCCTCCCTAAACCAAGAATAATACATGATACAAGCCAGGTTAAAATTTTTAAGAAAAATATTATTCGAAATAGGAAAGTAATTTTTTTCTATGGCCTTTTCTCGAGTTGGTTAGAGATAGGAAACTAAATTTCGAAAATTTTGGGAAACAATTTTATCATAACTGTCTACGATATATTCTCTCATAAAATAAAGGAAACTAACCATATTGGTCACACATCAAAAATTTGGAAATAAAAAAAGAAAAACACCAAAAATCTTTTGTTTGGCGTGTGATGAAAATGAATTTTACTGGGCGGGATGATTTCAAAAGGAAAATCAATTCCCGCCTGATGGTTTGGTTAAACTCCAAAAAGAAAAAGAAAGATGAGTTTGATCTACTTTTTCAGTTTTTATTACTCGATTCATTCTCTCTTTAAAATCATAATTCTGCTACCATCTCTAATCTTTACAAGGAACCTACCTCTTCAGACTCGATATTTGTTGTTGGTATTATTTCTACAACCGAATATTAAATTGATGTTAGATTTTTTATTCGATCTCATGGAATCAGATGTTAGATCTTATAGGTTTACTAGTTAAAGCATGATTAGGGTTTTTATTCTATTACTTCTTATATGTTTACTAGTTAAAGCATGATTAGGGTTTTTATTCTATTTTTACTATCTTTAATCTTTACAAGGAACCTACCTTTTTAGACTCGATCTTTGTTGTTGGTATTATTTATACAACCCATTATCGAATGAATATTAAACTGATGTTAGATTTTTCGTTCGATCTCATGGAATTAGATGTTAGATCTTATAGGTTTACTAGTTAAAGCATGACTAGGGTTTTTATTCGGCTGTATCAAAGAACAAGTTAATGACGATGAGAGGTGATTTTATTTTGTTACAACAATACTGTTTTAGGCTTAAGTTACATGCATGAACTATTATAAGATTTAGGTAAGGATCTTTCTTTCATGTTACTTAGTTAAGCTTTACTAGTTAGTTAGGTTTTACAAAACTTAACGATGCTAATTGTTTTCTCGGGTTTTTGTTATTGTTTGGGTTTGATTTAGATATAACTCTACTTTGATGGACGATATTGTGACAATCATATATATATATAAGGTTTCTCAAGATTTAATCATTTGAGTCTCTGTTACTTGGCGAGCCTGTAACGTCTGCATTTTAAGTTGCCACTTTTAATGATACCATGTTGCTAGTTGGCCAATTTGACTATCATCTTCAAGCTAAAAATGGATAATCATTATGTGGTGCTTTAGTATTCTTGGATTTTGTAACAAAAAGTTATATAAGGCCGTTTAACCGGTACCTTTCGCTTTGTGGATAACACAATATTCATGAGGATATTTTGTGTGTTGCAGTGATGTTTTAGCCTCAAGTTACATGCAACAATGAGTTCATGTTTGTTTTCTTTTTATATAATAGAAAAGAGGTGTAACACATGTAGCCTATCCTGTTAGGTTTAGCTAATATTTTCCAAAATAAGCTCAAATTCCTAACTGAGATGCACGTACCTACACAGCTTTTGTCATTGCAGTGTAGTTGCAGGAAATCCTACACTACACCCCTCACAAGATTTCAATAACATTCAACTCATTTTAGATTAACAATCTTACTTTTATTGATGAATCTTTGAACAATCTTACAAGAAAAGATAAGGGAATCAAGAATAACCACTGCTCTAGATTTTCTCTCTCCTATTTACTTGCTTCTCACTCAGAAAAGATCTCTCCCTTTCCTTTACAACTGAACGGCTATTTATAGGAATTACATAGTGGATGACAGCTAATATGTCCTTTATTTTCGGATATGGCTTGCGACATTCTCCCGACCTTACAAATGTTAATCTCGCAAACTCTCTAATTTTTGCAGGATCGTCACATTTTTCTCATGATTTAGTTGACGTCGTTTATTATGTCATTTCTGAAATTGTTCTGTGACGCTGTTGTGTTATGTTGCTGATAATTTCGCTAAGGCATTATTGCCACGAGATTATGATCCTACATCTTGCCTCTTCTCATATCTTCTCTGCGAAGTAGAGAACGATGTGAGAAATGCCGAAGCTGTCCATCTCTTCATATTCTGCATTTATCACACATATCTTTTCTTCCATCTATTTCTTGACACGTCTTCTGTAACCGCTGCTTTTCAACCGCTCATGTCTTTTCGTATTAATGGTGTTTATTTCTTCTATATATTCTTCTTACTCATCTTTCCATTTTCTTTTTACTTTCTCTTCTCTTTTTATTCTCTCATCTCTGCAACTCTATTGTTCTTCCATAAATTCTGCCATTGCAACTTTTTCTTCTTTCTTCTTCATTTGATCTTTTTAATTTCTTCTTCATCTCCATACTGTTCCCTCTGTAGATCTTCATTGTTTGTAACTTTCTTCCTTTTTAACTTTTACGAATTACTCTTCCTGCTGGTGTTTTCCATGGATTCATCGAGGTTAGTTTTCTTTTTTCTTTCTTATGGATTTTGCTGAAATTGATCTTGCTTACTGCTTTATTTGATGATGCTGCTTATGTGATTCCCATACTGTTTTTATTTCAGCAAAAACGCCTTTAACACCAAATTTACGGTTCAAAACCCTAATATTCCCAAATCGCAGCATAAGATTGTTGTAAACAAAAGAAAGTCTGTGAATCAGAAGGTAGTAAGAAACATTATTCTTTTCTAATAACAATATTGTTGCCTCTGTTTCTTATCTGGATTGTGATTCGCAGGGTGATAAGGATGACAACAAACCTCTCAAGAAATCTCGCCACCTTAAAACCGCTGAAACCTCTGTTCCATTCCACTTACTTATCTCTTCTAAATCTCCCACGACATCTTCGCAAGTTAAACCATTATCTCCAATTCGCGAAAAGGTTTCCTCAGATTTAATTTCTTCAACTGACCTTTCAATGATTGAAACCCCCCTTATTAATCCTTCTGTGAATGAAACTTCTTCTCTTCCTATTAATAATGTTTCTCAACCTTCTATCATTGCCAATTCTCTACCTGAGCCTCTTCCTTTTTCGAAAAAAACCGTGGAAGGAATAGATATTTCTTTCAAAGTTTTATCTGAGGTCCTGATGATGGCAAGAAGTCTCCCATTGATCCTGTCAAGTATGGCATTTGCTAAATTCTGAGTAAGTATTTTGGTTCTGACAGAGCTGCTTCGCAAACAGCTTTGGAAAAAGAGTGTAATGCTCTCCGTCTCGAAAATCAAAAACTCCAGAATGTTTTGCTGGATCGCGACAATCTTCGCAAGAAGAATGATGAACTGAGAGGTATGATTTCCTTATTTGTGTCTTCAATTTGCCTTTCTAATGATTTTATTCTTTCCATATTTAATTATCCTTGAAATCCCTTTTTCGCGTGTTAAGCCTTAAACCAGAAACGAATAACGGAGAGATATCAATTTGAATCTGCTGTTAAAGAAGCCCGTGTTGATAAAGAGATTTTGATGGATCAATATAACCAATTAGATAACCTCTATTCATACTCTGTTGATCATGTAAATAACCTTACCCATGAAAATACCCAATTAGTTCGGAGGAAAGATTTATTAAGTAATGAAATATCTCGCCTCTCTTATTCTTTAACTAAAGCTAATCTAGAGATGGAATCTTTATCAGATGAGAATAAAACTATATCTCAAGAAAAGCAAATTTGTTTAAATAAGATGGCGATATCTTCGCAACAACTTAGCATCCTTCAGAAAGTATGTGATGACCAAGAACAATCTCTTCGCTCTTTGAGAAATGAACTTAAAGAAGTAATAGAGTCATCTATCACTGAAATAAATATACTCATTCAAGGTGGAATAGATTTAAGTGTAAAGGAGAATCAACTTAAAGAACAATATTCCAAATTAGAAGAATCTTATTCTTCTCTTGCGAAGAAAAATGCCTTTCTTATTTCTAAAGAGAAAAATCTTCAGTCTCGACTTAAAGGTTTAGTTGGAGATAAATTTGATGATGCAATGGATCATTGGGAGAATAGTTGTCTGACCTTGATTCAACACCTTATTTCGCAAAAGGAAGTTAGTCCTAATAGTTTGACTGCCTTAACTATTTTTTCTTTGTCATATCTTTTTGAGTTCTTCATCTTACTGAAATTTGGTATTCTACTTTTTGCAGAATCTGAGAAAAATCTTCATTCCTCCATTTCTGTTTTGGAGGCTAAATATGCCAAAATTCGCAAAGAAAATGCATTACTCGTCTCTGTCCTTATTGGTTCTTGCGACCGAGCAGAAAGAAAAATTGATTATCTTGCTTACTTTAAGGATATTCAAGATAGGAATCATCAGAGAGCATTTCTTCATCAAGTTCATCTCCAGGCTGAAGTCCTTGTAAATGATATTTTATTGTCCAAATCTCTTCCTCCTACATCAATCGAATCTTTGGAAGTAGATGATGATGAAATTCCTCGTCCTGCTGACAGTGATTATGATTATGAAAGTGGTGGAGAGAATAGTCTTCTGGAAGATGGAGAAGAGATCCCTTCTAAGGAAGCAACTGCTGGTGCTAATCAAGATGAAAACGAAAAAGAAATATCTTCTAAAGAAGTAATTGCTGGCGATAATCAAGGTGGCAGCGAAAAATAAGTCCCTTTTAAAGGAATTATTGTTGGTGAAGATCAAAATCGAAATGAAGAAGAGATTTGCGATAATGAGAACATTGGCGAAGAGCGTCAATTATCTCCTTCTACTGGAATTAATACTGAAGCATGAGCTTCTTATCTAGTTCTATCTTCTTGAATTGTTTCACCTTTATTATTTCTTGCGAATAGTATTCTTCAACCAACTTTAGAATTAATTTTCTCTTTTAGTATTTTGCTGGCGAGAAAGATAATGCCTCTTGTTTACTGATTTCCATACTTGCCTCTCATTATCTTTCTTGCGAGAAATGAT
This sequence comes from Papaver somniferum, assembly GCF_003573695.1. Classification (NCBI taxonomy): domain Eukaryota; kingdom Viridiplantae; phylum Streptophyta; class Magnoliopsida; order Ranunculales; family Papaveraceae; genus Papaver; species Papaver somniferum. Next base: position 128,079,636 of record NC_039364.1, read on the forward strand.
CTGTTATGAATACTTACAATATTTTGTTTTGTCATGTGGTCTTATTTTTCCTTCCTAATTAAAGGTCTTATTATGCCACCTCTTGTCATTGCGACAAAATCGCAGGATGTCCTTGCACTTTCATGCAAAAACCCATTGATCTTGCCTTAACTTTTTCTTTTGTATTACTGCCTCTTCAGGAATGTTGCGACAATATGATAGGCCTAAATTTTCTTGCGAAAATAGAGCCCCATTACATTGCCGTCTTGCGACGAAATCGCAGGACGTCTTTGCACTTTCATGCGAAAACCCATTGATCTTGTCTTATCTTTTTCTCTAGTATTATTGCCTCTTCAGGATTGTTGCACAAATATGACAAGCCTTAATACCTTTGCGAGTAAAAAGCCTCATGACATTTGCATCTTAAGACACTTATCAGCTCCCTAATGGAGGGTGCCTCCCTTATCTCCCCCTGGTTGCCCCTTTAAGGAGGTGTACTTCTACCATACAAGGTTAACTCCTCCCATCCAGTCTTAACAACAACCAGTTGTTTTCGCAGCCTCTTATCCCTTTTACCTATAGGGTTTATGGTTACGAGACTGCACCCTAAGTGGGGTTTTCTTCGGGACGAGTGCAGTATAAGCCAAGACTTGTCAAGAATGGCAAGGTACGCTCCAAACTCCCCTGGTACTCCTGACTCAATCGTGTACCTCGGCGCCTTGATCAGATTCTGCACTCCTTGGGAGAGTCCTTATTACCTTAGTCTCCCAACCTAAGTCATATGCTTAAGCTGAGAATCCAAGGTGCCTCTCCCGGATGGGCTTTATTGACCCCAAATCTCCATGACTCAGGTTCTGGTGGCGATGTAGCGTTTCCCTGAGCCATGCAACAGGTACCCCCTTATATGACGTATTTTAGGTCTTACATTTGCCTCTTGCGAAATTTTATTCGCGAACTAGGGTGTACGCCATAAAGGTTCGCCCCTTTCTTTTATGTCATTGTTCTATGATTATCTCTGCGAAAGCTTCGCACATCATGATCTTGTTTTGATATGAATAATCTCGCAACTATTCTTTCAGAATCCATAACTTCTCAAAGCTTCTTACGGATAATATCTTTCTAAATACAATCTGTTTCATGGTCTGTCAAGTCTATGACCAACATCTCTACCTTCTGGATCCATTAATTTATAAGCTCCTGTTCCAACTATCTCCTTAATGATGTAAGGTCCATCCCATTTTTCGCTAACTTTCCACCATTTTCTCGCTGATATATTGGTGTCTCTCGCAGAACTAAATCTCCTGGATGGAATTCGCGTACTTTGACACGTTTATTATATTCTCGGGCTAATCTTCGCTGATAATTCTCCATATGTTGTAAAGCTCTCTAATTCATCAAGTTTGCTTAAGATCAAACCCGCACTAAGATTTTTCTCCCAAGCTTCTCTCTTTGTTGTCGGAATAACAACTTCTGTTGGTAACACCGCTTCAACTCCGTATGTTAAACAAAAGGGTGACATTCTAGTAGCTTCTCTTATAGTTGTATTATAATCCCATACTGCATTATGTACTTGTTCGCACCATGCTCTATGATGTCCTTCTAATTTCTTCTTTAATATATCTGCTTTTCAGTACTTAACTGGAAACTGGTTAGAAGCACGACTGGCAACTTGACTTCGATAGTTGATTGACGGTTGACTTTGACCATTGACCTGGCATTGACTTCATGGAGCCTTGGACTTGCTGGTAGCTACTTCAATAGGTAGGCTGGTGGAAGCTGAATAGTGGCCCAAAACAATATTCTGGCCCAAAATGGGGTATTTTTACTCATGGTACAAACAACAAAGGAGGACTCTAGCAACTAGGAAACCTAATCCCCACACCTCATGTGTGATTACTAGTTGCATAACTAGAGTCAATTCTCAATTAACCTTAGGTTTCTTCTCGAGACCATGTAGGTTAACGACTTGAAGACTTTGTTGGGATTGTGAAGCCAGACCCAATTATTATCTTTATAGTTACATGATCTGATCTTGTTGTTTCTATCGTGTTGAGTGTAATTGAAATAATTGGCTCGATATTTTATATCTCCGATAGGCAAGATAGAAAAGTAATCACAAACACTTCGTCTCGTCGTTTGTGATTCCACAATAACTTGTTTCGCTAGTCGATTAAGTTTATTATGAGGTGATTGATAATTCTAGGTTGTTCTTCGGGGATATAAGTCCGGGTTATCAATTGGTTCCTGTTCACCTTGATTTATCAAAAGACGTAACAAAAACTCTTGGGTATTTCTGTGGGAGACAGATTTATTCAATCTTATAAACTTTTCTGTGTGAGATAGATTTGTCTATCAAGTCTTCGACTTTAGGTCGTAGCAACTCTTGGTTGTGGGTGAGATCAACTAAGGCAATCAAGTGCGTAGTATCCTGCTGGGATCATAGACGTAAGGAGGGAAACTGTACCTTGAATCAGTGTGAGATTGATTAGGGTTCAACTACAGTCCAGTCTGAAGTTAATTGGTAGTAGGCTAGTGTTTGTAGCGGCTGAATACAGTGTGGTGTTCAATCTGGACTAGGTCCCGAGGTTTTTCTGCATTTGCGGTTTCCTCGTTAACAAAATTCTGGTGTCTGTGTTATTTCTTTTCCGCATTATATTTTGTTATATAATTGAAAAATCACAGGTTGTGCGTTAAGATCAATCAATTAGAATATTTAACCGTGGGTTGTTGATTTACATTGATTGACACTTGAACATTGGTCTTTGGTACCGTTCAAGTTACTCCTCTTATTCAATCGGGCTCGCAGATTTCTATTTGCTGATTGCGGATTGAATCAAGAGTTAGAGATATTAAACTCTTTGATATACTCTATTCTAGATTGATTCTGACTGTCTAATTGATTCTAGAAAGTGTATTGGAGTAAGTCCTCTCAGATTGCCAAATTAATGGTTGGGTGTGGTTGTTAGACCCCCACATTTTCAATTGGTATAAGAGCATGCAAACACATTAAAAGACCTAATAAGTCTGTGTTTGTAGCGATCTGATATGGACAAAGGTGTTATCTCTATAAACGTACCACCAGTCTTCGATGGCTATAATTACTTGTGGTGGAAAATTGTTATGCATGCCTTTCTTCAAGCGTTTTATTTTCAATCATGGGTTTATGTAGTTAAAGGCTATGCTGCTCCCGTTGTGGCAGTAGGGAATGCAACCGTTCCAAAGAACATTGGTGAATACAATGCTGCCGAGATACTTGTTGCAAAGAAAAACTCCTATGGTTTGAATGCCATCATACATGCCATTACCCCAGATCTTCAGCACCATGTCACTACGTGCACTCGGTCTAAATATGCGTGGGATATCTTAGAAACCGTATTCGAAGGAAATAGCAGTGAGAAGGAAGCTAGGCTTCAAAACCTTAATTCCGATTGGGAAAACCTTCGTATGGAAGATGAAGATTCATCTGATGAGTTTAATCACAAAGTGTCTGAAATTGTTAATGCATCTTTTGAATTGGGTAAGGCTATTCCTGAAAAGGACATTGTGATGAAAATTCTAATATCGCTGCCATCTAGATACGATTCTAAGAAGCATGCCATCGTTGAAGGAAATAACCTTGATGCTCTTTCCAGAAACACGTTGGTTGGAAAGCTAAAGATATTTGATCATGAGCATACATTCAAAATCGGAAAGGATGTTGCCTTCAAAGCACAAAAGAACACTAAATTACTTGATAAAAGTAAAACTTTTTATGTCTCTGAGGATGATCTTTCTGAGGCTGATTCATCAGATGAAGATCTTGACAAATCAGTCTCTATGATCACAAGACAGTTTAGGGTTCTTCTATTGAAAAGAAGTAAGCAGTTTTCCAGAGACAAACCTAGGTCGTCAGTTAAACCTCACAATCACATTCCTCCTAAAAACAGGGATGGTGACGACGCTGATGACGAGGATATGCCACAGTGCTTTAAGTGTGAAGGTTTTGGTCATTTTGCAAATGAGTGTTCGAACCGTAGAAAATACACTGGAAAGAAAGGTCTTCTGCAACTCTTGATGAAATTGATCATTATGATTCCAATGAAGAAGAAAAATCAAGTGTTGCACTTCTTTATGAAGATATCGATTTTGATAACTGTAGCAATACATACATCAATCTTGATATTCTTCCAGAAAGAAACTCAACCAATCTGGAAGAAGAAATTAACCTTTCTGTTCGAAACTCTCTGTCTAATTTTTCAGGTTCCACTCTGTGCCTAGCAGCTTGCACATTCCGGGCGTCTGAATCAGCTTATCCATTGACATTCTCTTATTGTTCACTCAATGGTCATGAACTTTCAAAGTGTTTCAAGTATAAACACAAGATGAGACATGTCAAGAGACTTCAACGAAGAGAAAATCGCCTAGCAAACAAACTCAAACTTTTTCAAAAACCGTTGAGGTATGTAAGATTTATCCTCTTCAAAGAAGTTGGTTTCCAAAGATAGGTCAAGACCACTAGAGAAAAGAGTATGGTCTAAACATTTTGCTAGACAGGGATCTATGAATTCCCTTCAAAAGGGTCATGATGGACAAATTGTTGTTCACCACAGCACAACTTGATTGTGTTGTTTTGGTGCATCTTGTCTCATGTGCTTGATTAAAAGAGACAAGATTATGCACACCTCAGGCTTAAAAATATAAGAAAAAAAATTATTTTGGTTTTCTTAGATTTGCTGTATGATGTGGAATTCTTTCATACCTAATTGATATTGGAAGGAACCTCCTTGTTTACCAAAAGAGGGTTATTCTCGACAATTCTACTCTCTTTAGGGTTGTGAATTTTGCGTGCGTGAACCTGTACTGTTTAAGGTTCCGTGACCCTACATTCCTTTTCCTTCTCTGAAACTCTTTTCATCTTAAGACTGCCTGTTGAGTTGATATTGTGATTTCCTCTTAAAAACCCATACACGTATGGAGACTCCAAGCATTATGTGTTCTGATGGAAAAGATGTTAATATGATGTTAAGCCATCAATCGTGAAGGAAAAAGAAAAATATCCATTGCCTCCAACCTTGAAAAGAAAAAGAAGGAATATGAGGAAGCCAAGAGTTGTTCCTTCAAATTCTCAGAAGTTTTCTGATGTTCTTGAAGAATTGAAGGAAGCAAGGAAGGAGATTAAACAAATAAGGCTTTTGTTATGAGAACTCTTGAAATTCAGAAGACCTTGGTTCGACATCATCAGCCTAGAAGGTTTGTTGGAATTGACTCCTTTCTCCATGAACCATATGTACCAATGGTGTTGACGACAAGGAGTTCGGGGACGATAAAAATTCTTCAGAGGTCTCAATGTCTAGTAAATCTTCTTTTAAGGAATTTATTTCTTTTTTTAGAAGAATAACTAGGGTTTGGAATAGCCATTATTGTGAATACACATAGCTATGTCCAACGATTTTCATCTTCATGTTTTTAGATTTATTTATTTAAATTCTAAGTTTTGGAAGATGATTTTTGCAATTTAATCTTTATGATTTTATATATTGGAAATTACTATGGGATATTTTGTTTACGTCTGTGAACCTGTGACTGTCCCATACTTGTTCAAAAGTTATCTCTATTATGTCAGTATGAATGTTTTTGAAGAAGAATGAACTTTTGACATTAAAAAGTGAAAGCCTTTTATGTCATTTTTTGATGGAAGAAAGGATAAAATTCTGGTGTCTGTGTTATTTCTTTTCCGCATTATATTTTGTTATATAATTGAAATATCACAGGTTGTGCGTTAAGATCAATCAATTAGAATATTTAACCGTGGGTTGTTGATTTACATTGATTGACACTTGAACATTGGTCTTTGGTACCGTTCAAGTTACTCCTCTTATTCAATCGGGCTCGCAGATTTCTATTTGCTGATTGCGGATTGAATCAAGAGTTAGAGATATTAAACTCTTTGATATACTCTATTCTATATTGATTCTGACTGTCTAATTGATTCTAGAAAGTGTATTGGAGTAAGTCCTCTCAGATTGCCAAACGAATTGTTGGGTGTGGTTGTTAGACCCCCACATTTTCAATTGGTATAAGAGCATGCAAACACATTAAAAGACCTAATAAGTCTGTGTTTGTAGCGATCTGATATGGACAAAGGTGCTATCTCTATAAACGTACCACCAGTCTTCGATGGCTCTAATTACTTGTGGTGGAAAATTGCTATGCATGCCTTTCTTCAAGCATTTTATTTTCAATCATGGGTTTATGTAGTTAAAGGCTATGCTGCTCCCGTTGTGGCAGTAGGGAATGCAACCGTTCCAAAGAACATTGGTGAATACAATGCTGCCGAGATACTTGTTGCAAAGAAAAACTCCTATGGTTTGAATGCCATCATACATGCCATTACCCCAGATCTTCAGCACCATGTCACTACGTGCACTCGGTCTAAATATGCGTGGGATATCTTAGAAACCGTATTCGAAGGAAATAGCAGTGAGAAGGAAGCTAGGCTTCAAAACCTTAATTCCGATTGGGAAAACCTTCGTATGGAAGATGAAGATTCATCTGATGAGTTTAATCACAAAGTGTCTGAAATTGTTAATGCATCTTTTGAATTGGGTAAGGCTATTCCTGAAAAGGACATTGTGATGAAAATTCTAATATCGCTGCCATCTAGATACGATTCTAAGAAGCATGCCATCGTTGAAGGAAATAACCTTGATGCTCTTTCCAGAAACACGTTGGTTGGAAAGCTAAAGATATTTGATCATGAGCATACATTCAAAATCGGAAAGGATGTTGCCTTCAAAGCACAAAAGAACACTAAATTACTTGATAAAAGTAAAACTTTTTATGTCTCTGAGGATGATCTTTCTGAGGCTGATTCATCAGATGAAGATCTTGACAAATCAGTCTCTATGATCACAAGACAGTTTAGGGTTCTTCTATTGAAAAGAAGTAAGCAGTTTTCCAGAGACAAACCTAGGTCGTCAGTTAAACCTCACAATCACATTCCTCCTAAAAACAGGGATGGTGACGACGCTGATGACGAGGATATGCCACAGTGCTTTAAGTGTGAAGGTTTTGGTCATTTTGCAAATGAGTGTTCGAACCGTAGAAAATACACTGGAAAGAAAGGTCTTCTGCAACTCTTGATGAAATTGATCATTATGATTCCAATGAAGAAGAAAAATCAAGTGTTGCACTTCTTTATGAAGATATCGATTTTGATAACTGTAGCAATACATACATCAATCTTGATATTCTTCCAGAAAGAAACTCAACCAATCTGGAAGAAGAAATTAACCTTTCTGTTCGAAACTCTCTGTCTAATTTTTCAGGTTCCACTCTGTGCCTAGCAGCTTGCACATTCCGGGCGTCTGAATCAGCTTATCCATTGACATTCTCTTATTGTTCACTCAATGGTCATGAACTTTCAAAGTGTTTCAAGTATAAACACAAGATGAGACATGTCAAGAGACTTCAACGAAGAGAAAATCGCCTAGCAAACAAACTCAAACTTTTTCAAAAACCGTTGAGGTATGTAAGATTTTATCCTCTTCAAAGAAGTTGGTTTCCAAAGATAGGTCAAGACCACTAGAGAAAAGAGTATGGTCTAAACATTTTGCTAGACAGGGATCTATGAATTCCCTTCAAAAGGGTCATGATGGACAAATTGTTGTTCACCACAGCACAACTTGATTGTGTTGTTTTGGTGCATCTTGTCTCATGTGCTTGATTAAAAGAGACAAGATTATGCACACCTCAGGCTTAAAAATATAAGAAAAAAAAATTATTTTGGTTTTCTTAGATTTGCTGTATGATGTGGAATTCTTTCATACCTAATTGATATTGGAAGGAACCTCCTTGTTTACCAAAAGAGGGTTATTCTCGACAATTCTACTCTCTTTAGGGTTGTGAATTTTGCGTGCGTGAACCTGTACTGTTTAAGGTTCCGTGACCCTACATTCCTTTTTCCTTCTCTGAAACTCTTTTCATCTTAAGACTGCCTGTTGAGTTGATATTGTGATTTCCTCTTAAAAACCCATACACGTATGGAGACTCCAAGCATTATGTGTTCTGATGGAAAAGATGTTAATATGATTGTTAAGCCATCAATCGTGAAGGAAAAAGAAAAATATCCATTGCCTCCAACCTTGAAAAGAAAAAGAAGGAATATGAGGAAGCCAAGAGTTGTTCCTTCAAATTCTCAGAAGTTTTCTGATGTTCTTGAAGAATTGAAGGAAGCAAGGAAGGAGATTAAACAAATAAAGGCTTTTGTTATGAGAACTCTTGAAATTCAGAAGACCTTGGTTCGACATCATCAGCCTAGAAGGTTTGTTGGAATTGACTCCTTTCTCCATGAACCATATGTACCAATGGTTGTTGACGACAAGGAGTTCGGGGACGATAAAAATTCTTCAGAGGTCTCAATGTCTAGTAAATCTTCTTTTAAGGAATTTATTTCTTGTTTTTAGAAGAATAACTAGGGTTTGGAATAGCCATTATTGTGAATACACATAGCTATGTCCAACGATTTTCATCTTCATGTTTTTAGATTTATTTATTTAAATTCTAAGTTTTGGAAGATGATTTTTGCAATTTTAATCTTTATGATTTTATATATTGGAAATTACTATGGGATATTTTGTTTACGTCTGTGAACCTGTGACTGTCCCATACTTGTTCAAAAGTTATCTCTATTATGTCAGTATGAATGTATTGTTTGAAGATAGAATGAACTTTTGACATTAAAAAAGTGAAAGCCTTTTATGTCATTTTTTTGATGGAAGAAAGGATAAAATTCTGGTGTCTGTGTTATTTCTTTTCCGCATTATATTTTGTTATATAATTGAAATATCACAGGTTGTGCGTTAAGATCAATCAATTAGAATATTTAACCGTGGGTTGTTGATTTACATTGATTGACACTTGAACATTGGTCTTTGGTACCGTTCAAGTTACTCCTCTTATTCAATCGGGCTCGCAGATTTCTATTTGCTGATTGCGGATTGAATCAAGAGTTAGAGATATTAAACTCTTTGATATACTCTATTCTATATTGATTCTGACTGTCTAATTGATTCTAGAAAGTGTATTGGAGTAAGTCCTCTCAGATTGCCAAACGAATTGTTGGGTGTGGTTGTTAGACCCCCACATTTTCAATTGGTATAAGAGCATGCAAACACATTAAAAGACCTAATAAGTCTGTGTTTGTAGCGATCTGATATGGACAAAGGTGCTATCTCTATAAACGTACCACCAGTCTTCGATGGCTCTAATTACTTGTGGTGGAAAATTGCTATGCATGCCTTTCTTCAAGCATTTTATTTTCAATCATGGGTTTATGTAGTTAAAGGCTATGATGCTCCCGTTGTGGCAGTAGGGAATGCAACCGTTCCAAAGAACATTGGTGAATACAATGCTGCCGAGATACTTGTTGCAAAGAAAAACTCCGACGGTTTGAATGCCATCATACATGCCATTACCCCAGATCTTCAGCACCATGTGACTACGTGCACTCGGTCTAAAGATGCGTGGGATATCTTAGAAACCGTATTCGAAGGAAATACCAGTGAGAAGGAAGCTAGGCTTCAAAACCTTAATTCCGATTGGGAAAACCTTCGTATGGCAGATGAAGATTCATCTGATGAGTTTAATCACAAAGTGTCTGAAATTGTTAATGCATCTTTTGAATTGGGTAAGGCTATTCCTGAAAAGGACATTGTGATGAAAATTCTAATATCGCTGCCATCTAGATACGAATCTAAGAAGCATGTCATCGTTGAAGGAAATAACCTCGATGCTCTTTCCAGAAACACGTTGGTTGGAAAGCTAAAGATCTTTTATCATGAGCATACATTCAAAATCGGAAAGGATGTTGCCTTCAAAGCACAATAGAACACTAAATTACTTGATAAAAGCAAAAGTGTTTATGTCTCTGAGGATGATCTTTCTGAGGCTGATTCATCAGATGAAGATCTTGACAAATAAGTCTCTATGATCACAAGACAGTTTAGGGATCTTCTATTGAAGAGAAGTAAACGGTTTTCTAGAGACAAACCTAGGTCGTCAGTTAAACCTCACAATCGCATTCCTTCTAAAAACAGGGATGCTGACGAGGTTGATGACGAGGATATGCCACAGTGCTTTAAGTGTGAAGGTTTTGGTCATTTTGCAAATGAGTGTCCGAACCGTAGAAAATACACTGGAAACAAAGGTCTTGCTGCAACTGTTGATGAAATGTCTGATCACTATGATTCCAATGAAGAAGAAAAATCAAGTGTTGCACTTCTTTATGAAGATATCGATTTTGATAACTGTAGCAATACATACATCAATCTTGATATTCTTCCAGAAAGAAACTCAACTAATCTGGAAGAAGAAATTAACCTTTCTGTTCGAAACTCTCTGTCTAATTTTTCAGGTTCCACTCTGTGCCTAGCAGCTTACACATTTCGGGCGTCTGAATCAGCTTATCCATTGACATGCTCTTATTGTTCACTCAATGGTCATGAACTTTCAAAGTGTTTCAAGTATAAACACAAGATGAGACATGTCAAGAGATTTCAAAAAAGAGCAAATCGCCTAGCAAACAAGCTCAAACTTGTTCAAAAAACCGCTGAGGTATGTAAGATTTTATCCTCTTCAAAGAAGTTGGTTTCCAAAGATAGGTCAAGACCACTATAGAAAAGAGTATGGTCTAAACATTTTGCTAGACAGGGATCTATGAATTCCCTTCAAAAGGGTCATGATGGACAAATTGTTGTTCACCACAGCACAACTTGATTGTGTTGTTTTGGTGCATCTTGTCTCATGTGCTTGATTAAAAGAGACAAGATTATGCACACCTCAGGCTTAAAAATATAATAAAAAAAAATTATTTTGGTTTTCTTAGATTTTCTGTATGATGTGGAATTCTTTCATACCTAATTGATATTGGAAGGAACCTCCTTGTTTATCAAAAGAGGGTTATTCTCAACAATTCTAATCTCTTTAGGGTTGTGAATTTTGCGTGCGTGAACCTGTACTGTTTAAGGTTCCGTGACCCTACATTCCTTTTTCCTTCTCTAAAACTCTTTTCATCTTAAGACTGCTTGTTGAGTTGATATTGTGATTTCCTCTTACAAACCCATACACGTATGGATACTCCAAGCATTATATGTTCTGATGGAAATGATGTTAATATGATTGTTAAGCCATCAATCATGAAGGAAAAAGAAAAATCTCCATTGCCTCCAACCTTGAAAAGAAAAAGAAGGAATGTGAGGAAGCCAAGAGTTGTTCCTTCAAATTCTCAGAAGTTTTCTGATGTTCTTGAAGAATTGAAGGAAGCAAGGAAGGAGATTAAACAAATAAAGGCTTTTGTTATGAGAACTCTTGAAATTCAAAAGACCTTGGTTCGACATCATCAGCCTAGAAGGTTTGTTGGAATTGACTCCTTTCTCCATGAACCATATGTACCAATGGCTGTTGACGACAAGGAGTTCGGGGACGATAAAGAACTCTTCAGAGGTCTCAATGTCTAGTAAATCTTCTTTTAAGGAATTTATTTCTTGTTTTTAGAAGAATAACTAGGGTTTGGAATAGCCATTATTGTGAATACACATAGCTATGTCCAATGATTTTCATCTTCATGTTTTTAGATTTATTTATTTAAATTCTAAGTTTTGGAAGATGATTTTTGCAATTTTAATCTTTATGATTTTATATATTGGAAATTACTATGGGATATTTTGTTTACGTCTGTGAACCTGTGACTGTCCCATACTTGTTCAAAAGTTATCTCTATTATGTCGGTACGAATGTATTGTTAGAAGATAGAATGAACTTTTGACATTAAAAAAGTGAAAGCCTTTTATGTCATTGTTTTGATGGAAGAAAGGATAAAACTTTTGCTTGTGAGAATTAAGCCTATTGTATGTAATTGTGCAAATAGTGATGGAAAATAGGATGAATCCTTGTCTATTCCGCAGTATTGGTCGATCTACGATCCACATTTTTGTGCATATACTGTGTTGCTCCGTAAGTTCTCTTATGTTTGAGCATGACCAACTAAATTGATCATTCTCTTATGGTTATTTTAGTTGTTGCTCAGTAAGTTCTCTTATGTCGAGCATGACCAATTGATTTGATCACTTTTGTGGTTAATTTGGTTGTGTATTCCAATTGAATTAATTATGAGTTTTCTTGTGATTAATTTAATTGTGCATTTCGATTGGATTAATCATGAATTCTTTTTTGGATAATTCAATTGAATACTTTGGATTCAAATTCATGTTTTCATGTGATTTGATTTTGTCCAAAGAAACCCTTCTTTTCTTGTGAAAGTAAGGTGCCTTTGTTGTTCCTTCGGGGATGACATTTTATGGGGGAGAGTTCATATTGAACTTGTGGTTAATTGCCAAATCTTTGTGGGGAGTGCGGCTGTGGAATTTTAGGGGTTATCTTGTATCTTTATTAACTCCTTGATGAATGCATTTAGCTTCGGCTTTATGATGGCATCTAAATAAGTTGGTATGGTATTCTCTTTTAGTTATGAAGTATCTCCGTGGAAATTTCATGAGGATCCCACTAGTTTTCGTATCTTTGCCAATTTATATTGACAAAAAGGCGGAGAATTAATGTGTAGTGTGTGATACTACAAATACGTATGGTTTACGGATCATTATGTAAGGGGGACTGGTTTTCATGTTGAGATAAAGTATTGACTAAGGGGGAGTGATGAATATCACCATAGTATTGTTGTCAAAGTTATGATAGAATTGGACTTTGATGCTGTGTAATAATACTATGACACTGTATAACAATGATTGAGAGCATTTTGTTTTCTCATTGTTATAGCTACGGATCTTCAACAACTATGATGCTGAACTTACAACCTTTAGGATCATGGAGTACTTGGAAGTGACGAAGATTTCGAGTCACGTTGAAGATACCAAGGAGATCAAGCATGTGGATGTGAAGCTACAATTTTTATCTATTTTGTAATCCATATGTATTGATAGTTTTGTTACCAAAATTGACAAAGGGGGAGATTGTTAGAGCATTGCTCGGTCGAACTCGCATGCGTTTCTATCTCAAGCATGTTTGTCAATGTTAGTGATCAAAACTATAAGTCTTGATTTCTAACCTATTTATAGATGTCTCGGACTAGGATATAGATAGTGTAGTTGAGCTTAGATCTCTCGGCGTTCATCTCTTGAAGACGAATAACTACTAAGGGGAGCTTGTGGAACTTCTTCGACAAAAAGGTATGTGGAGACTTGAACTCATCTATCACTTGAAAAGTTTATTTCTACTATCTCCTATATTGAAACATAAGTCGTGTTACGATATAGTTTTCTCTATACACGTTTGAGATTTCGAGCTGAGTATATCTCGCTTACATATTTCTCGAAATATGTGTTGGTAAGATTTCGCTTCGACCAAGTTCATATCATATCATGAGAAAATTTCCGAGTAACATCTTATATGGTTTGTGTGATACAATCATCATTTGATATAGGCTTGGAATGTTTCAATAATGATTATTTTGATATCTTGAAAATGGCTTTGATGCTAATAGTGTGTGAAAACAGCTATTGTCATTATAGAAGAATGTTTCAATGATTGAAATAAAGAGTTGATGATGTAACCATCTTTGGATATAAGCATATATAGTGTGTTCGCACATTAGTGTATAAATCCATAACCGGGAACCAAGAGTATGCATATGTGTGTATACGAAATTGGTGAAGGAGACAAGATAAGTATGCGTACCCATACGCATACTGGCGGAAGTTTCCGAACCGAAAATTTCTGTTGAGTTTGGAAACTTAACAAACTCAAAATCCGGTGCTTAAGTACGTATACATAAGCTGGTTACTTTGTAAAATCGGTCAGTTCATGGACTTAAACATTTAAATCATAAGGAATACAATCTTTGTAAACCGTGTCTATAATTTTCATGATTGATTCAAGTGACTCAAACCGATTTGGTTTCGATTGTGTTTGTGACTACTCATTTTCCCATAGCCTACGTAATGTGTAAAGCTCAGAGAATCAAATACTAAGTAGTATTGATACCTCTGTTGAACTGATAGTGCTAAGTAATAAAGGGTACTCAAGATCACAATAACATACGAGAATGCAAAAATAACATAAAAGCTGCTAAGTTATCATGAGACACAAAAGATTACGTGGTTCGACTTTCGTCTACGTTCACGGGGTAATGAGTGATTATTTTGTATTAAGTTATGATGGTTACAAAGATCTTAAATGCTTCCCAAAGTAATAGAGAGAACTCAAGTTGAGGTAAATACTTAAGTTCTAAACATTAAAAAGGTATAAGCTTAAGACTAGATCTTCTCTCCTAGATATTGAATGCCCTTAGTTTGTTGGTGAGGCTTGATATTTATAGCCCCTTCTGCTCCAAGTATATCTTTGCTGCCTCTGGGTCCATCGTTTGCTGATATACATTTAGTACAGATGGTACCTTCGTTCGCCGCGTGCTCTCTCCAGTCGAACTCTTCCACCTCAGCTGACCCACGCTCCTTCGAGAATTCCCCAGCCTCAGTACAGATTGTACCTTCGTTCACCGCCAGCTTCTGCCAATCTGGTTACGCCACATCATCTCTCTCCACGTGCCTTGATTATGAGTGTAGATAAGAGATTTGTGCATTTAATTCTGATTAGATATGTCATCTACCTCTGTCCCTTCGCCAGCTGCTCTTCCATAGACTAGGCTTTTACTTCTTTCATCTTAGCCGTCGAGACATCCTTTCTTGGGGCGAGATAAAGTAGATCCGTGAAGGTATCCTCTGTTACTTGGATTCCTCTGTATAGCAAGGGCTACACAGTTATCTTGTATGCGACCACTGAGATCGTGACACGTGCTCCGCGGAATATTGGTATTCACAGTTTGCCCCTTTTCTTTCATATTCTACCGTTTGGTTGTATTGGAAGAAAACTCCCGTAACGCCACCATTTTTGCACGTACCGATTGGGTGGTCCCCGCATGTACTTTCATGCAATGACTTCCCCTTGAATTTCGGGACATCCAAATTTTTGGATTCTCCAGCCGCCTATAATAAGAGAATAAAGAGGAGGGATTTTCATTAACTCCTTTTCTCCCTATCGAACTGTCGCTCTCTGTCTCTTTCACAGAGATTTTCTTCCATAGTCGACTGTTGATCTTTCCTTCGATAACTCAATCATCATATACACGTAAGTGATACTTCTGTTCTTTTGTTGTTCCTTTTCACATTTCTCCATGCTTGGTTCTGTTTTCTCTTCTTGGATTTGTTGGAAGTTGCTGCTGTACTTGCATGTGAGAATTTCAATTCTCTTTTACTTGTTCGTGTTGTATGAAAACTTGGGTTTGTTCCTATTTTGTATTTTGATGATGATTCTGCCATGGTTATTCCTCGCCTGCAATCTTACTCATTATGATGAAAATCCTTTGATTTCGTCTTATGATGAGTTTAAACCGCTTCCCTTGGTTGGCTTAGTAAAACCCATTCCCAAAGTATGCTTGTTTTTGCCCCAAATTTGCTTTTGAGTCGATTGTGATTTTCAGTCCGCCATTGACCATTGTTGATGAGCCATTCTTCCTGCTGGTGTTAGGAATTATGAGGTTTCCGAAGAATCCTACGCGTAAGGTGCAAAGAACCTCTTCGTCTACTGACCCTCCTCCGCGGATGGACCATCCTGATGCTACGCCGTCTCCACCCCCTAAGGACACTGAGGTTCCTGCTGGTACTGAGATGGTTGTTGTCCCTGAGGCTGCTGCGGACCCAGAGGTAGAAGAAGTTGTTGTTGAGGATCTTCCACCTCCTTCTCCTCATTATGAACTTCAAAGGCCGATACTTCGTGATAAAGATAGATACGCCCATTTGTCCTTGGCTGAGATCACCAAGTATTTCTTCCTCCACAAGTTCGAGATCTCCTCTGTCAATGGCCCCGATGTGCTCACAGCGTAGCTTGTCGCTGCTAAGTACAAGGTGAGAATTTCACCTGGCTCCGGCTTCTGTAGGATAGGTACCAAAGTCAAATATTCCTTAATTTTTTGGAAGGCTTGCTCGCACTCCGTGGTCCATGTGAGCCTTCTCCCCTTCCTTAGTGTATCAAAAAATGCTTTGCATTTTTCTGACGATCTTGCTATGAATCTTCCCATGGAAGCTAAGATTCCGTTTAGTTTTTGTACTCCTTTTAGTGTCCATGGAGATGGAATTTCCATTATTGCTCGGACCCTTTAGGGATCCACTTCTATTCCTCGCTTAGTTACCAAGTATCCTAGGAATTTTCCTGAGGTTACTCCGAACGTGCATTTCTCCGGGTTTACCTTCATGTGAAAACTTCTCATGGCTTCGAATATTTACCTTAGGTCTGATAGATGGTGTTTCGCTTCTTTGCTCTTGACAAGCATACATTCCACGTAGACTTCCAGTATCTTTCCTATCCATGGTTTAAAGATTTTGTCTACCAATCGCTGGTATGCTGCCCCCGCGTTATTTAGTCCAAAAGGCATCCTTGTATAGCAATACAAGCCTCGTGGGGTAAAGAACGCGGTATGCTTCTGGTATTCTTCTGCAAGGGAGATTTGGTTGTAACCTGAGTATCCATCCATAAAGGATAGACTCTGGTGACCTTCAATTGCATTGACTAGTTGGTCAATGTTTGGCAGCGGGTAGCTGTTTTTGGGGCAGGATTTGTTGAGATTGCTAAAGTCGATGCAAATGCGTACACCTCTGTTCTTCTTGGGTATGATCACCATGTTGGATATCCACGTGGGATACTTGACTTCTCGTATGAATCCTGCGGTTAGTAGCTTTTGTAACTCCTTTTCCATCGCTTCTTGGTAGATGTCTGCCACCTTACGGATGCGCTGCTTGAATGGTGGTATTTCTGGTTTGAGCCGAAGGTGGTGGGAGACCAAATTCGGGTCAATTCCAGGCATGTCTTCCATTGACTACGCAAAGACTTCTGCGTAGTCCCTTAGTAGCCTTTGTAGTTTCATCTCCTCTTCCTCTTCAAGTAAAGTTCTGATGTTGACCATTTTTGGTTCCACCTCCGTTCCGATGTTGATTTTCTTTGTTGGTTCCACCGGTGAGAAAGTTTGTTTCTGAGGACGTTGAGGAGTGCTTTTCTGTATTGTCATTTGGCAGAGACGTTTGCCCCTGGAATGTCGGAAGTGATTGTCTCTGGAACTGAGGTGGTTTCGGGTACTGAGAAGGCTCCATCCTTCACTTCTTTAGTGTTTTCCTTTCGTATTTTTCTTTCGTGTTGCTGGGCGGCAGCTCTTTCTTCGTTGAGTATGACCTCTGTTAGATTGCATAGCCTTGCGTCTTGCTGGTCACCCTTGATCTCCATTTCACCCATGGGTGTAGGGAATCAAAGGTACTGGTGATATGTCGAAGCTGTTCCTCGTAATTTATGGACCCATAGCCGTCCCATGATTACATTGTAGGGCGAAGGTGCCTCCACCATACAGAACCTTGTATTTGTTACTAAGGTTCCCGCACGTACCTGCAAGACGATTTATCCTTTTGGCCTAGAGACTGCTCCATTGAAACCGTATATTGTGCAAGTGGAAGAGTCCATCTGCACCACTGTCAAACCCATGCGTAGGTAGGGTTCGTAGAAAAATACATTTAACGAGCTTCCTCCGTCAACGAGGACCTTCGTGACGTTCCATCCATGTATTGCAAGAGTGATCACAAGTGGATCATTGTGCATCTCGACCTCCTGATTAACGTCTTTTGTTGAGAATGTTAATGGCGTGGCCATCCATTCTTCCCAAGTGCTGGTAGGTGGTCCGCTTAGTTTGAACACTTCGTGGGCTTCTAGCTTTCTCCTGTTTCGAGCTAACTCGAGGATGTCTTCGAGTAGCTCCTCTTGACCTCCGCTGGAGAAGGTAATCATGTTGATGTATTTTCCGTCCTGAGGTAGTTCTACCCTTTTCTTGGGGGCTACCTCAGTATCAGCTGGTTGTATTTGCACGTACTCCAGGAACTTGCATTCGTCTATGAATCTCTGGATCGTGTTCCTTAGGTGAAAGCATGTATCGGTTGTATGCCCGTAGTACTAGTGATACTCGTAGTATTCTTTAGCCTCCTTTGTTTTATCTGGTTGCTTTCCCATAGTGTTAGGGTAGGGAAAGCCTGGCTTCGCTCCTTCCTTGCTTAGGATGTGGGAGAATGTGGTGTTTAGCTTTGTGTAGATCTTATCTACGTACTCATCTCTTCCTTTTCCTCTACCTTTGCCGTCTCCGTATTTTGATCTTTTGTCTCGAGAGTTGGTTCTGCCCCCGGTCTCTTTTTGCCTCTTAGGTATCTCCGGAATTGGTTCCATAGAGTTGGTTCGTTGGGGACCTGTTGTTGTCTTTGCTTGTGCCCTGGGGTTGTCCTTCTGGATTTCTCCGAGTCTGATGTAGCGGTCTTGGACAACCCTGAGCTCTCCTTCGGAATCAAGGGCTCGGTTGTGAAGCTCCACGAAGATGGCTGAGGTTCTGTCAAGCCCATACTTATAGCAATTAATGCTAATTTCTGGATTGACTTTTCCTATTGCTTGGCATGTTTTTTTTCCACCTGTCTGTGTATTGAATCAACATCTCCCGGGGTCCGATAGCTATTGCAAATAACCTATCTAGCCCTGCCTTTGTTGACTTGTTGTACATGTATGTCTCCAAGAACACCGTAGATAATTGCTCAAAGGAGTCAATTGAGTTTACTGGTAAATTGTCATACCATTCCAATGCGAATCCCGTCAAGCTTTCCGGGAAGTACCTGCAAAGTACTACCTCATCTCTTTCCAAATGGGCCAGGACACGAGTGTAGTACCGTAGGTGGGCTGCGGGATCGGATGTACCGTTGTATGCTTGAAATGTAGGCACGGGGAATTTCGGAGGAATGGGTTCCCTCAAAATATGAAAATACAATGGAGATGTTGTCGCTTCTTGTAGTACCTCTTCTAGTCTTGCACCTGCGTGGCCTGTTTTTAGTCTTTGTATCTCCTTCCGCATTTTTTCCATTTGCTCCAAACCATGCTCACGTTGTGAGCATCTCTGGAAAATGTCTCGTCGTAGTAGGACTGGGAGGGCTTGTATGTTGGATCCGTCTCATCTGGATCACGGCGTGTTCTTATAGCTCCCCCTGCTGGGTTAGCCTTTGGTGGGTTGAGATCCACCCTTCGTCTTCCTGAGATAGTTTCGTTTTCACACCTCTTTAGCAGAGGGTGAGTTTGGGAACCTTCGATTTACACGTCTAGCATGTCCTTTAGGTTCTGGTTTTCCTGAGCCATCACGTGTATTGTATCCTCATGCTCCTTGTTTCGTAGTAGCAAAACTTCTACTTGTGCTGCTATTTGCTCTTCGTTTTATATTCCACCACTCTGAGGAGTTTTGTCGGCCGGATCCTCAGAGTTATCCATTCCTTCTTCTATGACCGGTGCGTCTAGATCTATCTGGATTGGATTTAGGTTTCCCAACCCTCGTCTTGTAGAAACTAAGGTTCTGTGTAACCCTGCGTTGTCCGCAGGTGGCTGCGTGATATTGGGATGCTCCGGTAATGGCATGCCGTAAAGTGGTTGATCTCCCGATGTTTGCCCCATCCCTTCAGTAGTAATAGGTGGTTTGTTAGAAATCGTCCTTCGCGCTATTTCACTTTTCCCGTCCTCTGCTTCCGTTCGTTGATTTGCTTGAGACGGCTTTTGAGATCTTCCTCTTGTGACTGCTGGTCGTGAGCTTGTTGATACATCACTTGGTATCTGCATGCCTTCGGCTTTTGCTATCCTGTAGTCACAGAAAAAACGACAAAAATCTGCTACTTGGGTGCCTTCGCCAAAAGTGGCAATTAATGCTCTGACACAAAAGACGGCTAAGCATCTTTTTCAGAACCAGTACTAAAATGACGTTAGGAAAGACGGGTATTGAATGTTTACGACACCCTTGGAAGAAACAACCTTAAACGTTAAAAACCAATAAAAAATGGGTGTCAGATCTTCCCAAAAAACAGGGTTATTAAATGCTTTAGAAGATTTCTTCCTTAAACTTTTACTGAGATTCGTCTGCAGTCCGAGGTACTCAGATCTAAAGGATGCTTTGTCGGAAAAGGCTGTTTTAGTACAAAAAAAAGTTTTAATGTTTTGTGGGTGGTTTTTTGTAAAAACTTTTGTAAATATGTGAGATTACTGATCTTAGAGGTTATGAACTCAAAGAACTTGCGAAAACAACGGACGAACCCATCACTAGAAAGTGAGATTCGTCGCTGCTGAACTCAGATCTCTTCGTTTAAAGAAGATGCATTAGTAAAATAAATGACGGAATATAAAAACTCAAGCTGGTGAGCAAAACCTTTCTAGCGCCAAACCGTGACCACTCGTTTTCCTGTAGTCTACGTAATGTGTACAGCTCAGAGAATCAAATACTAAGTGGTATTGATGCCTCTGTTGAACTGATAGTGCTAACTAGTAAAGGGTACTCAAGATCACAATAACAAAAAATAATGCAAAGATAACATAAAAGCCGCTAAGTTATCATAAGACACAAGAGATTACGTGGTTCGACTTTCGTCTACGTCCACAGGGTAATGAGTGATTGTTTTGTATTAAGTTATGATGGTTACAAAGATCTTAAATGCTTCCCAAAGTAATAGAGAGAACTCAAGTTGAGGTAGATACTTAAGTTCTAAACATTAAAAAGGTATAAGCTTAAGACTAGATCTTCTCTCCTAGATATTGAATGCCCTTAGTTTGTTGGTGAGGCTTGATATTTATAGCCCCTTCTGCTCCAAGTATATCTTTGCTGCCTCTGGATCCATCGTTTGCTGATATACCTTTAGTACAGATGGTACCTTCGTTCGCCGCGTTCTCTCTCCAGTCGAACTCTGCCACCTCAGCTGACCCACGCTCCTTCTGGAACTCCCCAGCCTCAGTACAAATTATACCTTCGTTCACCGCCAGCTTCTGCCAATCTGGTTCCGCTACATCATCTCTCTCCACGTACCTTAATTATGCGTGTAGATAAGAGATTTGTGCATTTAATGCTGATTAGATATATCATCTACCTCTGTCCCTTCGCTAGCTGCTCTTCCGTAGACTAGGCTTTTACTTCTTTCATCTTAGACGTCGAGACATCCTTTCTTGGGGCGAGATAAAGTAGATCTGCGAAGGTATCCTCTGTCACTTGGATTCCTCTGTATAGCGAGGGCTACACAACTATCTTGTATGGGACCACTGAGATCGTGACACGTGCTCCGCAGAATATTGGTATACACAGTGTTTTCTATACAATTGAACAACTCTTTAACTAGTTTCTGTTGAGTCATTTGAACTAGTTATGGTTAAGATGAATAAGGTTGATATGAGAGTAATCATATGGCTAACCTCGGTTAGCTATTTGTAATCATATGAATAGGGGTGTGGTTGTTAGACCCCCACATTTTTAGATATGTTGTTGATGAAGTCTACGAAATGATAATGATGATAGGGCGATACGACGGTGATGAAGGGAAATGAGATAATAGTGGTTTGTAAATATCTTATGTAAATCTGTAGCAAATGATGGGTACATTAGTACCACAAATCGATTAACCCTTCAAACAAACTAACCATTGTATTTAAATTATACTTACTGAAATAGTTTTGTTAAAACTAAAATAGCTGATACAATGAACTCAAACTAATTGTTATAATCAGTTAAAACAAATAACCATTACATGTGATTAAATCCAGTTAATGTCTTCAAAATCATTTTATTAATTTTCCTCCTCATCGTACTCTCTATACCTAATATATTTCATAATTAATTATGAAGAAGATGTAGTTTCATTGGATTCATTTTTGTCACAGACATTGATAAAATCCCTGTAATATGCGTATTACGGTAGCGTTTGTCAATCGGGTTGACGATTTTTCAATTTTGTTGCCAATTTCTTATGTTGTGCGAATCTAGTCATTTTGTTTTACGGCCATTAAGGAATACTTAGGCTAGAGGGTGGTTCCCCTTATTCTGAAGATAACGGTCCATTTGGGCTTGAGCTGCTTTTTGTTGTTTATGGCTCTATCCCATTACATTTTGCTTTATGACCATAAATATTGAAAGTTGTTTTGAGACATACAAAATAATTAGCCTATTTAGAGTATTCTTATAAGGGGTGTCTTAGTTGCGGGTAAATTATTATATTACCCTTAATTATTTTAAATTATATAAATACCTTTCAGCAGAATTAAAAACATAAACCTTGACTGATCAAAATAAAAAATAGTGCAACTAATCGTTTAATCCTAAATATTTGATCGTTGATTAAAGTCACAACTATAAAATTATGACTAAAACGAAGCGTTGCATTAGGGATATCATAATGTTGCAAATACCCTATCCGAACCTATCTTCGTTCTCAGTTTTTTGTGTCCCAGAAGAACTGTTCGGTGGATTTAGAAATACTCCCTCCATTTCAATATTTTTGTCCTCTATACTATTATCTTATGTTTCAAAACAACGTGATGCTTGTGTTTATCGTCATATTATAGATCATTTTTCGTGGGACCCAATTTAAAATCACAAAGAATATTTGTTTAAATCTTAATATAATAAAGAAAATGAATATTTTTGGACCATGGACCCCCATTTTTACTAAATTACCCCTAAGTTCACCGCCCAATTGCAAAACCATCTTTTTATCTTCGTTTCCTCTCTAGCTTGCTTTTTTCTTCTAACACCTCCACCAATAACTGTTAATCTAAGAATACAACTCGTCAGACCTTACATTCCAATTCCAATCAAGGTTGAATCTGTATCTTCAGATATCAAAATTGATCAACTGTGAATTAAAATCTAATTCATTCGAATTTCTCAATCTCCTTTCAAATTAAGGTTTGAATTGGCTTTTAGAATGCGATTTGGGGTTTAATTCATATTAAAAAGGTTTAAAATTTGGTTTATCCCTACGGATTTGGAGTTTTGAATCAATTCCAATATGTTAGAGTACTGCTCGGTCGAACTCGCATGCGTTGCTATATCAAGCATGTTTGTCAATGTTAGTGATCAAAACTATAAGTCTTGATTTCTAGCCTATTTATAGATGTCTCAGACTAGGAGATAGTTTGTGTAGTTGAGCTTAGACTTCACAACGCTTATCACTTGAAGACGAAGAACTACTAAGTAGAGCTTGTGGAACTTCATCGACAAAAGGTATGTGGATATTTAAACTCATCTATCACTTGGAAAGTCTATTTCTACTCTATCTCCTATATTGAGACATAAGTCGTGTTATGATATAGTTTTCTCTATACACATTTGAGATTTCTAGCTGAGTATATCTTGCTTACATATTTCTCGAAATATGTGTTGGTAAGCTTTCGCTTCGACCAAGTTCATCTTATATCATGAGAAAATTACCGAGTAACATCTTACATGGTTTGTGTGATACAATCATTTGGTGTAACACTTGGAATGTTTCGATAATGATTATTTCAATATCTTGAAAATTGCTTTGATGCTAATAGTGTGTGAAAACGGCTATTGTCATTATAGAAGAATGTTTCAATGATTAAAATGAAGAGTTGATATTATGTAAACATCTTTGGATATAAGCATATATAATGTGTTCGCACATTAGTTTATAAATCCATAAACCGGGAACCAAGAGTATGCATATGTGTGTATACGAAATTGGTGAAGGAGACAGGTTAAGTATGCGCACCCGTACGCATACTGGCGGAAGTTTTCCAACCGAAAAGTTCTGTTGAGTTTGGGAATTAACAAGCTCTTAACTAGTCACCTTAAGTATGCGTACCCGTACGCATACTGGCGGAAGTTTTCGAACCGAAAATTTCTGCTGAGTTTGGAAACTAAACCAACTCAAATATGGTTGCTTAAGTACGCATGCCCGTACGCATACTTAAGCTGGTTACTTTATCAAATCTTAAAAGACGAGGGTACCCAAATATACCTCAAACTAAAACTTTTCCACCCATAAGTCCTTTCTCCGAAAGTGATTGTCTATGTACTAAGTCGAGACAATACAACAAATCGGTTCACACTTAGTGTGATCGTCTATGGATATGAGATTGAGACAATACAACAACAAAGTATGTTTACTTGATAAAAGGTTCAGACTTAACCAAACACAAAAGGATTACTTATCTTTTTTTTTCTTTTATTTTTGAAGCATGGATTTTATTAAATTAATTAAAGGATATTACACGAGGGTATATGGTACTCAAAGATTCATCAGTTACAATTGGAATAATATGCCATGAATCTAAAATAGCAAAACAGAGGAGCAGAGCGTGAGTAGCAGTCTTCGAGTCAGAGTTACATCGGCGAGAGATGTTGGTGTAGAAGGTCGGAAGGTCTTCGTTCAATGCTTTCCACAAGAAAAGTTGTACTGTTGATGGACACAACTGAGTCCACAAGAGATTAGTTGATGATAGAGGTATTTGATACGCTTGATTGAAGGTGGTAGTCATGCAATTATATCCATCTGTTGAGGTGTACTGCCCATATGTTGACTGTCTATCTTCTTTTTTTTCCGGTTTGATCCATCATGTGGTGTGTACCATAGAAGATAGAGGTTACAACTACTAATAAAATTACTAAAAAAATAATACTAGAGACTGAATATATAAGCAACAGGAATTACAGATTCAAACTAAAACACAAATGGAAAAGCTATTTCAAAAGTCGACGCCTAACTTAGTATAAAACAAACTTAAAATCTAATACTCCTAGACTCTTTTACAAAAAGACTAAACTTAGAGCTTGAAGGGAATATAAGTAAACAAGTAAACAGAATTGGAGTCTAGAGAAACAGAACTGGAGATAGTCTGCCGTCCCAAAAAACACATCAATTAATCTTGTTTTACTAGATATTGCTGATAGAGAGTTGTAATCCATGGGGTCTATAGTTGTTGTTGTTGCTGCGTGTTGTTGAGAGATTTCCGAATTCTATGAAAAACCAGACGAAATTGCTTGATGATGAAGAACGTTACTGAGATTGAAGCATGCTTAAAGAGCAGTCACTACCACTGCCTTGCAAGAATTCCACAAATCTCTCCCTTCCCTGCCTTAGTCGGTGACAGGAGGAGAAGATAAGAAAATCATGCAACCCGAACGAAAGCTAATTGAAATTCCCCTTTCCACTATCATGAGCTGCGAGCTCTCTTAACCGAGCCATAAAACTTCAAACCCCTATAAATTGAGCTAGAAACCGAGCTAGAAGCATTAAGTTCAGTACCAAATTGTTAAGTTCATGGCCACTGAAATAGGCACTGCTTTACCAAAAAAACCGTTCTGGATCCTATAAAACCAACAAGTAGTCTTTCCAAAAAAAAACTCGAAACATTCATGGCGAAGAACACAAACTAGATGAATCCAACACCTACTAAAAATTAACCAAAGCCAATCCTGAAAACCATCTTGAATCTACCATACAAAAACTAAAGCACTCTAAAATAATTAACATCAGACTGAAAAAAGAACCACCAACAAGGCAGATCTGCCACTAGGAAGCATCAACAAGATATTATGGAGATAATCCAGATTTCAAACGCCTTTTCAAGACTCATGGAACTTCAAGGAAGCAGGATAATTAAAAATAACAAAACCATTTATAAAAGAGAAAATGGTAAAGGAAATAACAGGTCTACATCAAACCAAGAGACTTTACGGAAATATGAAGCAGTCCCAATAGCAACAAACATACCGGTATGAAGAACTTGGTAGATGATGGGTTTATGTTTGTGTGATTGGTTTACATTGTTGAGAAGCATCTCCGAATAGGCGGCTACACCAGTAACAACACAAGAAGATTAGTATGCTTCGGGAAATTGTTTTCTTGGTAACATATCAAAATAAAATTACTTTGTAGTTTCAGTTTTGATATTGGTTATCAAAAATGATGTGTGGAACCCTCGTGCTTAACTCTATAGGTTGCAAGTATATTAAGATTTGTAAGATCCTTTCAGTTTGTCCTTTATTTTTTCGTTTCTTTGTCATTTTATGACAAAAAGGGGGAGAAATATATGGAGTAAACAAGTGATACTGGTATTGATTGGTATCACTAAGGGAAAGGACATTGGTGCTTAAACGTTTATCTAACGAAAGAATAAAAGCATAGACTAAGGGGGAGTAGCATATCATATGATACTTGTAGTTATATGGACTACAAAGGGAATAACAAAGACGTGCGGATTGTGCATCTAAGAGTAGCATATCAGAGAAAACAACTAGACAACTTGCAAATAAACAAACTCTTAGATGGTCACGCCAAAATCCTTGCAAATCAAAATATTCTGATACGGAATCAGAAGAAGCTCATCATGGACTGTGTCAAAGCTAGACAACTTGCTCGGGTTGTTGATCGTAAATTTTGTGTGCTTACTCACAAACATAAAGTTTCTACGGTCAGAAGAGTGAAAGAAATCAGTGACACCTTCTATGATGGATTTATTGAAAGGTATGAGGTTCTCAAGGAACTTTGATTGTCTAGTAAATCTTCTTTTTTATGATTTTAGAAGAATAACAAGGGTTTGGAATAGCCATTATTGTTAGTACACATAGCTATGTCCAACGATTTTCATCTTCAATGTTTTTAGATTTATTTATTTAAATTCTAAGTTATTTGGAAGATGATTTTTTGCAATTTTAATCTTTATGATTTTATATATTGCAAATTTTTATGGGATATGTTGTTTACGTCCGTGAACCTGTGACTGTCCCATACTTGTTCAAAAGTTATCTTTATTATGTCGGTATGAAAGTATTGATAGAAAATAGAATGAACTTTTGACATTACAAAAGTTAAAGCCTTTTATGTCATTGTTTTGATGGAAGAAAGGATAAAACTTTTGTTTACAAGGATTAAGTCTATTGTATGTCATTGTGCAAATAGTGATGGAAAATAGAATTAATCCTTGTCTATTCCGCAGTATTGGTCGATCTCCGATCCACATTCTTGTGCATATACTGTATTGCTCCATAAGTTTTCTTATGTTTGAGCATGACCAATTGAATTGATCATTCTCTTATGGTCAGTTTAGTTGTTGCTCCGTAAGTTCTCTTATGACGAGCATGGCCAATTGAATTGATCACTTTTGTGGTTAGTTCAATTGTGTAATACCGATTGAATTAATTATGGGTTTTCTTGTGGTTAATTTAATTGTGCATTTCGAGTGGATTAATCATGAATTCTTTTGTGGATAATTCAATTGAATACTTTGGATTCAAATTCATGTTTTCGTGTGATTTGGTTATGTCCAAAAAAATCTTTATTTTCT
The DNA here is from genome assembly GCF_003573695.1 of Papaver somniferum. NCBI lineage: Eukaryota > Viridiplantae > Streptophyta > Magnoliopsida > Ranunculales > Papaveraceae > Papaver > Papaver somniferum. The sequence continues at coordinate 128,106,840 of NC_039364.1, forward strand.
TGTGAAAGTAAGGTGCCTTTGTTGTTATTTCGGGATTGACATTTTATGGGGTAGAGTTCTTTTTGAACTTGTGCTTAATTGCAAAATCTTTGTGGGGAGTGCGGTTGTGGAATATTATAGGGGTTATCTTGTATCTTTATAAACTCCTTAATGAATGCATTTATATTCGGCTTTATAATGGAATCTAAATAAGTTGATATGGTATTCTCTTTTGGTCATGAAGTATCTCTATGAAAATTTCATGAGGATCCCACTAGTTTTGGTACCTTTGGCAATTTATATTGACAAAAAGGGGGAGAATTAATGTGTAGTGTGATACTACAAATACATATAGTTTACGGATCATTATGTAAGGGGGAGTGGTTTTCATGTCGAGATGAAGTATTGACTAAGGGGGAGTGATACATATCACCATAGTATTGTTGTCAAAGTTGTGATACAATTGAACTTTGATGTTGTGTAATAATACTATGACACTGTATAACAATGATTGAGAGCACATGTTTTCTCATTGTTATCGCTACGGATCTTCAACAACTATGATGTTGAACTTACAACCTTTAGGATCATGGATTACTTGGAAGTGATGAAGATTTCGAGTCGCATTGAAGATGCCAAGGAGATCAAGCGTTTGGATGAGAAGCTACAATTTTTATTTATTTTGTAATCCATATGTATTGATAGTTTTGTCACTAAAATTGACAAAGGGGGAGATTTTTAGAGTACTGCTCGGTCGAACTCGCATGCGTTGCTATCTCAAGCATGTTAGTGATCAAAACTATAAGTCTTGATTTCTAGCCTATTTATAGATGTATCGGACTAGGACATAGTTTGTGTAGTTGAGCTTAGACTTCACGACGCTTTTCACTTGAAGACGAAGAACTACTAAGGAGAGCTTGTGGAACTTCATCGAAAAAAAGTATGTGGAGACTTAAACTCATCTATCACTTGGAAAGTCTATTTTTACTCTATCTCCTATATTGAGACATAAGTCGTGTTACGATATAGTTTTCTCTATACACATTTGAGATTTCGAGCTGAGTATATCTCGCTAACATAATCTCGAAATATGTGTTGGTAAGCTTTCGCTTCGACCAAGTTCATCTTATATCATGAGAAAATTACCGAGTAACATCTTACATGGTTTATGTAATACAATCATTTGGTGTAAGACTTGGAATGTTTCGATAATGATTATTTCAATATCTTGAAAATTGCTTTGATGCTAATAGTGTGAAAACGGCTATTGTCATTATAGCAATGATTGAAATGAAGAGTTGAGATTATGTAACCATCTTTGGATATAAGCATATATAGTGTGTTCGCACATTAGTGTATAAATCCATAAACCGGGAACCAGGAGTATGCATATGTGTGTATACGAAATTGGTGAAGGAGACAGGTTAAGTATGCGTACCCATACGCATACTAGCGGAAGTTTTCCAACCGAAAAATTCTTCTGAGTTTGGAACTAACAAGCTCTTAACTAGTCACCTTAAGTATGCGTACCCGTACGAATACTAGCGGAAGTTTTCGGACCGAAAATTTCTGCTGAGTTTGGAAACTAAACCAACTCAAATCTGGTTGCTTAAGTACGCATACTTAAGCTGGTTACTTTATTAAATCGGTCAGTTCACGAAGTAAAACATTTATCAATAAGGAATGCAATCTTTGCAAACCTTAGCTATATACATCCATGAGAATAGAGCAATTGAACAACTCCTTAACTAGTTTCATTTGAGTTATTTGAACTAGTTATGGTTAAGATAAATAAGGTTGATATGAGAGTAATCATATGGCTAACCTCGGTTAACTATTTGTGAACCAACATGGTGTACACGTTTAGGTACGGTTACATAAACCTAAATGAGGGTACATTTCATTTCTGTGTAACAAGCTAAGTTCGATCTAACGGTTGAAATATATTAGCTTGTTTGAATCAGGTTTTCATCTAATGATGATTATTGAATGCTTTGTTACAAAGGTAACTTGGATTGCAAACCCTAATTTGAAAACTATATAAAGGAGAACTCTAGCAACTGGGAAACCTAATCCCCACACCTCTTATGTGTTACTAGTTGCATAACTAGAGTCGATTCTCCTTTAATATTAGGTTTCTTCTCGAGACCCTGTAGGTTAACGTCTTGAAGACTTCATTGGGATTGTGAAGCCAAGCCCAACTATTCTCTTTGTAGTTGCGTGATCTGATCTTGTTGTTACTATCGTGTTGAGTACAATTGGAATAATTAACTCGAGATTTTTTATCTCCGATAGGAAAGATAAAAAAGTAATCACAAACACCTTCGTCTCATCGTTTGTGATTCCACAATAACTTGTTTCGCTAGTCGATTAAGTTTATTGTGAGGTGATTGATAATACTAGGCTGTTCTTCGGGAATATAAGTCCGGTTTATCAATTAGTTCTTCTTCACCTTGATTTATCAAAATACGGAACAAAAACTTTTGGCATTTCTATGGGAGACAGATTTATTCAATCCTATAGACTTTTCTGTGTGAGACAGATTTGTTTATCAAGTCTTCGACTTTAGGTCGTATCAACTCTTAGTTGTGGGTGAGATCAGTTAAGGGAATCAAGTGCGTAGTATCCTGCTGGGGTCAGAGATGTAACGAGCGCAACTGTACCTTGAATCAGTGTGAGATTGATTAGGGTTCAACTACAGTCCAGTCCGAAGTTAATTGGTAGTAGGCTAGTGTCTGTAGCGGCTTAATACAGTGTGGTGTTCAATCTGGACTAGGTCCCGGGGTTTTTCTGCATTTGCGATTTCCTCGTTAACAAAATTCTGGTGTCTGTGTTATTTATTTTCCGCATTATATTTTGTTATATAATTGAAATATCACAGGTTGTGCGTTAAGATCAATCAATTAGAATATCCAACCTTTGGTTGTTGATTTACATTGATTGACACTTGAACATTGGTCTTTGGTACCGTTCAAGTAATTCCTCTTATATTCAATCGGGCTCGCAGATTTCTATTTGTTGTTTGCAGATTGAATTAAGAGTTAGAGATATTAAACTCTTTGATATACTTTATTCTAGATTGAGTCTAACTGTCTAGTTGATTCTCTAGAAAGTGTATTGGACTAAGTCCTCTCAGATTTCCAAACGAATTGTTGGGTGTGATTGTTAGACCCCCGCATTTTCAATTGGTATCAGAGCAGGAAAACACGTTAAAGACCTTATAAGTCTGTGTTTGTAGCAATATGATTTCTGTGGGCTTGTGTATCTCTTAAACCAGCGTATACAGAGATGTCTTCCAAATCTTCTGATTACACCACAAATCTTGGGTTTGCCTCAAAGGATAACTCCTTAGAAGATTCTTCCGAATCCAGAGGGAAAAACAAGACTTGTGATAACATGTCATAATCAGAAATGGAACTCACTAGAACGTTAAAAAAATATGCTGAAATCATTGATTGTCAAGCATCCAAAATCAAGTCTCTTGAAGAAAAGAATGATCAGCGTATTGATGAATTTGAGAAATCTCTTGACAGGGAACGTGAACTCTACAGCTACGTTGAATCTCTCTCTAACAGTATCGAAAAACTGGCTCAAGAAACTACTCTACATCACAAGAAGATTACTATGCTTGAAAATACTATCAGAGAAAGCTCAGCTAGAGAAGAACGTTTAGTCAAGACTCATTCATCAGAAATTAACAGTTTTCGTGTTGAAAAAGAGAAACTTGTTGCATCTCTTCAATATGCCCGAGAACAGTGTAACACCTTAAAAAGGGAAAACTCTGTTTTGGTGAAAAAGTCATCTCCTGCACCTTCTTCTGTTTCTCACAAGGCTTTACCTAGTATGAATAGTTCTTCTAAAGAATTACCCACTGTGAATCACTTCCAAAATTTGCATGTGGCAGAAGAAGTTATGGATCAAGGCAAGCATGTCTCTAATCCACGATGTTGTTCCTACTGTGGGAAAAAGAATCACTATGCTCTTCATTGTTTTGCCAGAAAGAAAAATATTTATGTTCTGCATAAATTATTTCTTTCTACTGTCAATGGAGTAGATCGTCGAAGGACATCTAAACAGAGGTTCTTACCTACAGAAAACCAGAACTCTTATAAAAATGATTTCCTTTCGATAAATCGTCACAGGATACATGTTCATCTCAATGGTATAAATTCTTGTGCCACTAATGAACACATTCCCTGTGTGTATAAAAATGAGTCTGGTAAATCAAAGTCTATGAAATGGATTTCTCTAAATCCTGATCCCCTTGAACCGATCTCAAGAGGTCATATATTTTGTCCTCAGAGAAATCCTTCTGACGGATATGTTAAACAGGTTGTATCCTACTCATCTGGGATGAAAGTCAACCTAAGAAAGGAAAGGAACACAAAGGTTAAACATTCCAATGTTGTTTACAAATCTTTCCTCAATGACCGTAGTGAGATTATCACTACACCATTTTTCCAAAATAGCAACTAAAATTTGCAACATCTCTTAAGAAGTTGCGAATTCGCAATTGATTTTGCAACTGCTTTAAAATTCGCAACAGCTGAGAAAACCACATGTGCTGCTTGTTTGTGTGCCAGGTAACACCAGAACTTCCTGTGTGCGACCTGGTTGTGTGCCTGGTAACACCTAAATTTTACACGTGTATTTAGGTGTGTAAATATCCGCCGTAGATACGGTTTTTAGAATAAAATCTAAACCATTAAATTAAACCCTAACCCATATACACTTACCTCGCTTCATCTTCCCTCTTCACTTCACACTTCTTCTTTCTCTAGCCGACTTCTGTTTTCCAATCCAAAAAACTCTAAAGTTCTCATTCCCTCTCAGTCTGAAAACTCGATTAACAACTCAATCTTTAGACAAAATCTCGATTCATTTTAAGTAAAGAAGATTTCTCGATTAAATCAAGCAAACCATCTCGTTTTAGGTGAAGAAGGTTACAGTGTTCGCTTAATCTAGGGTTCTTAGAAAAATTTCTTTGTTTTGTGAGGTTAGTTTGCTATAATGGAGAGACTTTACCTATGGGTTTTATTTAATTTTTGTTTTGCTTCTTAGATATGGGTTTTAGAGTTTTCTGATGATGATGACTTGATGTTCTCCCTTAACAAAAAAAACCCAGGTTAGGGTTTCTTCAAATCAAGATCTCTTTCTGTTCATTTGTATTAAGGTTTCTGATTATTTATTTTTTTGTTTTAATTTCGTTTTGTATTTTAATTTTATCTAACTATGTCTCCACCATCTAAAGGTAATTTTATTATACTTTAGGGTTTCTGTTAGATTGGTAGTTCGAATTTTGATTTGTTTGTCGGGGGTTTCAGTACCCATCCCTCAATTTCTTCACTCTCTATATTAGTAATTGACTAATGAATGTCCATGATGATCTATTATTGTGTAGGTATGAAGGAACATGATGATTTAGCTCATAGAAAAGTATATGTTGCTCAAAAGGGGCTTGTCAAATATCTTCAGTGGTTATAGGTATGAGGGTGAATGGCTGCAGAACAATATGATTAAGTAAGCAACTGATTTGTCTATAAGTTGCTCCTTCTTACATGTTTCTTCTATTTGTTATTGTTAGTGTTTTGTTAGATTCGTTTTTGGAGCATAGATCTGATTTAGTAGTGGTTTATTAGATACAACAATATATGTACATAGTTCATTATTCATTATAATTTGATTTATGATTAGGCAATATGAACTGAAAGCATGTGTATCTTACTGATTCACGATTTCATTCACAGTATGAACTGTTCATTATATAAATAGGGTTTATGTCTCTTTAATAATTATACAAGATGGTAGGGTTTAGTATGTTGGAAATAAGTTTAAAAGTTCTGATGTTACCACCTTGTGTGTGAATGAAGTATCAATCTTTTTTAAAATGAATTGAGAATTCAAAATATCATTACCAGTTCACTAAGGAAAGATATCAGGTAATGATGGATGATTTGATTCTAACTGTAACATTAGCTATATGTAATGCTTGCTCTTTCTCAATGAGTGGATATTTATTACATGGGTATGGTTGCTTTTTATTATATTCTTTTTGTTGTTATATAACTAATAGTAAAACTTAAGTACTGAACTTATTACAATAAACAGGTTGATGCTCTTCAGTGCTATCTTTCCAACTGAGATACAGGTTCGTCTTTGCCACTTTTTCATCTGGTTAATAAAATGATTTTATTCCACTAAGTATGAGAATAAGTAACTTTCTTACTCTATTTGGTTTGTTGTTTCAGACAATGGATTATGATTTTCTTATTTTTATGGAGTTGATAGTGGTGCCATTGTGCCATCTGAGATTGTACACTCAATTGACATTCATCCTTCACGAAAGCATGCCTGCGTTAAGATGCCTTCTTCAATTCTCACTTCTCTTAGTCCTGTAATTTCATGCCTTCTCCCCTCTAGCTTTGTAAGATTAAATGGTGTGCTTTCAGGCAATACATCAGGCTTATGATGCTGTCATACAATAAAAACGCATTGGGGTAAGTCTTTGTTTACTGATCTTTTCTTTGTTATTAAAATGTTGACATTTAGCTTCCTTCTCACTTAATCCTGTGATAGGTTTTGAACCTTTGAAGAACATTATCCGTTTCACCAGTTGCATTAATTTTCTCAAACATTCTATTTGGTTCAGGCAAAAATATTGAAGAAAATGTCTAGGAGAATCATGTCACTCAGGTATTTGTTTGTGTCTGTTAATTTTGTTTTTGACCTAGTTTATTCACTTGAGCAAGTTCATGTAAGTAGCATAATGTGCATTACTAATTCGTCACTTATGATTTTCAGGCGCTCAATAGGATATAATCCAAGATAATTGGCTCTACGGTGTTGAACACAATCATGATTCACAATTAAATATGGTATGTCCAGATTTTCCAAGACTGCACCGTGTTCAGATTATTAAGATTGTTAGGTTACCTTTTTCAACACATTTCGTAAGCTGTCGTTGGATGTAATAGGTTACCAATTTATCCAGAATGTCAGGGATATATCGAAGTCACAAGTATAATGATTTTTGCAATATTTTTATTCTTTCTTATGTATCTGGAGTTTGCTATTTCTTCTCTAACTTAGGTTTATAAATGCAGTCACCTGATCAAGAAATTCTAATGTTCTTTTACAGCATGAGTGATGCATGTCTTTGTTGATGGTGGATTTTCATTTAAAGCTAAAATTGTAAAAGCCAAAACTATGTGCTAACATCCTGCAAAGGATAAAGCCACTGATAAAATGGAGAATACTTCTTCACTATAAACTTATATCATTACCAATTAATTCATGACCAGCCTTGTATTTCCTGTACTACTCCAGTCTCATTATTGATGCGGCATGACGACTGAGTGTTTCTCTCAGCAGAGCAACACGAATCTCCAAGCATTAATAAGGAGGAATGTATGAAATACCCGTACAGACTAACACTCTCGGAGTGTTATACTAGCCCGATCGAGCATCCGGACTGTCCGTATCAGTCTCAGAAACGATCACAACCATCCAAATTCACCAGCATGATTGGATGGCTTAGATCAGATCCATAGCCCCCAAGCAGGTATTGGAGTATTCACCCCCGGCCCAATGCGGTCTCCGCATGGTCGGCCTCCCCAAAAGGGTAGCATAGCTTGCTAATACGTCCAGCCAAAGTAGCGCGGACGTGAAACCCTAAATTAGGGTTTGTGGCACATTACATGTGCCGCAAAACAGTCTCAACCATCCATCTTCGCAGGCATAGATGGAGGGTGTAGATGTAGATTCGAAGGGCCCAGAGCATGTCAACACAAACATCGTGGGACCGCCTACATACATGACCGATCGGTCAGGACCAAACATGGTTGGTCGTCCCAATTCGTGCGCCCAAACAAAGCATGACGCACGGCCGACAAAGTCCTAATTAGGGTTTGTATTGATCACGAGCGTCCATTTTCACCTGATCGAATGAAGGGTCTAGGAGTCGATTAAGCAGGTCCAGTGAGTATCAACACGATCACTGTGGGTCCACCTATCTCCACACCCGATCGGCCAAGGCATACCATGCCAGTCCTCTCGATTCGCACGCCCAAACTAGGCGTGGTCACACCTCCTAATTGCAAACTAATCTCGACCATTTAACTTTGCCAGACAAATTGAGTGGCTTAGAACACGTTTCTATGGGATAGTAAAGTATATGCGTGTACGCTAGCCCGCCGTCTGCACGCCGGACTGATCGGCCAAGACCTACCAAGCTTGGTCATCTCGAAAAGCGTGCCCGAAATAGGCTTGTCGCGCGGCCTTTGCGGCACAAAATTTCTGTCACAAATCGATCCTAGCCGCTCTTCTTTACCGGACAGATTAAGCGGTCCAGATCACGCATTCATGGGATATCAAGGTATAGGCGCCTATACCGGCATGCCGTTTACACGCATGCACAATCGGCCTGGCCAAAATTGCGTCCTAAGCTTGGTTTCGACCAAGCTGAAGAGTGATGCTTGCGAACCTCTTCACAAACCCTAATTCCACTAACGGTCGCAGATGAGTGTCTCAAAGATCATCTCGTCCGTTCAACTTCACCTGCTTTGTTATACAACCCTGGTCAGGAGTTAACTGGTCAATGAGGTGTCGTGGTGATTATCATCCGCCACTCTACCACACCATGTGGTCGGCCAATGGAGGACTTGCTTGCGCAGCCTCCAAACCATTACATGAAGTAGGATGGACATGAAGCTATTTTAAGACGCTCAAACAGCGATGCTTCATACATGCTGAGTATATTCGATGAATTACTTGCATAAAATACACACGATACTTCACAAGTATCGAATTCCTAAATAACTTAGTTATTTAATATAGCATCACATGCTGCTTTCTGTGGGTCCTACGATCCACACACTCGAGACATCAATCATGTCACAAACTGGGGGATACATACTGGGGTATTGGTTTGGCGGTTTACAACGTGCAGCACACAACGCGCCATCACAAGAACGTGTCAGGAAGTCATGGACGGTTAGTGATGATGGGATAAGTGGGCAAGACTGATCGTGTAACACTAACACACGCAAATCCACTACTCCATCACTCCACTTTCTCCACTTCCCATGAGAGACGTGGGTTAGGCTCAATGACTTGTATAAATAGGTTCTCCTCCCTATTTTCAAACAAGACAAGACAACAGAAGAAAGTGTTGATACAACCGTATTAAAACACCGGAACTGATAGCTTACATTCTGTAAGCCAGTTCAGCTTTCTGATACAAGTCATACATAGCCAACACCTTCACAATCTCAACACCTTCTTCGCTTCCCTCCCTAATATCAACCCTGTCTCCTTCACTTTGTGACCGAAGCAAGTCTGGAACGACCATTTCTTGGTTTAGGCCAGAGTTGTACAGATTGATTTCTCGAATCACAAGCACTCCCGTGCAGTGCATTTGTGTAGGGTTTAGATTCATTTCTCATCCATACACCCCAAATTACCAAAACCGACAGAAATAGTTTTCACCCATAAAAAATTGGCGACCATAGTGGGAGATTAATCTCTCGGTTGCAAAATTGAATTCTCAATATTTATTCCAATCTTCTCGTTTATAGGATAGATCTTGGGTCTGATTCAATCATTAACCTGTTCAATTTCGGTTTTCGGTCTTTATCTCACGATGTACCCTCGTCCGGAAACCACAGATGGTTCAGATATCATGGGAAGTGTGGCTAGAATGATGGAGGATGTCTTGAAAAATCAAGATGGTATCGCTAGAAGACATAGCGAGACATTCCGACTTTTGAATGATATAGCAGCGCAATTACAAGAGGGATCGACGGACATTTACCCAGACAATGCAAGAAACGCTGAATCCTTATCCAGAAGTCATACCTTTACCAATGGAGATGCAGAAAGAACGCGTGGCCACAGGGGACTCAGGAGAAACGAACAACATGGTCCATCCGGCGATAAAGACTCGAGGAAACTCCATGGAAGAAAAGACTTGTCCGGGATGCCACAACGTCTGCCGGATAAAGAAAAGGAGCTTGTAGCTTACGGAGCCTTGCTGGAAGATTTGTATCTCAAGACTCTTGTTGAAGCTCAGAAGACTTCCCAATCCACAACGACCTTTCAACCAAGTGAAGAAATGCTCGAGGAAGGAGAAATCAATCAAGGAACACATGAGTACAGAGGATAGGAGCGTTTAATTCATTCACTCAGCAGTGATATTACGACGCCTCCCGCATTCCGTCACCCGGTCAAGCGATCCGCGGATATGATGACACACACTAATCTTCCAGCTCCGTCTCCGAAGCGTGCTTCACATCAAATCCACATAGAGATGTCACGACGTCCACTAGCGCAAGAATAACTAGACTTAAGGTACCTGCATTTCCCGTTCCTAATGAAAAAGATTTTGGAGATGTTGGAGGCGTGGATACGAAAAGGAGAGGTGGAGCTGCCTCTTGTATGGCGTCCTGATAGACACATTTTTGTATCTGAATTGTCCTATGTGTCTCCATTGTTAGTGCTTGATTTTGTACTTATTATGGTGTTTTTATGTTTGTGTAGGTGTTTTTGGAGAAATACACTTGTGTGGAAAAAGTTGCTCAAAAAGTGCTATTTGGACCCCGGGAGGACAGCTGCTAAATGAACCCCAATTTCAGTTAAGGGGAACTCAATTACTAAGGGGCACCACCGTTACTATTTGCACCCCAGGGCGCCGAATGCTATTCGCACCCCCTTATCTTTTAGGGGGAGGTCATCCCCCACCTTTCAAAATCCAATTTTGGCGGGAACAGTTGCAGCGTACGGGAAGAATTAGGGTTCGAATTTTCTAGGTATTCCAGGGAGATTTAATCGCTACAATTGGTTATATTCACCCTATTACACCTAAACAGGGCTGGTAACGTGTTTAGTTTCGATAAACTTGGGTTGTATACGTGGACTTTGCAAAACAGGGAATGATGGTTTCTCACAGGTTTTTTGTTTGAAATAGGGAATGATTTGAGAGAGATTTTATCGGTAATTTGGATTAGTATGGTCCTGTTACGACAAAACAGGACGGGTATATGGGTTAGAATCGATCAACAAGGGCCGAATCATTGCTTTTGGATAAAACAGAGTATCACGAGTAACCCGAGTTTTCTGTGTGTGATTAAGAGGTTTGCATGTGCCTGCTGCGAGTTTAACCACTTCTTGGATGATGAATGAACGTTTTTGGAGTGTTTTTACACGAGAAAACAACGTGAGAAGATAAATCAGGAACAAAAATATCTCGAGAATATTTGCATTTACTGCCGAGTAATGGAAGAATTTTTGGAGTGATTGCGCGAGATTTCTTGGTTCTGTTAGCTATATAAAGGCTTCTGGTGTATCATAGAAGGGTGATGGAGAGTTAGGGGTTAGAACAGAGAGCAACAGAGTGATCAAATCAAGAGTTGCAGAGAGGAGTTTTTGCTGCTGCAGAGAAGATGAACATGAAGAACATTAGCTGTTAAGGACAGTCATTTTCTAGGGTCGTATATTTCAAGTATGTAACAGTCCATCAGTAACATATATCTTCAGTTCTCAACGCCCGTTCTGTACAGCAAGTCTGTAACGCTCATAAAGCGTTGCACACTAGCTGCTTTGGTTATTTTCTCCATTTTCACCATTGTAAGCACTTTTTGAGTAATAAAAAATCTTATGAGAGTGTTTTCACCATGAGAAGCTAAACCCCATCACTGGGACAACGGAGGAAGCAACTTTTCATGATTGTGGTAAATGAATTTATTCTTTTATTGACTTTTTGCATAGATTTAATTGCTTTATGATTTCTATTAATTACTTGTTATTTGTTAGATGTCGCATGCTTAGTTTTAATTACTTTAAATGCGTCATGCTTATAACTTACAAATAATATTTTAGAAAATCTATTTTTGGCAAAGAATTAGAGTCACAACTTCTTTTGTTTGAGCTATATTATCTAGAGTTAATGACTGAACCACAACAATATGAAAAGTAGTGAAATCCCGCGTCTCAGTGTCTCTTCATCTTGTGACATAATTTGTACATTTTTAGTGTTTTTCCTTTATTAATCCTAAAAACAATTTCAACAAAGTCCGAGTGAACGAAAACCCTATTTACGACTATCAAAATTCCAATAATTTTTGGCGCCGCCGACGCGGATTTGTTTATAGATTTGTTTTTAGGTTTTCTTTTTCTTTTTATTCTTTTTGTTCTTTTTTATGCGTTAGTATTTCTTATTTGCTTTCAGATTTGGAGCTAAGCTAAAGAAAAGGGAGAAAGTGTTGAAAAGAAAGGCAAAGCCCAAAAAGGAAAGAAAAGAGAAATCCAAAAGGAGTGAAGAAGAAGATTTTGTAAATAATTTTTTTTTTAGAAACTGTAATTAAGGTTTTTATTTCTGTAATCTTTTATTTTTGGACCTTTTTTCTTTTTGGAATTTATTTTTGGACATTGGACTTTATTATATTTTTAAAAACCTAACGGAAGGGTAGTTTTAAATAAACTGTTTGCATAGAAGGACGACGATTATAATATCGCCTCGGCCCCTCGGGTTCGTACATGACATAGGATTCGTGGCCCGAGTCGACTTTAACGGTTCATCCCCCGTCTGGAACGGGAGGTAAGAATTTTAAACACCCGCGAATCCCCTGTCAGCGGGTTTACTGGATGATTTTGTATGCATATATGTTGAGGAATCGAATACGGCTGTTTTAATTTCCTAGTAAAGGGAAAGGCCTGGCCATACAAGATAAGGGTTCGGATTTCATCACCGTTCTCTTCTTGCCTGCCTTAGGATAACGAAACCAAACGCGAACCTAAGCCTAAAATTTTTACTAGAACGAGACCGATAGGGTAACGAGCTTAATAGGAAAGTCATTCGAAAAATATTGGTTACTCTTTTAAGCATACTTAGAAGTTCATGATGGTTTCTGTGAGTTGAACGCGTGACTGCGCCGCCTTGTAAGGCGGTGAGGCCTTGGGTATCAAATCTCCACGCAGCTTCCCTCGCCTCTATTTAACTTACTTTGACTCAGATTGATTCCAGAGGGTTTGCTTAAATTGTAACGAATTCCCTTTCGAAAGAATAGAAGATGGTCTAGAAACAATCTAAGTGGAGCCATCATGCTTTTTGTTTGCTAGATAAAATAGGCTTGTTGTGGTCGAGTCAGCCTTTTTTGTGTTTGTTTAGAATTCCCTTGCGGTTAGGATGTCGAACTGGTATTATAATAGCCAATACAATGAGTATCCGACTGAGCAGCTTGGACATTATCCTTTTTATGACCATAGTGTGAATAGTGATTGGGAACGCGAAACTTTTGAAGGTTATGGTCCATACCATTGGGAGCCCAATTACTATCCATATACCCACATGTCATACGAGCAAAACAATCCTTCTATTTCTCTAGAAGAGTCTCTCAAGAGTTTCAATGAGTCAACACGGAAGTTATTTATGAAAGAGACTTATAATATTCTTCTCCCAGAAGAGTCCGTAGAGCGGTCAACTAAGATATCTCTAGAAGAGTCCCTCAAGCAATTTACTGAGAGTACAAATAGGATTGTGGAAAAACTTACTCAGGATAGTCTTAATTTCCAGTATAGTGTTCCCAATACCACCCTTGAAAATAAGGATATTTTTTATTCACATAATCAATATGACGAGGTTAGAATTGGTAACACTACTTGTTTTGATGAGGTTCGATCTTTTTCATGTTATTATAAAGATGATTATGATGAAGATAGTATTGATGAAGAACATGAAATATGTAGGCATAGTGATCAAGAATTTGTTACTCCGATTGAGATTTATAATGATAGTGTTGTTTCTAGTACAAATCCAAATAATTTTAATAATTATTCACCTATTCAAAAGGATGAGGATTTGACTAGAGATACCACCGTTTTAGACGATGTATTTCATGATCCTTTAGCCTGCAGTATGTTGGATAATCTATTATTTGATGTGCCTATCAGTGAATCGGAGGAAGTAACTATGATTAACACCTTAGTTAATGAGCCTTTACTAGAAACTTTCGCTAGTAATCCTTTATATGATTATGATGATGGTTTAAAGGAAAGAGTTTACCCTGAGAATAATGTTTTAGAGTCTAGTGATTTAGAAACACTAATCTTAGAAGACCATAAACTCGTAGAGATGAGCGAGGATGAACCAGACTTAGAAGAATCAATTGACCATTTTCAGGAATCTGATGACCTAGAAATTAGGGAAGTTGTGACTAGTCTTTCTAGAGACACAGAAAACTCTAAGTTTGGGGGTAATTCTCCGTGTGCTTTAACTATTAGAAAGTTCCCTCGTGTAGGACTTGACATTTGTGCCTCAACCATCTTACAAGATTATCTTCATACACATTTTACCGAACCTAATGATGTCCAGAAAGAAGCTCAGTTGTTAGAAACCCATCCTCTGGTTGATGTGGTTTACCCAGGCGATAATACCCAAATTGACTTTGTTTTCCCGCCAAAAACTTTTCTTCCAATTGTGGGAACTTATGATTTTCAGATGTGTCGGTTATTAAGTTTTGAGACTGAACCTAATTACTTTAGGAGAATAGGGTCGAAACATTTTCTTAAGGAAGACCACCTATTTCATTGTGGTCAGCTGTGTGAGTCAAATATGATTGACTTAGAGGATCCCCAGTTATTCAGGCTTTTGTTATGCGCTTCTAAGTTCTTACTTGAGTATTTCCATACTCTTCAGCCTGATATTCAGAATGCCTTTGAGGAAATCCAACCAATGAAAGCTTTTTATCTAGACCCTGTTATAGAACCTGAACCTGAACCACAGCTAGATGTAGTTGTCTTAAACAGGAAACTAGACAAGGGTGTGCTTTATTTGCTAATTTTCTTGGGATGTTGCGGATTCCTTTTACTTGTGATAGCCGTATTTGGTTTTGGTGATCCACAGTTATTCCGGCTATTACTTTATGATTCTAAGAGGTGACTAATTCCTTTTGATGTCTGGCTGAAGTCTTTAAACTTAGCACTTCTTGCGAGGTAACCCATGCTCATGCAACACGGTAATATCTTTCCTTAACTCTTTTTCCTCAAGTGGTAACAGTTTCTCCTTGTTCGTGCTTTTAATTTTATCTTTAGAACATTGAGGACAATGTTAGATTTAAGTTTGGGGGTATGGGAGAAACTTTTTAGTTGCAGTATAAATAAACTCCAGAACCTAGAAATTTATGCCTATTAAGGATTGCACTAACCTATCTAAGTGAATGGAAACATCTTGGTTGTAGGAGTTGAGGAACCAATCTTATTAGATGGAAACATCTAAAGAGTCTATTCATAAAATCACAGAGCTCAGGTGTTAGAATTAAAAAAAACATGGTAGTTTCGCCATATCTCGTTGAATCCTAATCCTTCTGTTTTTTATTTTTTAAGTGATTTGGTGGGGCACACGATTCAAGTTTTTACCTTTGCTAGGGTGAAATAGGGTGATTGAGATACCAAAAAAAAAAGAAAAAAAAAAGAGAGAATTAAGACCAGACCATCGGACCAACCGGAATAAATTCAATAAAGTCGACCACTGGTGCCGTTGTATATGCCAGTTGTGTTGACCTAGAGTTAGGTTTATCGACCACTGGTCCCCTTGTATATGCCAGTTGTGTTGATATTAGTCAGACCGTTATCTCAGTCCATTAGGATAGGTCTATCTTGGCAGAGGCCTTCAGACAGATATGGGAAACACCGTTAACTTTAAACCATCTATCTTTTCTCTTTATCCATCTTCTTAATCTTTCCATGTGATTGGTTGACTCCGGTTTATGATGTTCAGAAACTATCTGAGTAGAGCTCTGTCACTTTATATGAATTTTAGTATGCTTGAATGCAAACTCGTGTACATCAATTGGAATTTCGCATCAGGGTACTACTCTCTTGTAGTCAATAAGTATGCCAACCAAGGAGATTCTTTAGTGCCTTCCAAGGTTCTGCGTAGATAGCTAGGGTTTGGAGTAAAGGTTTTGTGGGTACATCTCTGGTAAACCCTCCCGAGATTAACTCGGTTTTATTTTTTATTAGTTTTGCTCGAGGACGAGCAAATAATAAGTTTGGGGGTATTTGATAGACACATTTTTGTATCTGAATTGTCCTCTGTGTCTCTATTGTTAGTGCTTGATTTTGTACTTATTATGGTGTTTTTATGTTTGTGTAGGTGTTTTTTGGAGAAATACACTTGTGTGGAAAAAGTTGCTCAAAAAGTGCTATTTGGACCCCGAGAGGACAGCTGCTAAATGGACCCCAATTTCAGTTAAGGGGCACTCAATTACTAAGGGGCACCACCGTTACTATTTGCACCCCAGGGCGCCGAATGCTATTCGCACCCCCTTATCTTTTAGGGGGAGGTCATCCTCAACCTTTCAAAATTCAGTTTTGGCGGGAACAGTTGCAACGTACGGGAAGAATTAGGGTTCGAATTTTCTAGGTATTCCAGGGAGATTTAATCGCTACAATTGGTTATATTCACCCTGTTACACCTAAACAGGGGTGGTAACGTGTTTAGTTTCGATAAACCTGGGCTGTATACGTGGACTTTGGAAAACATGGAAGGATGGTTTCTCACGGGTTTTTAGTTTGAAATAGGGAATGATTTGAGAGATATTTTATCGGTAATTTGGATTAGTATGGTCATGTTACGACAAAACAGGACGGTTATATGGGTTAGAATCGATCAACAAGGGCTGAATCATTGCTTTTGGATAAAACAGAGTATCACGAGTAACCCGAGTTTTCTGTGTGTGATTAAGAGGTTTGCATGTGCCTGCTGCGAGTTTAACCACTTCTTGGATGATGAATGAACGTGTTTGGAGTGTTTTTACACGAGAAAACAACGTGAGAAGATAAATCATGAACAAAAATATCTCGAGAATATTTGCATTTACTGCCGAGTAATGGAAGAATTTTTGGAGTGATTGCGTGAGATTTCTTGGTTTTGTTAGCTATATAAAGGCTTCTGGTGTATCATAGAAGGGGGATGTAGAGTTAGGGGTTAGAACAGAGAGCAACAGAGTGATCAAATCACGAGTTGCAGAGAGGAGTTTCTGCTGCTGCAGAGAAGATGAACATGAAGAATATTAGCTGTTAAGGATAGTCGCTTTCTAGGGTCGTATATTTCAAGTCTGTAACAGTCCATCAGGAACGTATATCTTCAGTTCGCAACGCCCGTTATGTACAGCAAGTCTGTAACGCTCATAAAGCGTTGCACACTAGATGCTTTGATTATTTTCTCCATTTTCACCATTGTAAGCACTTTTGGAGTAATAAAAAATCTTTTGAGAGTGTTTTCACCGTGAGAAGCTAAACCCCATCACCGGGACAACGGAGGAAGCAACTTTTCATGATTGTGGTAAATGAATTAATTCTTTTATTGACTTTTTGCATAGATTTAATTGCTTTATGATTTCTATTAATTACTTGTTATTATGTTAGGTGCAGCATGCTTAGTTTTAATTACTTTAGATGCGTCATGCTTATAACTTACAAATAGTATTTTACGAAATCTATTTTTGGCAAAGAACTAGAGTCACAACTTCTTTTGTTTGAGCTATATTATCTAGAGTTAATGACTGAACCACAACAATATGAAAAGTAGTGAAATCCCGCGTCTCAGTGTCTCTTCATCTTGTGACATAATTTGTATATTTTTAGTGTTTTTCCTTTATTAATCCTAAAAAAAATTTCAACAAAGTCCGAGTGAACGACAACCTTATTTACCACTATCAAAATTCCAACACGTCCACCGACCGATCAATAAATAATGGATCCGAGATATTTTCATTATCACCAGTTCCTTCACCACCCTACCAGTGAATGCAACGCCTTGAAACGCATTGTTTAGAAGAAGCTTAATTCAGGAGAGTAGCTTTCCCTCTCTGAAAATTAGTGCGAACGATTTCCTTGGAGAGGTTGCTCGGGAAGATTCAGTTTCGTGCAAATGAGGCTCCAAAGAGCAAGTAAGTTCTATCAAACAATTTTACGAAAAAGATAGTTTTAGAATTTACTGGGGACTTGACATCCCACACACAGAGAAAGAGATTCGATGATCAAACATCAAGTTTGTTTCCTTTTCACACGATTTACAATTTCATGTGACATGTATAATCATTCGTAACCAAGATGCAAATTCTATTTAGAATAATCTCTTTCAGAAAATCAATTGTTCACAAAACTATCTTAAAAACCAATTCAAAATTCAACCACCTATTAGTTCAAAACCTGAAATCAAATTGTGAAAGGAAATCCTCACAATCGCTCAAAAGCATCTAAAGAAAGAACACAAGTAGGCGGCACGAATCCTTCAAGGAAAGTCCTTCAGCAGCAACTCATCCTTCTGAGCAAGAGAAGCTTTCATCCTTTGGAGTGCGGCCTGTTTCAGCTTCAACTCCTTAGACAACTTCTCAACCTCTTCTTCCTGGAGAGCAATACAGTCTGCAGAAGGAACTTCGTCTTGCAATTTCTGAAGCTCCTGGACTTCAGAGAACCCTTTGAAGAACCAAGGAGCGTTGAAGTCGTACTGCACAAACACATCCCGATGGCACTTCCAGTCTTCAATCACCTCTTCAGAAACGCTGCGACCGGTCGTGACGCTCATCCTGTGGATAGAAAATAAAGCTTCTTGGACACGATTGACCAATGCAAGACGACTCTTGAGATTTGTGGTGGTAGCAATGTGGCTGTGCTTCTTCCATATCACTGTGTATAACTCCTCGAACTGAGCCTGCACACTGAATCCCCCAACCAACACATGACCTGCATGAGAGGTATCAAAGGGATGATCGAAGATAGCCCCAGGAACAACAGGTTGCATTACCAATGCTTCACCAGTCACAGGAGCCTTGTCAGTTGTAAGAAGCCTTTCAGAAGAAGTCACCGTGACAGCTGAAGCCCGCTCAGTATGGGGAACCGCCTCAACAATAGCAGATGTTGCCTCTCCTACATTCTTCCTGATGTCTACTTCACTCTGAGTGCTGATTTCCGCCACGACCCCGTCTACAAGATCATTAAGGTTACCACTTGTGGAGGCACTCTTTTCAGTCGAGCTCGCACCATCTTTGTCATTATATGGAAGAGGATCAGTATCACCAGACCTCTCCTTAAAAGCATCGCCATACTTCTCATGAAGACCAGTATCGCTAGACCTCTCGTTATGACTAAGAGCCAGTCTTGCGAAAGCATTTTCTTTCGAGATTCCCTGATCGCCAACAAAGGATTACCTTTAGTGAAAGTTGTTCAGAAAGAGCGAAACCAAGGGATCAAACAGAAATAAATTTAAATACCTACATATTGGAAGAATTGAGGATCACCGAGCCAATGCCTGCTTCTTAGACCGCACTCCTGCTTGGGGACTGCAGTCGTCAGCTCTGGTTCAATTACCTGGGAGTGGTTTCAACCGAGGATGCTCTTCAAGACGTCAGAAGATGGATCGCCGCGGGAATCTGTCACAACCTCCTCTGAGAATTTCTGGAAGGTTAACAATTGCTCCCTCCAAAATTCCTTATACCTGCTAGTTATCGTCGTATTTCTTCAGATAGGAAAGAAAGGAAGGCTCTGCACTGACGAAAATGTGTCAGCATTAAGAATGTCTTGGAAAAGTTCTTTTGGAGCCTTCGACGGACGAAGAAATGGAACACCCTGGTCAAATCCCATTTGCCGAGCAGCCCTGTCAATATTGTACGGAGTCACGGTAAATTCTTCGTCAAATAAAGACACATATCCCGGAGTGCAGCTTCGCAAGTAAATAAGTTCTCCGAGACTCGCGGTTTCGACATCAGTACGCAACACATCATCAGGAACAGTAGCAAAAGTCTTTGGCTGAACAATGGAAGGGTGAATCGGCCCCCATGGACGAAAATTTATGGAGGACACGTTGACAAAAACATCCACAAGCTTCACACCGGTTTTTGGACGTCTCTTCTGCCAACGAAGTATTCTCGAACCACCGTACAAACTGCTGAGTGAAGTTGCAGGAACAGGAGCATAGCTTTTGAAATGTTCCCACAAAAACGCCTGAAGAAAAGAAATGTGGATATGCGACTCCACCTTCTTATACCAATTGGAAGCATGCATGTCCGTCGCTAAGACGTCCAGATGAGAATACAGTGATCCAAGAAACAAGGCACCTAGGGGAAGGACCTCACCCTTTGCCAGCTTTATAGCAAACATTACGAGGTAACCTCTTATGGTCTTCCTTCCAGAACCGTGGTCAAATATGTCTCTGGATAACCACAAAGACAGGAATGCAATCACGCTGAGATCGTCTTCCAACTGCTGACCGGGTTTCGGGTCTGCAAGAGACCACCCCGACACCCACCAAGTGTAAAAGCATTTCTTGTCTTTCTTCTCTTTCTTCATATCATCGAATTCTCCTGCTTTTCGAAGTATAGCATTATAAGACCGACGTTCTGCATCAGTAAGTTTGTAAAAGAAGCTTCCAGCAATAGGCAGGTTCATCAACGCAGACACACTTTCCAGATAAATGGTCATCTCTCCCCATCTGCATATAGATGTATGAGTAGAAGGACGCCACCGAGAAATGAAAGTGATCAAGCCTGCAGCATCTTTCTTAATCTGAAGAGTGGCGGACGCCATGACCGCATCAATGATTTGTGCCTTAACTAAATTATCCTTAATCTTTTTATTACTCAGCATGCGTCTCATCCATCCTTCATAAGATCCCAGCGGAGTGTGGCAAATCTTGAAGTCAATAGGTGAAGGCGGATATTCATTTGTCCGAAGACAGAACCTCATCACAAGTGCTGAAGAAGAGGATGAATCAGCTTCCATATTTTCTGAACCAGAGAGCAGGACTATCTTGTGAGAAGGGTGTATTCTAATGTTCGGAAAAGGCACAGTGAACAAATCATCATCTATATTCGGCATATTTTTGAGGCTGTCAACACTCCCTGACTTGGCACCAACATTATCCCTAGAAGACATTTCAACAAGAGTCTTTTTGTTTATCCTACAAAAGACAAGAGAGTCAGTACTTGTATGAAAACGCATGGGATGTATATTCACACTCAACAGGAAACACATTCACTTTGAAGTACACAAAGCGGGAAAGCAAGCAGGCTGGTACAAAATCATAGCAGCCAAGACCGGTCAAGGTAACTGACATGGGTTCACGTGAAGACAAGACTGGTCACATCAGTCCGGTATTGGTCAACGTCAAAGTCAGGTATCAGGCCACGTCAGCAAAGAAGTCAAGTCACAAGTCTGGTATTAATCAAGTCACAAGTCCGGTATTGATCAAGTCACAAGTCCGGCATTCATCAAGTCACAAGGATGGTATTGGATTCAAACGAGACTGGTATTAAGCCACGACAACATACAAGTGCAGGATCAGAATCTCGCAACAATAATACCTCAGCGAAATTATTAACAACACAACACAACAATGTCGCAAATCAATTTCAGAAAAGACATAATAAACGACATCAGCTAAATCATGAGAAAAATATGATGGACTTACGAAAATTAGGAAGTGTGCGAGATTAATATTTGTAAGGTTGCGAGAATGTCACAAACCATATCCGAAAATAAAGGACAGATTAGCTGTCATCCACTATGTATTTCCCTATAAATAGTCATTCAGTTGTAAAGAAAAGAAGAAGAGATCTTTTCTGAGTGAGAAGCAAAAATAGGAGAGAGAAAATCTAGAGCAGTGGTTATTCTTGATTCCTTTATCTTTTCTTGTAAGATTGTTCAAAGATTCATCAATAAAATTAAGATTGTTAATCCAAAAATGAGTTGAATGTTAATGAAATCTTGTGAGGGGTGTAGTGTAGGATTTCCTGCAACTACATAATGGCGCTAGAAACAGGGAACTGAAGGTTGAAAGTTGAAGATTGTTGTTGAGATTGTTCAAATCAAGAAAGTGATTAAACAAATCAGTGAACCAGTTAAAAGAAAAATGATTAGAGTCAATGAAGATGACAAAAGATTGGAGTGTAATATGATAACAAAAACAATGGTTAATGAATTCCATGAAAAAATCAAAGGAAGGATACATAAACGAGATTTTGAAGGAAGGAAGGTTATGGCGGTAGGAAAGATATCACCCTTGAAAGATTGGGAAAAGCAAAAAATCACATTTATGGCAGCAGAAATACCAAAAGAAAATTTGATCCACACATCTCCATTGGTTATTACAGTACCTATTACACGAAAAGATAAGGGGACAACAACAAAATCCACGGAAGAATGGATATTGAACAGAACTTTAGTCGATACAGGAAGTTCAGTGGATATAATATTCTATCATGCGTTCAAAGGAATGAGATTCAAAGATGAAGAAATGTCTTGTTCAACATATCTTGTTCATGGCTTTGGAAAATCCACAACAAAACCTAAAGGAGAAATAGTGGTGCGAATTCCACTAGGAGAGATCGAAACACAAGTGACACTATGCGTAGTGGATATGGAATCACCATATAACATGCTGTTGGGGAGGCCATGGATACATGCAATTAAAGCTGTAGCATCAACGTTGCATCAATGCATCAGGTTCCCCATGCCAAATGGAGTAGGTTAAACTAGAGGAGATATTGACAATGCGAAATTATGTTATCAAATTGAAGTAAAGCATTATGAAGGACGAGCAAAAAAACGACAATTTCTTAGAAAAATAGAAAAGGAGGCAAAGAAAAAAGAAGAATTTAGAGTGTACATGATAAGAGAAAAAGAAGGTAAAGGAATACCCAGCGAAATTTCGGAGGAAGGAGATGGACCTGCGAAGATGATAAAAGAACCAACACCAATGGGAGAACCCAAGGCCAGTTACACTGCGGCAGAACCAACAAAAGAAGTAAATGTTGGGACTATGGAAGAACCCCTAATACAGAGGATTGGAACCAAGATGGATACAAAAGAGGAATAAAGAACTGTCAATCTTTTGCGGGAATATAAAGATATTTTCGCGGGGAGCATGGATGAGATACCTGGAATAGATCCGTCAATTGCATGTCATAAGTTGGAGATTAACAAGAATGTAAGACCATTTAAACAGAGAAGAAGAAAAATCGCAACGACCTACCATCCTCAAATAGAAGAAGAATTACAGAAAATGCTTGAGGCGGGAATTATAAGAGAAGCTAAATACCCAGAGTGGATAGCAAACATGGTTGTTGTTCCAAAGAAAAATAAAGGGATAAGAATTTGCATAGATTTCACTGATTTAAACAAAGCTTGCCCTAAAGATAGTTTTCCATTGACGGATATTCCTCAAATGGTTGAATCAGCTGGGTACAAAGATTATAACCAAATCCCTCTCGCTGAAAAAGATCAAGAGCATACTGCTTTTTTCGCTCCAAGAGGTTTATACTGTTATACAAAAATGCCGTTTGGTTTGCGAAATGCAAGAGCAACGTATCAAAGAATGGTAGAGAAGGTGTTCGCGAAATGGATACACAAAACATTAGAGGTGTACGTGGATGACATGTTGGTGAAGAGTAAAGAAGCCAAAGATCATGTACAAGATTTGAGGGAGATTTTCGAACAGATGCGACATCATAACATTAAACTGAACCCTGAAAAATGCATTTTTGGGGTTGCATCGGGAAAAATTTTAGGCTACATTGTATCAAAAGAAGGAATACAAGTTGATCCAGAAAAGGTACAAGCAGTTCGTGACATGCCAACACCAGCAACGATAAAGGATGTACAAAAATTGAACGTACTTTTAGCTTCGCTAGGAAGATTCATTTCGCGATCATCAGACAAATGTAAACATTTTTTCAATATACTCAAGAAGGTTGCGAAATTCAAATGGACTGATGAATGTGAAAAATATTTTCAAGGGATCAAAGAACACCTTATGAATACATCTATTTTACAAAAGGCAGAACCAGGAGAAGAACTATTGATCTATCTTGCGACAACATCACATGCTTTAAGCGCTGTGTTATTGCAAACGGACGCAGGAGTAGAAAAGCCCATTTATTACATCAACAAAACATTTAATGCTGCAGAGAGGAATTATTCAAAGATTGAGAAGCTGATTTTAGCATTAGTATACGCCGCATTTAAACTTCGCATATATTTTCAAGCACACAAAATAAGGGTGCTAACAAAAGTACCAATTGAATCAGTGATGAAGAATTCAAAAAGATCAGGTAGGGTGGAGAGATGGAATGCACAAGTAGGACATTTCGAAATCAAGTATGAAATATTATCTTCACCAAAATCACAAGTTGTCGCAGATTTCTTAGTAGAATTTCCTTTAGAAGATGATGAAGCGGTGGAGGAGATGATGGATATAGAAGAAGAACATGGAGATCCAAAAGACTTATTAACAAAACCAAATAGATGGGATATATTGGTAGATGGATCATCAAATGAGGAACACAATGGAGTTGGAATTGTTTTAATTTCACCAGAAGGAGCGAAGATGGCTTTTTCATTCAGATTGGAATTCGCATCCACTAATAACGAAACGGAATATGAATTTGTGGTACATGCCTTAAAGTTCGCAATAGACATGAAACTAGAAAATGCCAGGATCACTAGTGATTCGCAGCTAGTTATTCGCCAAATAAAGGGAGAGTACACTACAAATGAACGATCCTTGAAGAAATACAAGAATCTCGTTGAAGAATTGTCAGCGAAAATCCCAAAGATAAAATGGAGACACATTTCAAGGAAGGATAACAGACTCGCAGACGCTTTTGCTTTCATCTCAAGCATGATGACAGATCCAACTGCGAGATGCATAAAAATACAGACACTTCTGTCACCATCAATCAATAAAGAAGAAGAAGTGAACGTAATGATGATAGAAGGTGGAGAAGAAGAACAAACGAACAATATCGCAGATTGGAGAACAGAACTTCATGCATATTTGGCGAAAGGAGAAACACCAAGAAACAGATTGGAAGCACACAAGTTAAAAATCCGCGCAACAAATTATGAATTAAGAGATGGGCTGCTATACCGAAAATCCTTTAATGGACCATCACTCAGATGTTTGACACGAGAAGAAGGAGAAAAGGTGCTAAAAATGTTACATAGTGGGGATGCTTGCAATCATATCAGGGGAAGATCTTTGGCACATAGAGCAAAAATACAAGGATATTACTGGACATACATGCACGAAGATGCAAAACAAATATCAAGACGTTGCGAAGATTGTCAGCGGCACGGAAAGAAAATACATGCACTTGGAGCATCATTGTCATCTTCAACTAGTGTATGGCCTTTTGGAAAGTGGGTCTTAGATATTGTGGGACCATTTTTACCAGGATCTGGACAAAGAAGATACTTAATAGTCGCAACAGATTATTTCACAAAATGGACAGCAGTAAAGGCAGTACAACATATTCGCGACAAAGATATCTTTACATTCATATTCGAAAATATCATTTGCAGATTCGGAATTCCCGCGCAGTTGGTATTTGATAATGGGAAACAGTTTGAAGGACAAAACATAGAAATGTTACTTAATGCATTTAAGATAAAATGTGGAAAGTCTACTCCTCTGTATCCACAAGCTAATGGACAGGAAGAGGAAACAAGCAAAACAATTGAGATATATTAAAGAAAAAATTAGAAGGACATCATAGAGCATGGTGCGAACAAATACATAATGCAATATGGGCTTATAACACAACTAGGAGAGAAGCTACTGGAATGTAACCTTTTTGTTTAACATACGTAGTTGAAGCGGTGTTACCAACAGAAGTTGTTATTTCGACGACAAAGAGAGAAGCTTGGGAGAAAAATCTTAGTGCGGGTTTGATCTTAAGAAACCTTGATGAGTTAGAAGAAAAAGAGAAAGAGCTTTACAGCATATGGAGAATTATCAACGAAGATTAGCCCGAGAATATAATAAACGTATCAAAGTACGCGAATTTCAACCAGGATATTTAGTTCTGCGAGAGACACCAATATATCAACGAGAAAATGGTGGAAAGTTAGCGAAAAAATGGGATGGACCTTACATCATTAAGGAGATAGTTGGGACAAGAGCTTATAAATTAATGGATCCAGAAGGTAGAGATGTTGGTCATAGACTTGACAGACTATGGAACAGATTGTACTTAAAGAGATATTATCCATAAGAAGCTTTGAGAAGTTACGTAAGAATCAAAAAAACGATTGCGAATAAACATTCAATGAAAGAATAGTTGCGAGATTATTCATATCAAAACAAGATCATGATATGCGAAACTTTCGCAGAGATAATCAGAGAACAATGACAAAACATAAAGGGGCGAACCTTTATGTCATACACCCTAGTTCGTGAATAAAATTTCGCAAGAAGCAAATGTAATACCTAAAGTACATCATATAAGGGGGTACCTGTTGCATGGCTCAGGTAAAGGCTACACCGCCACCGGAACCTGAGTCATGGAGATTTGGGGTCAATAAAGCCTATCTGGGAGACGCACCTTGGATTCTCAGCTTAAGCATATGACTTAGGTTGGGCGACTAAGGTAATAAGGACTCTCCCAAGGAGTGCAGAATCTGACCAAGGCGCCGAGGTACACGATTGAGTCAAGAGTGCCAGGGGCGTCTGGAGCGTACCTTGCCATTCTTGACAAGTCTTGGCTTATACTGCATTCGGCCCGAAGAAAAACCCACTTAGGGTGCAGTCTCGTAACCATAAACTCTATAGGTAAAAGGGATAAGTGATAGACGCATTTATGTGTCTATATTCATCTCTATTGTGTATATTGTTAGTACCCATTTTTGTACTTATTTTGGTATTTTATCTCTTTTTAGGTGTTTTTGGAGAAATAAGCTTTTGCGGCGAAATTGGCTCGAAAAGTTGTTAAAGGCACCTGGGAGGACATTTGCTATTCGGACTCTCGCTTTGGATAAGGGGTAACCCATTTCTAGGCATGTGCTAAAGGGACACCGGATCTGGATAGGGGGCATCTCTTCTTCAAAGTTCAAATAATGAAAATGGCGGGAAAAATGTATACAGCGAGCAGTTTTTAGGGATTGAATTTTGATCGTGTTTAAACGAGATTAAATCGCTGTAATTGATTTCAATGGGCCTTTTAAGGTTTTAAAGGATCTTTGTGCGTGTTTCCATCGATTGGAATGGGCTGGATAAGCCGTGGGAAGTGATCAAAAAGAAAACAGGGGAGTGAGATATACGGGTCCTGATGGGATTCTGTTTAGGGGAGTTACGTGGCTAGATATATAGAGAATATACTCTCTATGATTTTGGTACATCCGTGAGGTGTTTTAGAAGATAAAAACAACAACATAAGAGGCGTACAAGAGGATTGGTGAAGAAAAACTCTAAAACTTGCTGTCGAAGAAAAAAAAGATAAAGCAAAATATTTGGTGAAGATTTGAGGGTCCTGTTGTGTATAAATAGATGGCTTAGTGTCCCTAGAAGATATCAAGTGATTTGGGGGCCGAGAAGAGCACCACAGGAGGCGTAAATCAAACCATCAGAATTTCTCCTGCTGCTGTTCCGCCATTAAAGAACCCTGAAGAACAAGAAAGAACGGACTGCCAAGAACAGACTTATTTACAGAAGAGTCAACAGCAGTTAGTAAGTATCGTTCTTCAGCAGCAGTCTTTTATTATCGCTCCTTTCTGGACGCCTTTTGTGAGTCGCAGAATCACTGTTTATAACTTTTTAACTCTTTTAATCATACTTTGAGCATCAATTATGTATTTTGAGAACATGATTATTATGATTAGCTAAACCCCAACACTGGGATGATGGAGGAAGCCCTATTTCACGCATGTGGTAATTCTAATAATTCTTTTATGACTATTTGCATTGATTTTCAATTGATTTATGATTTTTATTGAATGGGTGTGATTTTGTTTGATGGTGTACGCTTGGTCTATGTACTTTTGATACATCATGCTTGTGATTTACATTCATTTATTTTCAAAAATCTATTTTTGGCAAAGAACAAGAGTCCATATTTTTATTATTTGAACTATAATTGATTGGAATTATTATTTGAGTCACATGAATGGAATTTGGTGGAATCTTGAGTCTCAGTACCTCTTGATACTGTGATAACCTTTTGTGAATATATTTTCTTTATTTGTTTTCTATTTTTGAGTCTAAAATCGAGTCTACACAAGTCCGAGTGAACGACACTCTACTTACCACTTTGAAAATTACAACAATTTTTGGCGCCGCCGACGCGGATTTGTATTAGGTTTTAGGTTTTAGATTTATTTTATTTCTTTTAGAATTTTTGTTCTCTTTTACGCTTTTGGTATTTTTTGATTCTTTTCAGATTTTGAGCGAAGCTACAAGGAAAGAAAAAGTGCTATAAAAGGAAAGCATCGCCAAAGAAGGAAAGAAAATCCGAAAGGAGTGAAGAAGAAGATTTTGTATATAGTTATTTTGTTTTATTTTAGAAACTGTATTAGGGTTTGCTATTTTTGTAATTTTTTTTCTTTTCTTTTTGGACATTTTTATTTTTGGACTTTTTGGACATTCTTGGACATTATTTTTAAACCCTAAGGAAGGGTCAAAATTAAATATCAATTGTTTGCAGGGAAGGACGACAATTACGATACTGTCTCGGCCCCTCGGGTTCGTACACTGACATCGGAGTCGGTGGCCTGAGTCGACTTCAACGGTTCATCGCCCGTCTGGTACGGGAGGTAAGACTCTATCCACCCACGAATCCCCTGTCAGTGGGTTTTATTTTGTGTGACAACTCACACCCCTGCAATATAATGTCGAACTGGTATCACAATAGCCAATACAACGAATATCCGACTGAGTTTCAAAATGGACGTTACAATTTTAACCATAGTGTGAATAGTGATTGGGAGCATCAGCCTTTTCAAGGTTACGGCTCATACGATGGTGAGCCCAATTACTATACACACACACACCGGTCATACGAGCAAGAAAATAAGGATTATTATAGTACTAGTTCCTCGTCTTTGGACAATATAATGAAAATGTTGAAAACTAGTCCCTATTATGATCCTTCTGAACCTGTTCTTCCTCTAGAAGAGTCTCTCAAACAATTAAGTGAGAATACAAATAGGTTTGTGTTAGAAATGAATAAACAAAATGCACCCATGAGTGAACCTTCTATACACGATACCATAAGGAAGTCATGTGAGTCGACTTAGAAAATGTTGTTAGAGGCCCAGGACAGAACTGCTCAAGATAGTCTTAATTTCCAATATAGTGTTTCCAATAGTACCCTTGAAAATGAGGATAGTTATTTGCATAATCAAGATCCCGAGGTTAGAATTGGTAATACTACTTTTTTAGATGAGGTTCAACCATTTTCATGCTATTATGATGATTATGACGAGGATAATATTGATGAAGAATTTGAAATACGTAGGTATAGTGATCAGGAATTTGTTACTCCAAATGAACTTTATGATGATAGTGTTATTTCTGGTTCAGATCCCGATAAATTTAATGATTATTCACTTATTCAAAAGGACGAGGATTTGATTAGAGATAATGGTTTAGAGGAACGAGTTTATTTTGAGAATATCGTTTTAGAGTCTAGCGATTTAGAAACAATGGTCTTAGACGAAGAAAATGAACTCGTACAGCTATTAAATATGGGTGAGGATGCGTCACTTGAGTATAACCTAGAAGAAGCAATTGACTATTTTCAGGATTCCAACGATCTAGAAATTAAGGAAATTGTATCTAGTCTATCTAGAGATACCCAAAACTCTACGTTTGGTGATTATCATTCTCCATGTGCGTCAGCCATTTTACAAGATTATCTTCACACACGTTTTCCTGAACCTAGTGATGTCCATAAGGAAGTTCAGTTGTTAGAAACCCATCCTCTGGTTGATGAGGTTAGACCAGGCTATGATACTAAAATCGACTTTGTTTTCCCACCAAATATTTTTCAACCAATTGTGGGAACGTATAAATTTCAGATGTGTTAATTATTTAGTTTTGAGACTAAACCTAATTACTTTAAGAGATTAGGGTCGATACATTTGCTTAAGATTGACCATCAGTTTCATCGTGGTCGATTGTGTGAGTCAAAACTGATTGACTTTAAGGATCCTCAATTATTCAGGTTATTATTATTTGCTTTTAAATTTTTACTTGAGTTTCTTCAGACTCTAATACCTGAACCGGATCTTAGCTTTGAGGAATTCCAACCCATGAAAATATTTTATTTGGACCCAGTTATAGAACCTGAACCTGAACCATAGCTAGATGTAGTTGTCTTAAACAGGAAACTAGACAAGGGTGCGCTTTATTTGTTAATTTTCTTGGCAGGTTGCAGATTCCTTTTATTTGTGATAGCTCTATTTGGTTTTGATGACCCACAGAAATTTCGGCTATTACTTTATGATTCTATGAGGTGACTAATCCTTTCTTAGTCTGGCTGAAGAATTTAAACTTAGCACTTCTTGGGAGGTAACCCAACATTCATGCGACACGGTAATATCTTTCCTTATCTGTTTTGCTTCAAATGGTAACAGTTTCTCCTTGTTCATGCTTTTAATTTCATCTTTAGAACATTGAGGACAATGTTAGATTTAAGTTTGGGGGTATGGGAGAAACTTTTTAATTGCAGTATGAATAAATAAACTCCAGAACCTAGAAATTTATGCCTATTGAGGATTGCACTAACTAATCTAAGTGGATGGAAGCATTTTGGTTGTAGGAGTTGAGGAACCAATCTGATTAGATGGAAACATCTAAAGAGTCTATTCATAAAAGCACAGAGCTCAGGTGTTAGAAATAACATGATAGTTTCACCATATCTCGTTGAGTCCTTTTCACTTCTATTTTTATTTTATTTTGTTTTTAAACTATGTTCTCTAAGTGATAGGTGGGGCCCACGATTCAAGTTGTTACCAATGCTAGGGTGAATTAGAGTGATTGAGATACCATGAAAAAAAAAGTTGAAAAAGAAAAAGAGGAAAAAAAAAAGAAATGAAAAAAAAAAAATGGTTGTTACTCAAAAGTTGAAAAAAAAAAAGATTTGAGACCAGACCATTTGACCAAAAGGAATAAATTCAATAAAGTCGACCACTGGTACCCTTGTATATGGCAGTTGTGTTGACCTAGACTTAGGTTATCGACCACTGGTACCCTTGTATATGCCAGTGTGTTGATATTAGTCAGACTAATATCTCAATCCATTAGGATAGGTTCATTTTGGCGGAGGACTTCAGACAGATATGGGAAACGCCGTTCACTTAGTAAACATCAAAACCATCTATGTTTTTCTATATCCATCTTCTTGATCTATCCATGTGATTAGTTTTGACTCCGAATATGATGTCCATAGTGCAACTATCTGAGTAGAGCTCTGTCACTTTATATGAATTTTAGTATGCTTGAGTGCAAACTCGTGTACAGCAATTGGAATTTCGCATCAGGGTACTTTTTCCTGTAGTCAATAAGTATGCCAACCAAGGAGATTCTTTAGTGCCTTCCAAGGTTCTGCGTAGATAGCTAAGGTCCGGAGTACAGGTTTTGTGGTTATACATATTGTAAGCCCTCCCGAGACTATAATTCGGCCACTAGGGCCACCTAGGGGTTTAAAGGCTTATTGCATACGCTAAATGCAATCGACGATGCCTGCGACAGTGAGTTAGGATTTTATTTTGTAGTTTTGATTTGCTCGGGACTAGCAAATAATAAGTTTGGGGGTATTTGATAGACGCATTTATGTGTCTATATTCATCTCTATTGTGTATATTGTTAATACCCATTTTTGTACTTATTTCGGTATTTTATCTCTTTGTAGGTGTTTTTGGAGAAATAAGCTTTTGCGGCGAAATTGGCTCGAAAAGTTGTTAAAGGCACCTGGGAGGACATTTCCTATTCGGACTCTCGCTTTGGATAAGGGGTAACCCATTTCTAGGCATGTGCTAAAGGGACACCGGAGCTGGATAGGGGGCATCTCTTCTTCAAAGTTCAAATAATGAAAATGGCGGGAAAAATGTATACAGCGAGCAGTTTTTAGGGATTGAATTTTGATCGTGTTTAAACGAGATTAAATCTCTGTAATTGATTTCAATGGGCCTTTTAAGGTTTAAAAGTATCTTTGTGCGTGTTTCCATCGATTGGAATGGGCTGGATAAGCCGTGGGAAGTGATCAAAAAGAAAACAGGGGAGTGAGATATACGGGTCCTGATGGGATTCTGTTTAGGGGAGTTACGTGGCTAGATATATAGAGAATATACTATCTATGATTTTGGTACATCAGTGAGGTGTTTGAGAATATAAAAACAACAACAGAAGAGGCGTACAAGAGGATTGGTGAAGAAAAACTCTAAAACTTGCTGTCGAAGAAAAAAAAGATAAAGCAAAATATTTGGTGAAGATTTGAGGGTCCTGTTGTGTATAAATAGATGGCTTAGGGTCCCTAGAAGATATCAAGTGATTTGGGGTCCGAGAAGAGCACCACAGGAGGCGTAAATCAAACCATCAGAATTTCTCCTGCTGCTGTTCCGCCATTAAAGAACCCTAAAGAACAAGAAATAACGACTGCCAAGGACAGACTTTATTCAAGAAGCGTCAACAGCAGTTAGCAAGTATGGTTCTTCAGCAGCAGTCTTTTATTATCGCTCTTTTCTGGACGCCTTCTGTGAGTCGCAGAATCACTGTTTTATAACTTTTAACTCTTTTAATCATACTTTGAGCATCAATTTATGTATTTTGAGAACATGATTATTATGAGTAGCTAAACCGAAACACTTGGATGATGGAGGAAGCCCTATTTCACGCATGTGGTAATTCTAATAATTCTTTTATGACTATTTGCATTGATTTTCAATTGATTTATGATTTTTATTGAATGGGTGTGATTTTGTTTGATGGTGTACGCTTGGTCTATTTACTTTTGATACATCATGCTTGTGATTTACAGTCATTGATTTTCAAAAATCTATTTTTTGCAAAGAACAAGAGTCCATATTTTTATTATTTGAACTATAATTGATTGGAATTATTATTTGAGTCACATGAATGGAATTTGGTGGAATCTTGAGTCTCAGTACCTCTTGATACTGTGATAACCTTTTGTGAATATATTTTCTTTATTTGTTTTCTATTTTTGAGTCTAAAATCGAGTCTACACAAGTCCGAGTGAACGACACTCTACTTACCACTTTGAAAATTACAACAATTTTTGGCGCCGCCGACGCGGATTTGTATTAGGTTTTAGGTTTTAGATTTATTTTATTTCTTTTAGAATTTTTGTTCTCTTTTACGCTTTTGGTATTTTTTGATTCTTTTCAGATTTTGAGCGAAGCTACAAGGAAAGAAAAAGTGATATAAAAGGAAAGCATCGCCAAAGAAGGAAAGAAAATCCGAAAGGAGTGAAGAAGAAGATTTTGTATATAGTTATTTTGTTTTATTTTTAGAAACTGTATTAGGGTTTGCTATTTTTGTAATTTTTTTCTTTTCTTTTTGGACATTTTTATTTTTGGACTTTTTGGACATTCTTGGACATTATTTTTAAACCCTAAGGAAGGGTCAAAATTAAATATCAACTGTTTGCAGGGAAGGACGACAATTACGATACTGTCTCGGCCCCTCGGGTTCGTACACTGACATCGGAGTCGGTGGCCTGAGTCGACTTCAACGGTTCATCGCCCGTCTGGTACGGGAGGTAAGACTCTATCCACCCACGAATCCCCTGTCAGTGGGTTTTATTTTGTGTGACAACTCACACCCCTGCAATATAATGTCGAACTGGTATCACAATAGACAATACAACGAATATCCGACTGAGTTTCAAAATGGACGTTACAATTTTAACCATAGTGTGAATAGTGATTGGGAGCATCAACCTTTTCAAGGTTACGGCTCATACGATGGTGAGCCCAATTACTATACACACACACACCGGTCATACGAGCAAGAAAATAAGGATTATTATAGTACTAGTTCCTCGTCTTTGGACAATATAATGAAAATGTTGAAAACTAGTCCCTATTATGATCCTTCTGAACCTGTTCTTCCTCTAGAAGAGTCTCTCAAACAATTAAGTGAGAATACAAATAGGTTTGTGTTAGAAATGAATACACAAAATGCACCCATGAGTGAACCTTCTATACACGATACCATAAGGAAGTCATGTGAGTCGACTTATAAAATGTTGTTAGAGGCCCAGGACAGAACTGCTCAAGATAGTCTTAATTTCCAATATAGTGTTTCCAATAGTACCCTTGAAAATGAGGATAGTTATTTGCATAATCAAGATGCCGAGGTTAGAATTGGTAATACTACTTTTTTAGATGAGGTTCAACCATTTTCATGCTATTATGATGATTATGACGAGGATAGTGTTGATGAAGAATTTGAAATACGTAGGCATAGTTATCAGGAATTTGTTACTCCAAATGAACTTTATGATGATAGTGTTATTTCTGGTTCAGATCCCGATAATTTTAATGATTATTCACCTATTCAAAAGGACGAGGATTTGATTAGAGATAATGGTTTAGAGGAACGAGTTTATTTTGAGAATATCGTCTTAGAGTCTAGCGATTTAGAAACAATGGTCTTAAACGAAGAAAATGAACTCGTACAGCTATTAAATATGGGTGAGGATGCGTCACTTGAGTATAACCTAGAAGAAGCAATTGACTATTTTCAGGATTCCAACGATCTAGAAATTAAGGAAATTATAGCTAGTCTATCTAGAGATACCCAAAACTCTACGTTTGGTGATTATCATTCTCCATGTGCCTCAGCCATTTTACAAGATTATCTTCACACACGTTTTCCTGAACCTAGTGATGTCCATAAGGAAGTTCAGTTGTTAGAAACCCATCCTCTGGTTGATGAGGTTAGACCAGGCTATGATACTAAGATCGACTTTGTTTTCCCACCAAATATTTTTCAACCAATTGTGGGAACGTATAAATTTCAGATGTGTCAATTATTTAGTTTTGAGACTAAACCTAATTACTTTAAGAGATTAGGGTCGATACATTTGCTTAAGATTGACCACCAGTTTCATCGTGGTCGATTGTGTGAGTCAAAACTGATTGACTTTAAGGATCCTCAAGTGATTTGAGGGCCGAGAAGAGCACCACAGGAGGCGTAAATCAAACCATCAGAATTTCTCCTGCTGCTGTTCCGCCATTAAAGAACCCTGAAGAACAAGAAAGAACGGACTGCCAAGGACAGACTTATTTCCAGAAGCGTCAACAACAGTTAGCAAGTATGGTTCTTCAGCAGCAGTCTTTTATTATCGCTCTTTTCTGGACGCCTTCTGTGAGTCGCAGAATCACTGTTTATAACTTTTAACTCTTTTAATCATACTTTGAGCATCAATTTATGTATTTTGAGAACATGATTATTATGAGTAGCTAAACCCCAACACTGGGATGATGGAGGAAGCCCTATTTCACGCATGTGGTAATTCTAATAATTCTTTTCTGACTATTTGCATTGATTTTTAATTGATTTATGATTTTTATTGAATGGGTGTGATTTTGTTTGATGGTGTACGCTTGGTCTATGTACTTTTGATACATCATGCTTGTGATTTACAGTCATTGATTTTCAAAAATCTATTTTTGGCAAAGAACAAGAGTCCATATTTTTATTATTTGAACTATAATTGATTGGAATTATTATTTGAGTCACATGAATGGAATTTGGTGGAATCTTGAGTCTCAGTACCTCTTGATACTGTGATAACCTTTTGTGAATATATTTTCTTTATTTGTTTTCTATTTTTGAGTCTAAAATCGAGTCTACACAAGTCCGAGTGAACGACACTCTACTTACCACTTTGAAAATTACAACAATAAGAGGCTGCGAAAACAACTGGTTGTTGTTAAGACCGGATGGGAGGATCCAACCTTGTATGATAGAGATACGCCTCCTTGAAGGGGAAACCAAGGGGGAGATAAGGGCGGCACCCTCCATTAGGGAGATGGTAACTGTCTTAAGACGCAAATGTCATGAGGCTTTTCACTCGCAAGGGTATTAAGGCTTATCATATTTGTGCGACAATCCTGAAGAGGCAATAATACTAAAGATAAAGATAAGACGAGATCAATGGGTTTTCGCATGAAAGTGCGAAGATGTCCTGCGATTTCGTCGCACGACGACAATGTCATGGTGATTTATTTTCGCAAGAATATTTAGGCCTGTCATATTTTCGCAACAATCCTGAAGAGGCAATAATACAAAAGAAAAAGTTAAGGCAAGATCAATGGGTTTTTGCATGAAAATGCAAAGACGTCCTGCGATTTTGTCGCAATGATAAGAGGTGGCATAGTAAGACCTTTAATTAGGAAGGCAAAATAAGACCACATGACAAAACAAAATATTTATAAGTATTCATAACATATCATTTCTCGCAAGAAAGATAATGAGAGGCAAGTATGGGAATCAGTAAACAAGAGGCATTATCTTTCTCGCCGGCAAAATACTAAAAGAGAAAATTAATTCCAAAGTTGGTTGAAGAATATTATTCGCAAGGTATAATAAAGATGAAACAGTTCAAGAAGATAAAACTAGATAAGAAACTCTTCGCCAATGTTCTCATTATCGCCAGCCTTTTCTTCATTTCGATTTTGATCTTCACCAACAATAATTTCTTTGAGAGGGACTTTTTTTTCGCCGTCATCTTGATTATCGCCAGCAATTACTTCTTTAGAAGGGATTTCTTTTTCGCTTCCATCTTGATTATCACCAGCAGTTGCTTCCTGAGAAGGGATCTCTTCTTCATCTTCCAAAAGATTATTCT
Source organism: Papaver somniferum (assembly GCF_003573695.1). Classification (NCBI taxonomy): domain Eukaryota; kingdom Viridiplantae; phylum Streptophyta; class Magnoliopsida; order Ranunculales; family Papaveraceae; genus Papaver; species Papaver somniferum. The sequence goes on from NC_039364.1 coordinate 128,143,469, forward strand.
CTCCACCACTTTCATAATCATAATCACTGTCAGCAGGACGAGGAATTTCATCATCATCTACTTCCAAAGGTTCGATTGATGTAGGAGGAAGAGATTTGGACAGTAAAATATCATTCACAAGAACTTCAGCCCGGAGATGAACTTGACGAATAAGTTCTCTCTGATGATTCCTATCTTGAATATCCTTTAAGTAAGCAAGATAATCAAGTCTTCTTTCTGCTCGGTCGCGAGAACCAGTAAGGACAGAGACGAGTAGTGCATTTTCTTTTCGAATTTTGGCATATTTAGCCCCCAAAACAGAAATGGAGGAATGAAGATTTTTCTCAGACTCTGCGAAAAGTAGAATACAAAATTTCAATAAAATGAAGAACTCAAAAAGGTATGACAAAGAAAAAATAGTTAAGGCAGTCAAACTGTTATGACTACCTTCCTTTTGCGAAATAAGGTGTTGAATCAAGTCGAGACTGAATATTTTTCTCTTTAGAAATAAGAAATGCATTTTTCTTCACAAGTAAAGAATAAGATTCTTCTAATTTGGAATATTGTTCTTTAAGTTGGTTCGCCTTTACACTTAAAGCTATTCTACCTTGAATGAGTGTATCTCTTTCAGCGATAGATGACTCTGTTACTTCTTTAAGTTCATTTCTCAAAGAGCGAAGAGATTGTTCTTGGTCATCACATACTTCCTGACGGATGCTAAGTTGTTGCGAAGATATCGCCATCTTGTTTAAATAAGTTCGCTTCTCTTGAGATAGAGTTTTATTCTCATCTGATAAAGTTTCCATCCCTAGATTAGCTTTAGTTAAAGAATACGAGAGGCGAGATATTTCATTACTTAATAAATTTCTCCTCTGAACTAATTGGATATTTTCATTGGTAAGATTATTTATATGATCAACAGAATATGAATAGAGGTTATCTAATTGGTTATATTGATCCGTCAAAATCTCTTTATTAACACGGGCTTCTTCAACAGCAGATTCAAATTGATATCTCTTCATTATTCGTTTATGGTTTAAGGATTAACATGCGAAAAAGGGATTTCAAAATATGGAAAGGATAAAATCATTAGAAAAGCAAATTGAAGACACAGATAAGGAAATCATACCTCTCAGTTCATCATTCTTCTTGCGAAGATTGTCGCGATCCAGCGAAACATTCTGGAGCTTTTGATTTTCGAGACGAAGAGCATTACACTCTAAAGTCATCATTTGGAGATTCTTATTCAAGGTTTCAACCTCTTTTTCCGAAGCTGTTTGCGAAGCAGCTCTGTCAGGGCCAAAATACTTACATAGAATTTCGCAAACACCAAACTTGACAGGATCAATGGGAGACTTCTTAACATCATCCAGAACCTCAGACAAAACTTTGAAGGCAGTATTTATTCCTTCCATAGTTTCTTTCGAAAAAGGAAGAGGCTCAAGTAGAGAACTGGCAATGATAGAAGGTTGGGAAACATTATAAATAGGAGGAGAAGAAGTTTCATTCACAGAAGGATTAATAAGGGGGGTTTCAATCATTGAAAGGTCAGTTGAAGGGATGAAATCTGAGACAACCTTTTCGCAAATTGGAGATAATGGTTTAACTTGCGAAGATGTCGCAGGAGATTTTGAATGGATAAGTAAGTGAAAGGGAACATAGGTTTCAATGGTTTTGAGGTGGCGAGATTTCTTGAGAGGTTTGTTGGCATCCTTATCACCCTACGAATCACAATCCAGATAAGAAACAGAGGCAACAATATTGTTATTAGAAAAGAATAATGTTTCTTACCACCTTATGATCCGCAGACTTTCTTTTGTTTACAACAACCTTATGCTGCGATTTGGGAATATTAGGGTTCTGAACCGTAAATTTGGTATTAGAAGCGTTTTTGCTGAAATAACAACAGTATGGGAATCACATAAACAACATCAAATAAGGCAGTAAGCAAGATCAATTTCAACAAAACCCATAAGAAAGAAAAAAGAAAACTAACCTCGATGAATCCATGGAAAACACCAGCAGGAAGATTAATTCGTAAAAATTAAAAAGGAAGAAAATTACGAACAGTGAAGATCTACAAAGGGAACAATATGGAATGGACGAAGAATTAAGAAGATTGAAGAAGGAAAATAGAAGAAAAATTACAGCAGAGGAATTTATGGAGAAAATGATGAAGTTGCAGAGAAGATGAAAAAGAGAGTAAAAAAGAAGAAAAGGGAGAGTAAGAAGAGTATATATAGAGGAGATTTTCGAGAAGATAAACACAATTAATGCGAAAAGACATGAGAGGTTGAAAATCAGCAGTTACAGAAGACGTGTCAAGAAACAGATGGAAGAAAGGATACGTGTGATAAATGCAGAATATGAAGTGATGGATAGTTGCGGCATTTCTCACATCATTCTTTACTTCGCAGAGAAGATATGAGAAGAGGCAAGATGTAGGATTAGAATCTCGCAGCAATAATGCCTCAGTGAAATTATCAACAACACAACACAACAATGTCGCAAAGCAATTTCAGAAAAGACATAATAAACGACATCAGCTAAATCATGAGAAAAATATGATGGACTTGCGAAAATTAGGAAGTGTGCGAGATTAATATTTGTAAGGTTGCGAGAATGTCGCAAACCATATCCGAAAATAAAGGACAGATTAGCTGTCATCCACTATGTATTTCCCTATAAATAGTCATTCAGTTGTAAAGAAAAGAAGAAGAGATATTTTCTGAGTGAGAAGCAAAAATAGGAGAGAGAAAATCTAGAGCAGTGGTTATTCTTGATTCCTTTATCTTTTCTTATAAGATCGTTCAAAGATTCATCAATAGAATTAAGATTGTTAATCCAAAAATGAGTTGAAAGTTAATGAAATCTTGTGACGGGTGTAGTGTAGGATTTCCTGCAACTACAACAAGACTAGTATTACTCAAATCACAAAGCCAGTGTTGGTCGAGGACACAAGGATGGTATGAGGTCGACTTTCAGTCAGGCATATGCGGTGGGACCTACGTTCAGTCAAACACGCATGGTGGGGCCGCGTTCATGTGCACGTATTATAACACGGTTTTCTTATACTCATAGGAATCGTGTTTACGAAGTTCAAGCCAAATTTCTTTCCAAGCTACAACCTAAAAAGCTAGGTTTTCATGCAACGATGAAAAAGAAGCAAAAACAACATATTCATGGATTTACAACCAAGCAATCCTAGAAAATATTGGGAGTTTTTTCTATCAATTTCGGTGGAAGAACTAATCATGATATATGTTGCAAAAGGTTTTCCTAAGAAATTAGGGCTTTTTCCTAAAAAAAAAACCGGAAAGCTTACCTTGCTGCGGACGGACGGACGGCGGCGGCGGCGACGAGCTCCGACGGCTGCGACGGGCGGCGTGATCGGCGGCAGAAGCTGCGGACAGAGAAGGGAGCTCCAAAAAAAAAAAAAAAAACTCGTGAGAAAAAAGAAAAGGGTCGGCCCCTTTATAAACAAAAATTGGAAGAATCCCAATAGTAAAAGGATTCCTCTTTTGATTGGATTCCTCTTTTGATTCAAACACCCAAGGAAGGAAACCGGTCCCACCAAAGGATTCTATGCTTGCACGACGGCGTTTACATGGGAAACTACTAGCGGTTGGTCAAAGTTCTTCCGGGTAAACTTCCTTTATCCTGTCTTTCTCACATATGTATGTCACCATCTCATACCTACCCCAAAATAGTGTAACCATTATGTGCTAGGCAGGGGACTTAATGTTGATGGTGGATTTTCATTTAAGGCTAAAATTGTAAAAGCCAAAACTATGCGCTAACATCCTGCAAAGGATAAAGCCACTGATAAAGTGGAGAATACTTCTTCACTATAAACTTATAGCATTACCAACTAATGAATGACCAGCCTTGTATTTCATGTACTACTCCATTCTCATTATTGATGCGGCATGACGACTGAGTGTTGCTCTCAGATCTCCAAGCATTAATAAGGAGGCATGTACGAAATACCCGTACATGCTAAAACTCTCGGAGTGTTATACTAGACCGATCGAGCATCCGCACTGTTTGTATCAGTCTCAGAAACGATCACAACCATCCAACTTCACCAGCATGATTGGATGGCTTAGATCAGATCCATAACCCCCAAGAAGGTATTGAAGTATTCACCCCCGACCCAATGTGGTCCCCACATGGTCGGCCTCCCCAAAAGGGTAGCATAGCTTGCTAATACGTCCATCCAAAGTAGCGCGGACGTGAAACCCTAAATTAGGGTTTGCGACACATTACATGTGTCGCAAAACAGTCTCAACCATCCATCTTCGCATGCATAGATGGAGGGTGTAGATGTAGATTCAAAGGGCCCAGAGCATGTCAACACAAATACCATGGCCCCACCTACATACATGACCGATCGTCCCAATTCGTGCCAATTCGTGCGCCCAAACAAGGCATGACGCACGGACGGCAAAACCCTAATTAGGGTTTGTATCGATCACGAGCATCCATTTTCACCTGATCGAATAAAGGGTCTAGGAGTCGATTAAAAAGGTCCAGTGAGTATCAACACGATCACTGCGGGTCCACCTATCTCCACACCAGATCGGCCAAGGCAATACCATGCCCAGTCCCCTCGATTCGCACGCCCAAACTAGGCGTGGTCACACCTCCCAATTGCAAACTAATCTCGACCACTCAATTTTGCCAGACAAATTGAGTGGCTTAGATCACGTTTCTATGGGATAGTAAAGTATAGGCGTGTACACCAGCCTGCTGCCTGCACGCCGTACTGATCGGCCAAGACCGACCAAGCTTGGTCGTCTCGAAACGCGCGCCCGAAGTAGGCTTGTCGCGCGGCCTTTGCGGTACAAAATTTCTGTCACAAATTGATCCTAGCGCTCCTCTTTACCGGAAAGATTAAGCGGTCCAGATCACGCATTCATGGGACAGCAAGGTATAGGCGCCTACACCGGCATGACGTTTACACGCATGCACAATCGGCCTAGCCAAAATTGCGTCCCAAGCTTGGTTTCGACCAAGCTGAAGAGTGATGCTTGCACATCTCTTCACAAACCCTAATTCCACTAACGTTCGTAGATGAGTGTCTCAAAGATCATCTCGTCCGTTCAACTTCACCTGCTTGGTTATACAACCCTGGTCAGGAGTTAACTGGTCAATGAGGTGTCGTGGTGATTATCATCCGCCACTCTACCACACCATGTGGTCGGCCAAGGGAGGACTTGCTTGCGTAGCCTCCAAACCATCACATGAAGTAGGCTGGACATGAAGCTATTTTAAGACGCTCAAACAACGATGCTTCATACATGCTGAGTATATTCAATGCATTACTTGCATAGAATACACACGATACTTCACAAGTATCGACTTCCTAAATAACTTAGTTATTTAATCTAGCATCACATGCTGCTTTCTGTGAGCCCCACGATCCACACACTCGAGACATCAATCATGTCACAAACTGGGGGATACATACTGGGGTATTGGTCTGGCGGTTTACAGCGTGCAGCGCACAACGCTCCATCACAAGAACGTGTCAGGAAGTCATGGAAGGTTAGTGATGATGGGAGAAGTGGGCAAGACTGATCGTGTAACACTAACACACGCAACTCCACTACTCCATCACTCCACTTCCCATGAGAGACGTGGGTTAGGCTCAATGACTTGTATAAATAGGTTCTCCTTCCTATTTTCAAACAAGACAAGACAACAGAAGCAAGTGTTGATACAATTGTATTCAAACACCGGAACTGATAGCTTACATTCTGCAAGCCAGTTCAGCTTTCTGATACAAGTCATACATAGCCAACACCTTCACAATCTCAACACCTTCTTCGCTTCCCTCCCTAAGATAACCTCATCTCCTTCACTTTGTGACCGAAGCAAGTCTGGAACGGCCATTTCTTGGTTTAGGCCAGAGTTGTACAGATTGGTTTCTCTAATCACAAGCACTCCCGTGCAGTGCATTTGTTTAGGGTTTAGATTCATTTCTCATCCACACACCCCAAATTACCAAAACCGGCAGAAATAGTTTTCACCCATAAACAATCTTAATAAGTTATGTTTTGTATGCTTTCAATGTTTCTGACTGAATATTAGATTATTAGGGTGATTCTGATATGTTCTCAGTGATGAGGCCTGAATTTTGGCCTGAAAATGTTACAGGGGACCCTTGACTAGGTCAATGAAAGATTGACTTGACCTTTTTTTTTCAGTTGCAAACGGTCAGAAACTGTTGCTAAATTTTGAACCAGAATAACAAAACCCGGTCCGGCTAAGAGGAGCTATTCTAAGTTTTGTTTTGTTCCAAATTTCGCAAGGGCTGGAGAACAGTTGCGAATTTTATTTTTCGCAACCGCTTAAAGCAGTTGCGAAAAAAATATAGCAACATCATCCAACAGTTGCTAAACTCGTTCGCAATGGCTTAAACAGTTACGAAATCAGGAAAAGGAACACTTTGCTGAACCGAAAACCATTGCGAAAAAAATGTTGCAACGACTTATGATTTGTTGCAAAAAATGCAACGCCACGTTTCGCAACAGCTGGCTGCTGTTGCAAGTCCCGTTTGGAACTGCATGAAGCCGTTGATAAACCCCAAAAATGGTGTAGATTATTTCTCACTCTACCACCTGATTCCAGGTATTTTCATCCTTGTATCTATCTTGGGAGCTGCAAGGATGATAATTGAGGAATGATCAAGTATGATTGTACAATATTTTTATTTTTGTGTTCTTTCTGCTGACCAGTCCACGAACGTTCGTGTCCTCTTCTAATGAGTCCATAGGGTTTCCATAACAGAAGTTTCCTTCTCCTGTTTACAAACACATATGTATATATTCTAAATATTGTGTTTTCTCCATCCCTAACAAAAAATTACATGGACAACTCTGCAAAATCTCAAGAGATTGTGCATCTTGACATGGAGGAAGACACTCAAGAACGCGAGTCGATTCAAGAGTTGTATCTAAAGAAGATGCTTACAATTTAACTCGTTTTCAGAACGATTCAAAGGTCGAGTTTGCAAATCTTCAACTGCAAATAAACCAACTCTTAGATGGTCAGGCTAAAATCCTTGCAAATCAAAATATTCTGATACGGAATCAGAAGAATCTCATCATGGACTATGTCAAATCTAGACAACTTTCTCGGGTTGTTGATCGTAAATTTTATGTGCTTACTCACGAATATGGAGTTTCTACGGTCAGAAGAGTGAAGGAAATCAGTGACACCTTCTATGATGGATTTATTGAAAGGTATGAGGTTCTCAAGGAACTTTGATTGTCTAGTAAATCTTTTTTTTTATGTTTTTAGAAGAATAACTAGGGTTTGGAATAGCCATTATTGTGAGTACACATAGCTATGTCCAACGATTTTCATCTTCAATGTTTTTAGATTTATTTATTTAAATTCTAAGTTATTTGGAAGATGATTTTTTGCAATTTTAATCTTTATGATTTTATATATTGCAAATTGTTATGGGATATGTTGTTTACGTCCGTGAACCGGTGACTGTCCCATACTTGTTCAAAAGTTATCTCTATTATGGCGGTATGAAAGTATTGATAGAAAATAAAATGAACTTTTGAAATTACAAAAGTTAAAGCCTTTTATGTCATTGTTTTGATGGAAGAAAGGATAAAACTTTTGTTTACAAGGATTAAGTCTATTGTATGTCATTGTGCAAATAGTGATGAAAAATAGAATGAATCCTTGTCTATTCTGCAGTATTGGTCGATCTCCAACCCATATTCTTGTGCATATACTGTGTTGATCCATAAGTTTTCTTATGTTTAGCATGACCAATTGAATTGATCATTCTCTTATGGTCAGTTTAGTTGTTGCTCCGTAAGTTCTCTTATTGTTAGAGCACTGCTCGGTCGAACACGCATGCGTTTCTATCTCAAGCATGTTTGTCAATGTTAGTGATAAAAACTATAAGTCTTGATTTCTAGTCTACTATAGCTAAGTCTCGGACTAGGATAGAAAGTGTAGTTGAGCTCAAGAACTCCATGGAGATCATCATACAAGACAAAGAGCTACTCAAGGAACTGGTGGAACTTCAACGACTAAAAGGTATGTGGAGACTTGAACTTATCTATCACTCAAAAGTCTATCTACTCTATCTCCTATCTTGAGACAAAAGTCTTTTTGCTATATAGACTTTGATTATACATATTTGCTATTTCGAGCCGAGTTTATCTCGCTTATCTATTTCTCGAAATATGTGTTAGTAAGCTTTCGCTTTGGCCAAGTTCATCTTTACATAGTGACGAAAGTCATGTTATGTTTCAATTACTTGAAAATGGCTTTGACGAAAAATGGTTTGTGAATAACAACTATATAACGTCCTCTAAGAATGTTTCTGAAAAAGCGGGGGTACAACAACCACACCCAATATTTCGATTAGCAATCTGTATGGACTAACTCCAATATACTTTCAAGAGAATCAAATAGACTCAATCTTAATAAAGTATATCAAAGAGTTATATCTCTCTATCTCGATTCAATTCTTACTCAAGCAAATAGAAATTTGCGAGTCTAATTGAATACAAGAGAAATCACTTGAACGGTACCAAAGACCAATGTCCAAGTATCAATCAATGTAAATCAACAACCAAAGGTTGGATATTATAATTGATTGATTCAAACGCACAACCTGTGATAAATCAATTATATAACAAAATATAATGCGGAAAAGAAATAACACAGACACCAAGAGTTTTGTTAACGAGGAAACCGCAAATGCAGAAAAACCTCGGGACCTAGTCCAGATTGAACACACACTGTATTAAGACGCTACAGACACTAGCTTACTACAAACTAACTTCAGTATGGACTGTATTTGAACCCCAATCAATCTCACACTGATCCAAGGTACAGTTATGTTCCTACGTCTCTGATCCCAGCAGGATACTACACACTTGATTCCCTTAGATGATCTCACCCACAACTAAGAGTTGCTACGAACCAAAGTCTAAGACTTTAATAAACAAATGTGTATCACACAAAAAAGTTTACGGTAATAGATAAATCTGTCTCCCACAGAAATACCTACGAGTTTTGTTCTGTCTTTTGATAAATCAAGGTGAACATGAACTAATTGATAAACCGGACTTATATTCCCAAAGAACAACCTAGTATTATCAATCACCTCACAATAATCTTAATCGACGCGGCGAAAGAACATATTGTGGAATCACAAACGATGAGACGAAGATGTTTGTGACTACTTTTATATCTTGCCTATCGGAGATATCAATCTCAAGCCAATCGTTATGATTGTACTCAAGACGATAGAAACAACAAGATCAGATCACACAACTACAAGAAGGTAGTATAGATTTGGCTTCACAATCCCAATGAAGTCTTCAAGTCATTAACCTTCAGGGTATCAGTTGAAACCTAAGGTTAAAGGAAAATCGACTCTAGCTTATATAACTAGTATCACATAGGATGTGTGGGGATTAGGTTTCCCAGTTGCTAGAGTTCTCTCTTATATAGTCTTTCAAATCAGGGTTTGCAATCAATGTTAGCTTAGTAACAAAGCATTCAATATTAATCGTTAGATGAAAACCTGATTAGATTCAAGTTAATATCTTTCAACCGTTAGATCGAAAACTTAGCTTGTTACGTACAAATGAAATGCACGTTTTTAGGTTTGTGTAACTGTACCCAAATATGTACATTTGTTGGTTCAACAATAGTTAACCAAATGGTTATCCATATGAGCACTTTCATATTAACCATATTCTTCTTCACCATAACTAGTTCAAATAACTCAAATGAACTAGTTAGAGAGTTGTTCAATTGCTAAGATCTTATAGAAGTATACAAGACACTATCGAAGCAAAAACGATTTGATTCACTCGAATCGATTCATGAACTTTATATCCACAGTGTGCAAACTTGCATTCCTTAGTTAATATAAGTATAAGTTCACGAATAATAGTTTTTAGATATACCAACCTAAGTACGCGTACTTGGTACGCGGAATTAAGTACCCGGAATAAGCTTGTAACAAGTTTACAAACTCCAGCAGATTTTCTCGGGAAGAGAACCTCCGACAGTACGCGGACTGGGTTCGCACTCTTGTTCCGGTTTTCCTGATCAACAAAGTACGCATACTTTGGTTCAAGGAATAAGGACTTATACATGTATGTGTTTCCATACAATGCATATATCCAACAATGGTTATATAATCTAAACTCTCATTTCAATCATTGAAACATTCTTAGAGGACGTTGTATAGTTGTTATTCACAAACCATTTTTCGTCAAAGCCATTTTCAAGTGAGTGAAACATAACATGACTTTCGTCACTAGGTAAATATGAACTTGGCCAAAGCGAAAGCTTACCAAAACATATTTCGAGAAATAAATAAGAGAGATAAACTCGGTTCGAAATAGCAAATGTGTATAATCAAAGTCTATATAGATGAAAAAGCGGGGGTCTATCAACACAACCCAATATTTCTCTTAGCAATCTGTATGGACTAACTTCGAAATACTTTGCTAGAGAATCAACTAGACAGTCAGACTCAATCTAGATAAAAGTATCTCAAGGAGTTAATATCTCTCTCTTGATTTGATTTTTACTCAAGCTAAAAACAATAGCGAGTCTTTATCAAATACAAGGAATACTTGTACGGTACCAAAGACCAATGTCCAAGGATCAATCAATATCAATCAACAACCAAAGGTTGGATTTCCAATTGATGATCACGAAAGCACAAACTTTATTATTTCAATTATATAAAATATAATGCGGAAAAGAAATAACACAGACACCATAAATTTTGTTAACGAGGAAACCGAAAATGCAAAAAACCCCCGGGACCTAGTCCAGATTGAATACACACTGTATTAAGCCGCTACACACACTAGCCTACTGCAAACTAACTTCGGACTGGACTATAGTTGAACCCCAATCTGTCTCCGACTGATCCAAGGTACAGTTGTACTCCTACGTCTCAAATCCCAACAGGATACTGCGCACTTGATTCCCTTAGCTGATCTCACCCAAAACCAAGAGTTGTTGTAACCCAAAATCACAGACTTGATAATAAAAAGATCTGTCTCACACAGAAAAGTCTATAAAAGGATAAATCTGTCTCCCACAGATAAACCCTAGGTTTTGTTCCGTCTTCAGATATAAAGTCAAGGTAACATGAACCAATTGATAATCCGGTCTTATATTCCCGAAGAACAGCCTAGATTAATCAATCACCTCTCTACAATCCTTCCTGACTACACAAGAGGATTGTCGAGGAATCACAAACAGTGAGACGAAGATGTTTGTGACTTCTTTATCTTGCCTATCGGAGAACTCTCACGATTTCAAGCCAATCAATCGATTGTACTCGTACGATAGAATATGCAAGATCATATCACACAACTACGATAAAGTAGTATCGGTCTGGCTTCACAATCCCAATGAAGTCTTTAAGTCGTTAACCTGATTTTAGAGAAGAAAATCAAAGGTTAATGAGATCGACTCTAGCGGGCGCACTAGTAGCACACAGACGTGTGAGGATTAGTTTTGCACAATGCTAGATGTCTCCTTCATATATCCTTCAAATCAGGGTTTTGCTTTAGTTACAAAGCAATCCTTATTCACCGTTAGATGAAAACCTGATTTAGATTCAAGCTAATATTTCTCAACTGTTTGATCGAAAACTTAGCTTGTCACACACACTTGGGTAGACGTTTACTGGGTTCGTGAAAACCATGCCCAAACGTGTACGTGTATGTTGGTTCAACATAGTAACCCAAAAGGTTAACCATATGAGAATTTCATATTGACCTTGTTCTTCTTCACCATAACTAGTTCAATTGACTCAAATAAACTAGTTACAGAGTTGTTCAATTGCTATGAGATCTTATGTAACTACACAAGACACAATTGAAACAAAGATGATTCGATTCGATTGAATCGGCTCATGAACATTATAGCCACGGTTTGCATAAAACATTCCTTAGTAATTTAATGTTTCATGTTCAGAGCACATCTTTAGATCATAACCTCTTAAGTTCACAAACAAGTTTGCGGACTTAAGTTAATCGGTTGAGTTTTCCAAACTCAGCAGAAATTCTCGGAAAGAGAACTTCCGCCAGTTCGCGGACTTAGCACACAAACGAGTTTTGGAAAATCCAGCAGAAATTCTCGGTCGAGAACTTCCGACAGTTCGCGGACCGAGTCTGCGGACTGGTTTCGCGGACTTGGCAAGCCAATTCCACAATCCTCCCAATTTCTTTTGATCAACAAAGTTCGAAAAATTCGGTTCAAGGAATACATGGTTATGTAATCTAAACTCTTATTTCAATCATTGAGACATTCTCAGAGGACGCTATGTAGCCGTTATTCACAGACCGATTCACGTCAGAGCAATTCTCAAAGTGATTAAAACTTTTCATGACTTTCGTAACTAGGTTAAGATAAACTTAATCAAAGCGAAACGCTTTACCAACACACGATTTCTAGATAAAAGATAAGCAATGAATGCTCAGCTCGAAATGTCAAATGTGTATGATCTAGTCTATATATCATACGACTTTTGTCTCATAAGAAGTAGGAGATAGAAGAGATAGACTTTTGAGTGATAGATAAGTTCAAGTCTCCACATACCTTTATGTTGATGAAGTTCCACGGTTCCTTGTATAGATTTTTGTTGATGAAGTTCCACGGTTCCTTTTTGTTGATGAAGTTCCACGGTTCCTTGAGCTCAACTACACTTTTCTATCCTAGTCTGAGACTTAGCTATGTAGTCTAGAAATCAAGACTTATAGTTTTGATCACTAACATTGAAAAACATGCTTGAGATAGCAACGCATGCGAGGTTGACCGAGCTATGCTCTAACAATCTCCCCCTTTGTCAATTTTAGTGATAAAACTATTAATACATATGGAATACAAAAAAGATAAACTTTAGTGGCTCCTATTCCATAGTCTAATCTTCAACGTTCCTTGAAATCTTCGTCCTTCCAAGTACTCCAATGATCCCAAAGGTTGTAAGTTTAGCACCATCGTTGTTGAAGATCCGTAGCTATAACAATGAGAGAAATCGAGATTCTCGATCATTATTATACAATGTCATGATGTTATTATAATATCAAAGTCCAATTGTATCACGAATTTAACAATAATACTACGGTGATATGTATCACTCCCCCTTAGTCAATACTCCATCTCGATCATGGAAACCACTCCCCCTTACACAATGATCCGAAAACCATATGTATTTGTAATTTGAACTACAATATTTCTCTTCCTTTTTGTCAATAAAATTGGCAAAGGTACAAGAATGGGATCATAATGAAATTTCCACAAGAGACATTTCATGACCAAAAGAAAAATACATACCAACTTAATTTAGATGCAATATAATAGCCGAAGCTAACAGCATTCATCAAGGAGTTTTAAGATACAAGATAACCCCTACAAAATTCCACAGCCGCACTCCCCGCAAGATATTACCATTAAGCACAAGTTCAAAAGAACTCTCCCCTATTTGATGTCATTCCCGAGAGAACAACAAGAGCGACCTTAATTTCGAAAGAAAATAAGGATTTTTTATTGGACACCAAAAACCATAGGAATGATTTTCCTTATCCAAAGCTCAACCAAATTAATCACAAGTAAACCCATGATTAATTCAATTGGAATACACAACTAAATTAAACCACAAAAGTGATCAATTTAATTGAAAGTGCTCAACATAACTAAACTCACGGAGCTACGACTAAGTCAATCACACGGAGATGACTAACTTAACCGTTCAAATACTCAACATAAGGAAAACCTTATGGAATATATGACTATATTAACCAAAGAACATGATAGTGTAACCGTTCATATACTCAACACAAGATCTTGTGGAATATATGAAAACTCAACTAGATTAATTACAAGAGAACCTATAATTAATCTAATTGGAATACAAACGACCAAAATAATCACCGAAGTAATCAATTTAATTATTTTGGGCTCAACAAAAGAGAACTTATGGAACCCCGACTAAGTTCATCATAGAATATGACAACCTTAACCGTGCATGTACTCAACATAAGAAAGAAGACTTATGGAGTACTAACTAAATAACCAAACTAGTTGATTAATTTAGTTCCTAATGCTCGACATATAGCATCTTATGGAACAACCAACAAAGCCAAGGTAAAACGACTTAGTTGTAAGGTGCTCGACATAAGACACACAATGGAGCCTTCACGGTAAAACATAATAAAATGGATCAATGAAGATCAATACCGTGGATAACATACAAGGATCTATTCTATTTTCCATCATAACAACATAATAGACTTTATCCTTGTTGAACAAAAGATTTTATCCTATTTTCCATCAAATACATGATTGCATAGGCATAACTTTTGTAAATGTCAAAAGTCCATTCGTCCTTTCATCAATAAGAATACTGATTCATGAACGACTTTACTTTTGACAAAATATGGGACCTTCAAGTTCACGGACGTAAACAATACATATCCCATAAAAATATTGCAATATTACAAACCATTAAAATACTGCAATAAACATCATCCTCCAAATATTTTTAGAATATAATACCAATAAACCTAAAAAATAACATAAGAAGATGAAAACAAAAATAGCTATGTGTAGTCACAATCATCGTTATTCAAAGCACTAGTTATTCTTCCAACTAATCCAAAAAGAAGACATACTAGGCAAATAAGACTCAGTTTTCCTTGATGATTTCATACCTCTGAAATGGTCCATCAAAGTAGGAGTCACTGATATCCTTGACCCTGTTGACCGTAGAGACACCATGTACAAAAGTTAGAACGTTGACTTTTCGATCAATAGTGCGAGCATAATGACGAGCCTTTGCACAGTCAAGGATAACTTTCTTCTGATTTCTGATCAAGATATTCTTAGTACCAAAGGATTTTCGCCTGTCCATCAATCAGCTGGTTTATCTGCAATTTAAGGTTATCCAGTTCGTTCTTAACTTCATTCTGAACACTAATCAAATCCTTGACAGATTCACCAATCCAAGTGTTATACTCTTTTCTTTCAAGCATCTTCTTTCGTATAAACTCTTGACCAGAATCACATCCTTTGAGATCATCCTCAACCAAGGGGTCAACTTCTTCTTTGGGAACAGATTCCATAGTCCTCATTTCTGAATAAAAATGAAACACATATAAGATTTATATATGTTCGTGAATGCCCTGGCTAGAAACCCTAGAGTTCTTTGAGGAGATACGGGCGTTCGTGGGCCGTCCAAAAACCATTTGTCCTAAAATTGATATTGCACACTATGTAGCTTTCAAAAATCCTCCATTCCAAAATCATAGAGACAAAGCGAAGAGGGTAAAACAGCAAAGACAAGAAAAATATATCACAATACTTGAGCATCTCTCAAATCCTCATCCTTGTATCTCTCAAGTTAGACACAAGAATGGACCATTCTGCTGCTAAGTAGCAGAGGGAGACATAGTCTCACCATAGGTTCTGGGAGAGTAGCTGTAATTTCTTTCAAGATGTCTTATTACATCATTTCTAGTCCTTTCACTGCAGCTTCCAGGAAAAAAGGTGCGTCTAGCAGTTCTTCTGGGAATCACAGGCGAGAAACCCTTATGATGACAAAGTCTAGGACCTATAGAAATAGGTTCTAGGGGATTTTCTGAAATTCGTCTCCACACACTAGACTTAGATTTATCAGATGTGTTCTTATAAGTACGTGACATACTTTCATTGGTAACACGTGGATTTACAAATGTCCTGTAATGATTTCTAGGAGAGAGATCATTTTTATAAGATGCCTGGTTTCCGGTGAACGAGACCTTCACTGTAGTAGTCGTCCGACTATTTACTCCATTGACAGTAGAAAGAAGCAACTTGTGAAGTTCAGAAACACGTTTCTTTCTAGCAAAACAATGGATAGCGTAGTGATTTCCTTTTCCACAGAAGGTACAAATTCGTGGATGTAGGATCAGAATCTCGCAACAATTATGTCTCAGCGAAATTATCAATGGTATTGCACAATAGCGTCGCAGAACAATTTCAGAAACGACGTCAGCAAGGATCATGAGAAAGATGTGATATTATTGCGAAAATTAGAGAGCTTGCGAAGTTAACATTTGTAAGGTTGCGAGAATGTCGCAAACCATATCCGAAAATAAAGGACAGATTAGCTGTCATCCACTATGTATTTGCTTATAAATAGTCATTCGAGTAGTAAATGAGGGGAGATCTTTTTGAGTAAGAAACAAGTAAATAGGAGAGAGAAAGTTCAGAGCAGAGATCATTCTTGACTTCTTTATCTTTCTTGTAAGAACATTCAGAAATTAATCAATAAAATTAAGAGTGTAAACCTAAAAATGAGCTAATCAATAATGAAATCATATGAGGAGTGTAGTGTAGGATTTCCTGCAACTACATAATGGCGCTAGAAACAGGGACGAGCGGAAGATTATTCTAGAGAAAGCTAAAGATTGATATTGAGATTTGTGAAAATTTAAAGTGATTGATTAAGAATTTTTCATAATTTCTTGCAATACTGTTAGCATTGAAGAAATGGCTAGAAGAAGAAATACATCTGAACAACCGACTACTATTAGAAGAAGCAAGAATTGCTGGAAGAGAAAGAAGTGAAATGGGAGAATCTACTAGAATGAGAAATAATAGAGAAAATCTAATTCAATCGCCAATTCAACAAGTTAGTTCAAGAGAGGAATACAGATTATGACAGAGTGAGCGTACACACTTGGCGATCAAATTCAGCAGAAGAAATAGAAGAAGAGCAACAAAATAGAAATTATAGACAGGAAGAGAGAAATCAAGAAGCAGATGAAGGAATAATTCATGGAAATGAGGAAATTGGAGCGTTAGAAACATTGAGACGAAGAATACATGAAGAAAGAAGAGCTGAGGCAGAAGAACGTGCGAATTTAACAAGGAAAATCACGAATTAAGGATGGAGAATATCAGATTGCAGAATAGAAGATCGAGAAGTATTACAAAATCATATTCCAGATCGACTAGAAGAGAAATGAGGCAAAATTCACCCACGATCAATGCTGGAAACAATATTCAAGAAGAAATATCAAATCCTAATGAAGAATATCGCGAAAATAGAGAAAGAACTGATGATCGTTACATTCCACAAAATGAAACTTTTGATGATGGGCAAATTGGAGGAAATCAAGAGAACGGGCAAAATCAGAGACAAAATAACCAAGATGGCGAAGGAAATCAAGAGAGGAAGAAGAATTTTACATGTGAGAGAAAATCAAAGAAATCAACAGACAATTGAAGAAGAAATTGAAAGACATAATGCTGAACAAGCACGTTTAATCTGCGAACGTGAAAGGTTGAGAGCGGAAATGGAAGAGCAAGAGCTTCAGGAGACAATTCGCCAGAACAATCATGACAATCGAGAAAGAAGGCGTATACAAAACCGGAATAATGATAATCTCAATGAGGAGTATGATAGAGTGAAGAGAATGGCTGAAAGACAGCGAATTGAGTTGATAAGAAATGAACAAAATTATGGAGGGGAAAATGAACGACATCATCATTTGCGAATTCAAGATAGGGATGAGGAAGAGAATCGCAGAAGAAGACGAGATGAGGATAATGAAGAAGAGATACAAATTTCGCAAGAGAAGATAGACGTGAACGCAGAAGAAGAGAAGCAAAATTAAAGAGACCAATGGGCAAGATTCAGGTGTAAATAAACAAATCTTGAAAGAATTAGAAGAAATGAGAGGAATGCTAAATAACAGAGGAGAAGTAGGTAGAAGACAATTGGATGAAGCAATAGAAGAAGCTGCGAAAACTCCATTTACAAGGGAAGTACAATTAGGAGGAATACCACCGAAATGCAATTTGCCCGCATTAACCAGCATTTTCGATGGAACAACTTGTGCAATTCAACACATTAAAGCTTATGTGAGGTGCATGTTACAATGGGAAAATCATGATGCGGTATTGTGCAAATATTTCGCATCCAGCTTAACAGGAGAAGCGTTAAAATGGTTTGAAGGTTTACCAAAGAATACAATAACCTCCTTCAATCATTTTCAGACCACATTCTTGGGAGCATATATAAGTAATAATTCCTCATGACCTGGTATAGAAGATGTGTTTGGATTAAAACAAAGGATTGGAGAAAGTTTGAAACACTTGACTAAAAGATGGAGAACTATGTGTAGCGAAATGGCTGGCCGTGTAGATGAGACATATTATCATTTATCAATGCTTTGTTTGCAACAAACCTGTTGTATGTTCAAATTTTCAGAGTCAAGAATACGATTACAATGACTGAATTGCGAGAACTTCAAGAAGAATACATTGCTTTAGAGGAAAAAAAATGAAATGGAATCATATCCAGTTGCGAACACCAGCTCACAAACAGCGAATGCAAGCTTATTACCCAAGCTAATAAACACAGTGGCGAATACTTCGCAAGTACAACAAGAAAATGAGACAAGTAACAATCAGCAGAAATCGGTAGCTATGGGGAGCCGATATCAAGAAGAGTATGAAAGAGAAAGAAATTTCTACAGTCGTGGAGGAAATAACAAGATTCAAAGACTCGATCAACCGCAAGAAACTTATGGAGGTCAAAGACCAAACTTTAATAGAGGGCAAGGAGGTCACAAGTAATATGGGAAGAAATCAAGATGCCACCTCTAAAGCAAGTGTAGAAGATATGGGAAGCTATAATTTTGATGGAGAATATACCAACACCATGGAACATGGGAACGGAACCGCCCCAAATCACAGAAGTCATGAATTTTGTTCTTATCATCATTTTCATGGACATACCACAAACGATTGCAGAAATGTAAAGAGAATTATTTTGAGAATGATAGATCAAGGAAAACTAAACTTTCTGGTAGGGCATCCGCAATCTCAACCATTACCACCACCACCGCCAGAACATCACAAAGTGAATACGATGAAAAAGAAAGAAACATTCTTCATAGAAGTTGGTGCAAAAGCAAAAAATCTATTCTGTCACTCTATCGTACATTCATATAAGACAATTGAAGATTTTCATGATAATGTTTTAAGTAGAGTGTTCGCAAGAGATAATAATGGAAGAGAAATTATGAATATTGCGAAAATTTCGCGACTAGAGGAATGGCAGAAACAGATCATTTCTTTTACCGCAGAAGAAATTCCCGAAGGAGAAGAGGTGCATGACAATCCATTGGTAATAAAATTAGAAATTAATCCAAAACCAAAAGAAGATGAGGATGATGAAGCTGAAGATTCATGGGCAATCAATAGAATCTAGTCGATACTGGAAGCTCTGTGAACATCTTATTTTATCATACTTATAAAACCATGGGTGGAAGAGATGATGATCTTATACCATCAACATATAAGATATATGGTTTTAATGGTACTGCTAACAAGCCTAAAGGGGAGGTTACTATGCAAATTCCATTGAAGGGAATATCTTCTGAAATCTCATTCTGTGTCGTTGATGTAGAATCACCCTACAATGCATTAATTGGTCGACCTTGGCTACATGGGATTCTAGGTGTAGCTTCAACTTTCCATCAATGCATCAAATTCCCTCACCCCAATGGTGTAGGAATCATAAAGGGAGATTGGGTTGAAGGAAAGAAATGTTACGAAACTGAGATAGAATCTTGCGAAGGAAGAGCAAACAAGAAGGAAAACTGGCGACACAAAATCAAGGATGTACAAAGAAGTGAGAAGTTGATGGTGGATACAATCGAAAAGAAAGGAGAAGAGATGTTGCGAAATTAATGCTAGCTCAGAATAAAAAGGATGAACATACCATTACCAAGGAAGCAGTAGCAGAAAATAATAAAGAAGCAGAGGAGGGCAAAAGTAATAAAAACAAGAAATGTATGAATGATTAAGTTGTTGCGATAATCTCGCAATAAGTAAAATTCTCAAAAATACATTTGATTGAACAACAAAATTGAGATTGCGAAATTCAGATACAATATTATGAATTGCGAGACTCTCGCAGAGATAATGAATTTTACAGAAAATAATCAGAGAAGAATGACAAAAGAGAAAGGGGCGAACCTTTATGGCGTACACCCTAGTTCGCGAATAAATTTCGCAAGAGGCAAATGTAAGACCTAAAGTACGTCATATAGGGGGTACCTGTTACATGGCTCAGGGAAAGGCTACACCGCCACCGGAACCTGAGTCATGGAGATTTGGGGTCAATGAAGCCCATCCGGGAGAGGCACCTTGGATTCTCAACTTAAGCATATGACTTAGGTTGGGCGACTAAGGTAATAAGGACTCTCCCAAGGAGTGCAGAATCTGATCAAGGCGCCGAGGTACACGGTTGAGTCAAGAGTGCCGGGGCGTTTGAAGCGTCCTTGCCATTCTTGACAAGTCTTGGCTTATACTGCACTCGGCCTGAAGAAAACCCCACTTAGGGTGCAGTCTCGTAACCATAAGCCCTATAGGTAAAAGGGATAAGAGGCTGCGAAAACAACTGGTTGTTGTTAAGACTGGATGGGAGGAGCTAACCTTGTATGGTAGAAGTACGCCTCCTTGAAGGGGCAACCAGGGGGGATAAGGGCGGCACCCTCCATTAGGGAGCTGATAAGTGTCTTAAGACGCAAATGTCATGAGGCTTTTATTCGCAAGGATATTAAGGCTTGTCATATTTGTGCAACAATCCTGAAGAGGCAATAATACAAAAGAAAAATAAGACGAGATCAATGGGTTTTCGCATGAAAGTGCGAAGACGTCCTGCGATTTCGTCGCAAGACGGCAATGTCATGGGGCTTTATTTTCGCAAGAATATTTAGGCCTGTCATATTGTCGCAACATTCCTGAAGAGGCCATAATACAAAAGAAAATTAAGGCAAGATCAATGGGTTTTTGCATGAAAATGCAAGGACGTCCTGCGATTTTGTCGCAATGACAAGAGGTGGCATAATAAGACCTTTAATTAGGAAGGCAAAATAAGACCACACAGGAATGAGATTTTGAAAAGAAACAAAATTCACTTCGCAAAAGGTCGAAATTATACAATAAGAAAATTTATGAAATCTCTCATTTGGATTCAAATAACAGAGGCAAGTATGGGAATGTATGAAATTAGAAAATGTTATTTTTCCATATGAGAGATTTACTCAAAAACAAGAATTAATATTATATTGATTAATGTATTGCAAAGAAGAATTGTTTTCATTTACGCAGGTCAAAATGAAAGAAACACAAATATACAGAAAGAAGAAATAAGTGTACAAGTATTACAAAGAATCAAAGAAAGAAGTAAAGACTATTTCTTGGTTAATCCTCATTATCTTCATCACGACTTGTTTCCTTCTTCATCTGCGTCAGAATCTTTATCACCATCAGAACTTCCATCACTATCAGATCTTCATCGTCAGCTTCGCTATCAGAGATAATCAAACTGGGAGTATTCTGTGGGATTTCTTCTAAAAGACAAGGATAATCAGAATGTGGGATATTATGATCATCACAAACCATTTGGATGGTTTGATTGCGAAAATGCATAGCGTCATTCTTAAAATTCGCAACGGTGATTTGATTTGATTCTTCAATCTAGAATACTTGTCGTTGCGAGAAGAAAGATTCTTTGCGAGTTCCTCCTTTTCAGCTTCAAGTTCTTCAATCTTTTCACGATATTTATTTTCAGAATCTGCGAACAAAAGACAATTAATTATTAACTTGATGAAAATTCATAAGAAGCAAAAGATTAGTAAAGAAGAGCAATTAGCAACCTTCTCTGTCAGAAATCATGTCTCTAATCAAGGCTGTATGTTCAACTTGGAGACTAACATTTACGCCTAAATCTTTTCTAGCATCATCTAAAATTTTCGCAGCCCAGACAAATTCATCCTCACTACTTATGAGAAGACGAGAACGAATTTGATTTTCCCTTTCGCAGAGTTCAATATTCTTGCGGTTAGCTTCATCTCGCTCAAGTTGAACTTCAAGGAGAGCCTCTTGGAATTTCGCTAAAGCCTTGGCACCTTGATCAGAGATACGATCCTTATCATCTATGAGACCGCTAATTTTGGTTCTTAATCATTGGTTTTCTCTTTGGAATCAATAAGGAGACGCTTAAATCTGTTGGCTAAGCCTAAACTGGATCTATGATCAATTTCTAAGAGGCGAAATTTCGATCTAAGTTCATTTAGAGAAAGAGATGAAATTCTATCATTTGAAAAGCTATTTAAGGAATTGTTAAGACGTTCAAGAAGGGTATCATTATCCAAGGCATTAGGAAATGAGCGAAGAAGGGTAGCTTCATCAGAAAGACCATAATGTCTGCAAAAAGGATTATTTAAATAAGATAAAACAACAGGATGAATGAATAAAGAAGAGAAAAGTAACATACCGTAAAGCTGATTATTAGCTTGTTGAAGACTAGAAATTTTATTCTTATACGAGGAAGAATCAATTTCTAATTGTCTATTTTTCTCGCGAAGACTTTAACTTCAGCTTCCAATTCTTCATTCTTTTTGCGAAATTGAAGATTCTTCTTTTCAAGATTTTCGCGTCTTCTCTCCAGATCTGAGGCAACAGCAAAAAAGCTTTTCCAGCCTGCGAAAAGAAATAAAAAATATTAATATAGAAAGAGATTTTGAGTTATAACAATGAAAAGTAAAAAGATAAAAGTATACCAGACTATTGAGAGAATGCAAGAAGTCGGGAGTCACTGATCTAGAAACTCCGAAGAGAGTTATCACCATCCAGTAAAGGGACATCACAAAGGGTAGCGAGAGCTTTGCAGGTATTTGCGAATTGGCTATCTCCCATCCTTGTAGAGAATCAGAAAAGAGGCCAGAAAGCTTAGCCATAGAAGATTCAGGTGGAGAATCTTCAGTTGCAGCAAGATCATCGTTATCTCTCATCACCCTTATCATTTCAGAATTTCGTTAGGAAGAACATTTGAAGGAGAAGGAGAACGAACTTTTCTTTTCTTTGGAGGAGGACCAGTTGATTTTTCCCTGCGAAGAGTACCTTTACCTTTATCACCAATCTTCGCAGCATCAACAGATTCTTCTACTTCAGCAATAACCTTCACACACAGATAGAAATAAGAAATGGAAGCATGGAAGTAACAGTACTATTTAAAGTCATAAAGAAAATTTCTTACCTCATCTGTGTATGAGCGAAGAGCTAACAGAGTACTAGATTTCCCAGTCCTGTTATAACTATCCTTTAGTTTTTGGATCTGCGGAAATCGCAAGAGTTAGCGAACAGAATAGTAAAAATCAATAAAGAAATAAAATGAGTTAAAGGGAGAAAATACCTCTTTCTCCTTCTCGGGCCAGGAGAAAACCCAAGGTTGATATGCAGCGAGATTCGCAGGAAGAACGTTTGATCCAGCAATGTAGGGACCCTTTAGCATTAAAGGAAACACACCATTTTCATCTTTGGATTGGCGAGGAGTTGTGTTTTTACCAGAATGCCAGTCAATATCTTGCATAAGAATTTTGGCTTCATCAATGTTATCTTTCTTCTTAATCGAATACCCCAGCGAGTATTCTCTTTCTTCATGGAGATAAGTTCGTAGTTTTCAAAGAAATTCGCCACTGTATATTTCTCAGCAACTATCTCTAGGTTGCGAATTTTGGATCCCTAAGTTCTTTGGAGTAAAGAGATCCTCTACCAGCACCACGATTAGCGAACTCTAGCATCAGACGGATGCAGTCCCCACTTAGTTGGAAAATGGCTCGCGAAAATCCCGGATGAGCGAGAATTTCATAAAATAAAGGAATGTCTGGGTTATAAAGAGGAATAGGGAGACCTGCGAGAATTGACCTAGCGAAATTATGATTGATTGATCATCACAATTTTGATTGGAGAAAAGCTTGACAGAAAGAATTGATTTGGCATTCACACCAGGAATGGGAGAGTGTAAGACCTTTATTAGCAAGATCTTTTTGGACATCTTGTAGATTCTTCTCATATCTATGACCACTTGGAGCCATGTTTGAATATAGAGTATGGGAATGTATAGAAAGTAAAAGATTGAAGGAAGAAAAAATTACAGCAGCAGAATTTGCAGAAGAATGACAGAGTTGCAGAGATGAGAGAATAAAAATAGAAGAGAGTAAAAAAAAGAAAAGTGGAAAGAGGGGGGAGAAGAGTATATAAAGAAAATTTACTTCTCGAAGAAATAAACACCATTAAGACGAAGAGACGTGAGCGGTTGAAAGTAGCGGTTACAGAAGACGTGTCAAGAAATAAATGGAAGAGAGAGTACGTGTGATAAATGTGGAATATGAAAAGATAAGCAGTTGCGGCATTTCTCACATCATTCTCTACTTTGCAGAGAAGATATGAGAAGAGGCAAGATGTAGGATCAGAATCTCGCAACAATTATGTCTCAGCGAAATTATCAATGGTATTGCACAATAGCGTCGCAGAACAATTTCAGAAACGTCAGCAAGGATCATGAGAAAGATGTGATAGTCTTGCGAAAATTAGAGAGCTTGCGAAGTTAACATTTGTAAGGTTGCGAGAATGTCGCAAACCATATCCGAAAATAAAGGACAGATTAGCTGTCATCCACTATGTATTTCCTTATAAATAGTCATTCGAGTTGTAAAGAGGGGATCTTTTTGAGTAAGAAACAAGTAAATAGGAGAGAGAAAGTTCAGAGCAGAGATCATTCTTGACTTCTTTATCTTTCTTGTAAGAACATTCAAAATTAATCAATAAATTAAGAGTGTAAACCTAAAAATGAGCTAATCAATAATGAAATCATATGAGGAGTGTGGTGTAGGATTTCCTGCAACTACTGGAGGAGAACAACAACTGGTACTTGTTTAAACTTCATAGCCACCGGAGAAGATTGTAAGTTATGAAAACTTTCTTGACACAATCTTCTTCTGGAGAAAATTTCATTATGTACAGTAACTCATGAGAATTAGATTGTGCAGAAGAATTTTCTTTAAGATAGAGTTTTCCTTTTCCAAAGATTCGCACTGTCCATGGGCTAAGACAAGCGATGCTTCAAGTTTCTCCTTCTCAACATGAAGTCTGTCTAGATCAGATGAATGTGTCTTGATCAAAAAAATTTCCCTAATTGAGCCTTCTTTGACCAATTTCAAGATCACAACCTTTTCACGTGTATGTTGTTTTCTTGAAGAAGTTTCTCAACTTCCTTAGAGAATGACCCTATAATGTTGTAGAGTACTTGCTCACGATCAATAGACCTTCGAATTCATCCATGAGTGTACATGATCCTTGAGATCAACAAACTCTGTAGAATTTTTTGAAATTCTGGTGAGCTCCATTTCAGCTATTGCATTATGTCCAAAGTCTCATTGGAGGAAGAATGACCACATGATGGAACAATATCCTACCTCGGATTCGAAGAATCATCTAAGGAGTGACCCTTTGAGGTATTTCCGAGACGCTTGACAAAGTTGACAGATTTAGGAGGCATTTTGGTATGCGTATGAGATCCTGTCCACAGACTCAGATTGCTACAAACACAGACTTTTGAGGTCTTAAACGTGTTTGCCTACTCTGATACCAATTGAAAAAGCGGGGGTCTAACAACACCACCCAATATTTCGCTTAGCAATCTATATGGACTAACTCCGAAATACTTTGCTAGAGAATCAACTAGACAGTCAGACTCAATCTAGATAAAAGTATCTCAAGGAGTTAATATCTCTCTCTTGATTTGATTTTTACTCAAGATAAAAACAATAGCGATTCTTTATCAAATACAAGGAATACTTGGAAGGTACCAAATACCAATGTCCAAGGATCAATCAATATCAATCAACAACCAAAGGTTGGATTTCCAATTGATGATCACGGACGCACAACATGTATTATTTCAATTATATAAAATATAATGCGGAAAATAAATAACACAGACACCAGAAATTTGGTTAACGAGGAAACCGAAAATGCAGAAAAACCCCAGGACCTAGTCCAGATTGAATACACACTGTATTAAGCCGCTACAGACACTAGCATACTGCAAACTAACTTCGGACTGGACTATAGTTGAACCCCAATCAGTCTCCCACCGATCCAAGGTACAGTTGTACTCCTACGCCTCTAATCCCAGTAGGATACTGCGCACTTGATTCCCTTAGCTGATCTCACTCACAACCAAGAGTTGCTGTAACCCAAAATCACAAACTTGATAATAAACAGATCTGTCTCACACAGAAAAGTCTATAAAAGGATAAATCTGTCTCCCACAGATAAACCCTAGGTTTTGTTCCGTCTTTAGATATAAAATCAAGGTAACATGAACCAATTGATAATCCGGTCTTATATTCCCGAAGAACAACCTAGATTAATCAATCACCTCTCTACAATCCTTCCTGACTACACAAGCGGATTTTCGAGGAACCACAAACAGTGAGACGAAGATGTTTGTGACTTCTTTATCTTGCCTATCGGAGAACTCTCACAATCTCAAGCCGATCAATCGATTGTACTCGTACGATATAAGATGCAAGATCAGATCACACAACTACGATAAAGTAGTATCGGTCTGGCTTCACAATCCCAATGAAGTCTTTAAGTCGTTAACCTGATTTTAGAGAAGAAAATCAAAGGTTAATGGAGATCGACTCTAGCGGGCGCACTAGTAGCACACAGACGTGTGGGGATTAGTTTTGCACAATGCTAGATGTCTCCTTTATATAGCCTTCAAATCAGGGTTTTGCTTTAGTTACAAAGCAATCCTTATTCACCGTTAGATGAAAACCTGATTTAGATTCAAGATAATATTTCTCAACCGTTAGATCGGAAACTTAGCTTGTCACACACACTTGGGTAGACGTTTACTGGGTTCGTGAAAACCATGCCCAAACGTGTACGTGTATGTTGGTTCAACATAGTAACCCAAAAGGTTAACCATATGAGCATTTCATATTAACCTTGTTCTTCTTCACCATAACTAGTTCAATTGACTCAAATGAACTAGTTACAGAGTTGTTCAATTGCTATGGGATCTTATGTAACTACACAAGACACAATTGAAACAAAGATAATTCGATTCGATTGAATCGGTTCATGAACATTATGGCCACGGTTTGCATAAAGCATTCCTTAGTAATTTAATGTTTCATGTTCAAAGCACATCTTTAGATCATAACCTTTTAAGTTCACAAAAAAGTTCGCGGACTTAAGTTAATCGGTTGAGTTTTCCAAACTCAGCAGAAATTCTCGGAAAGAGAACTTCCGCCAGTTCGCGGACTGAGCACGTAAACGAGTTTTGGAAAATCCAGCAGAAATTCTCAGTCGAGAACTTCCGACAGTTCGCGGACTGGGTCTGTGGACTGGGTTCGCGGACTTGGAAAGCCAATTCCACAATCCTCCCGATTTCTCTTGATCAACAAAGTTCGAAAACTTCGGTTCAAGGAATACATGGTTATGTAATCTAAACTCTTATTTCAATCATTGAGACATTCTCAGAGGACGCTATATGTAGCCATTATTCACAGACCGATTCACGTCAGAGCAATTCTCAAAGTGATTGAAACTTTTCATGACTTTCGTCACTAGGTGAAGATAAACTTGATCAAAGCGAAACACTTTACCAACACACGATTTCGAGATAAAAGATAAGCAATGAATGCTCAGCTCGAAATGTCAAATGTGTATGATCTAGTCTATATAGCATACGACTTTTGTCTCATAAGAAGTAGGAGATAGAAGAGATAGACTTTTGAGTGATAGATAAGTTCAAGTCTCCACATACCTTTTTGTTGATGAAGTTCCACGGTTCCTTGTATAGATCTTCGTCGTTGTATGATGAATCGCCATGAAGTCCTTGAGCTCAACTACACTTTTCTATCCTAGTCCGAGACTTAGCTATGTAGGCTAGAAATCAAGACTTATAGTTTTGATAACTAACATTGACAAACATGCTTGAGATAGCAACACATGTGAGGTTGACCGAGCTATGCTCTAACAATAGCAAAACGATTTTTGTCTCAAGATAGGAGATAGAGTAGATAGACTTTTGAGTGATTGATAAGTTCAAGTCTCCAGATACCTTTTATTCGATGAAGTTCCACCAGTTCCTTGAGTAGCTCTTCGTCTTGTATGATGATCACCATGGAGTTCTTGAGCTCAACTACACTTTCTATCCTAGTCCGAGACTTAGCTATAGTAGACTAGAAATCAAGACTTATAGTTTTGATCACTAACATTGACAAACATGCTTGAGATAGCAACGCATGCGAGTTCGAACGAGCAGTTCTCTAACAATCTCCCCCTTTGTCAATTTTAGTGGCAAAACTATCAATACACATGGAATACAAAAATAAATAAACTTTTGAAGCTCATATTCCACTAATCTTCAACATTACTCGAAATCTTCGTCACTTCCAAGTACTCCAATGATCCCAAAGGTTGTAAGTTTAGCATCATCGTTGTTGAAAATCCGTAGCTATAACAATGAGAAAACAAGAATTCTCGATCATTGTTATAAATTGTCATAGTATTATTATACAACATCAAAGTTCAATTGTATCACAACTTCGACAACAATACTATGGTGATATGTATCACTCCCCCTTAGTCAATACTTCATCTCACATGGAAACCACTCCCCCTTATATAATGATCCGGAAAGCATATGTATTTGTAGTGTGAACTACACATTAATTCTCCCCCTTTTTGTCAATAAAATTGGCAAAGGTACGAAAACGGGATCCTAATAAAAATTTCCATAGAGATATTTCATGACCAAAAGTAAGCACATATCAACTTATTTAGATACAATCATATAGCCGAAGCTAAATGCTTTCATCAAGGAGTTTCTAAAGATACAAGATAACTCCTACAATATTCCACAGCCGCACTCCCCACAAAGGTTTGGCAATTAAGCACAAGTTCAATTAAGAACTCTCCCCCATAATATGTCATTCCCGAAAGAACAACAAGAGCGACCTTAATTTCATAAGAAAAGAAGGATTTCTTTGGACACAACAAATCACATACGAGTATGAATTTGAATCCAAAAATACTCAATTAGATTAATCACAAGAGACCCCATAATTAATCTAATCGGAATTGCTCGACATAAAAGATCTTACGGAGCCTCACAATATATACATAAAATATGGATCAGGGAAGATCAATACTGCGGAATAGACAAGGATTCATTCTATTTTCCATCACTATTTGCATAATGACTTACAATAGACATTATCCTTGTAAACAAAAGTTCATCCTATCTTCCATCAATATTTGCATAATGACACGATAGGCTCCAAACTTTTGTGATGTCAAAAGCTCATTCATTCTTTTATCAATACATGCATATCGACATACGAAAGACTTAACTTTTGAAAATGTATGGGACAATCATAGTTCACGGACGCAAACACACATATCCCATAACAAATTGCAATATATAAAACCATAAAGATTAATACTGCAAAAATCATCTTCCAAACAATCTTTAGAATTTAAACAAATAAATCTAAAAACATGAAGATGAAAACGTTGGACATAGCTTTGTGTAATCACATTCCAAACTCTAGTTATTCTTCTTAAAAAACACAAGAAATAAAATTTTTATCAGAAGATTTACTAGACATTGAGACCTACTCCTAATGCACATACAAGATGATTTGTCCTTAGAGGGTAGAATCAATCTTTTTTCGCACGGATTTACACCAAGAATAGCTACCAAAGTCGTATAAAAAGATTTTCTTAACAAAGAAGAACATACAAAGTCATTAACGACCATGCACAATAGTTCACATAAGATGATTGTGAACATTCAAGAACCCGATAACATTGTGTACTACTGCCCATTCTTGAACTTCCTTCTTTGTGATTCACCAACAACATTCTTGTAAAAGCTACAATGAGATTAGAAGAGTATCACTCCAAGAATCCAAGTTCCCAAGTCCAAGAGAAGTGGAACAAGTGCGACGATACGGAGAAAAACACTCAAAAACAAGATACGGGACAAAAACCAACCTCAAATCTTCAAAATTTAGGATTTCTCGTCACCATTTTTAAGAGAATTCAAAGAGGAAGAGGATGCAAAAATAATGAGGTCATTCCGAGGTCGGGCGAAGAAGTTACGTCCAAAACAAATTTACCGAATATCAACGTCAAGTAAGCATACGGGTTTGCAAACGAATTTTCGTATCCTGAAGCAGTATGCAAACGGGTATGCGTACTTAAACCCCTGGAATTTGATTTTAAATGATGTTATTCATACCTGGTATGTGTACCATGTAGTTCAAACATCCCGAACTGATATTTTCAAACCAGAACATTTAAGAACCTTAAACACAAATCAAGTTAGGTAGACATGAACGATACACAAGGTACATAGATCATCATAAAACTTGCTCAAGCTTAGAGACATACATTTTTAGAAGAATCCGATCGAATTCTACAATGTTATCAAGCATTCAAAATCATACCCAACATAATATGTGTGCCCCAGTTCTTATGCTTCATTCACCGCATATATAACATGGCATTTCTTGGTGAGGATGTACTTCCAACACAATCAAGTTGTGTTGAAGTGAACAGTGTCTTGCTCACCATGGCACCAAGAGAGAGTTTCTTTCCATCAACTCTTACATCTTGTAATGTTGAGAAACACCCGAGGAACTGTTATTATAAGTCTATCAAACAACTTCAAGAGAACCCAAAAATATTTTTGTTTCTGATTTCTTGTTTTCCAACATATAAAAAACAGTTTCAGCAGATAGTTTTTAGTACTGATAAAAAGAGACGTCCTAGCTTCTTCATTAAAGAAGACAATACTACTATCTTGATGGGAAGTATCATGAATTGAGCAATGAATCGATTTATGCTTTGAGGTGATGCAGTCTAAAGACTGATATTTAAACTCCTCTTGTAATTCGTTCAGTATGTTACAACCAATTGGATTACACATAGGAGGAGCATGGCTCTGACTAATTATTAAATCAATATCAACCTCAACATGAACATTATTCATCATAACTAGATTCAGCCTATCAAGAGATTCTTGTTCTTTTTGGAGGTATACCTCAACATCAAGAGATAAGCTTTCTAGTTTCTTTTCAATCCCTGAGAACACTTCAAGGGATTTTAAACCTGGAGGAGGTTTAGACAGAATTTCTTCTACAGATTTTATTAAATCAGTCATGGAAGAGAATTCTGAAATCCCTGGATCTGGTAGTGCATTTATTGAGATAGCACTACTGTCCATATCAGATCGCTACAAACACAGACTTGTAAGGTCTTTAACGTGTTTGCCTGCTCGGATACCAATTGAAAAGGCGGGGGTACAACAACCACACCCAATATTTCGATTAGCAATATGTACGGACTAACTCCAATATACTTTCAAGAGAATCAACTAGACTCAGTCTTAATAAAGTATATCAAAGAGTTATATCTCTCTTTATCTATTCAATTCTTACTCAAGCAAATAGAAATCTGCGAGTCTAATTGAATACAAGAGAAATCACTTGAACGGTACCAAAGACCAATGTTGAAGTATCAATCAATGTAAATCAACAACCAAAGGTTGGATATTCTAATTGATTGATTCAAACGCACAACCTGTGATATTTTAGTTATATAACAAAATATAATGCATAAAAGAAATAACACAGACACCAGAAGTTTTGTTAACGAGGAAACCGCAAATGCAGAAAAATCCCGGGACCTAGTCCAGATTGAACACACACTGTATTAAGCCGCTACAGACACTAGCCTACTACAAACTAACTTCAGTCTGGACTATAGTTGAACCCAATCAATCTCACTGATCCAAGGTACAGTTATGATCATACGTCTCTGATCCCAGCAGGATACTACGCACTTGATTCCCTTACCTGATCTCACCCACACTAAGAGTTTCTACGACCAAAAGTCGAAGACTTTAATAAACAAATCTGTATCACACAGAAAAGTACGGTAATAGATAAATCTGTCTCCCACAGAAATACCTACAAGTTTTGTTCCGTCTTTGATTAATCAAGGTGAACAGGAACCAATTGATAAACCAGACTTATATTCCCGAAGAACATCCTAGTATATCAATCACCACCTCACAATAATCTTAATCGACGCGACGAAAGAAGATATTAGGAATCACAAACGATGAGACGAAGATGTTTGTGACTACTTTTATATCTTTCCTATCGGAGATATCAATCTCAAGTCAATCGTTATGATTGTACTCAAGACGATAGAAACAACAAGATCAGATCACACAACTACAAGAAAGTAGTATCGATCTGGCTTCACAATCCCAATGAAGTCTTCAAGTCGTTAACCTACAGGGTCTCGATAGAAACCTAAGGTTAAAGGATAATCGACTCTATCTTATACAACTAGTATCACACAGGAGGTGTGGGGATTAGGTTTCCCAGATGCTAGAGTTCTCCGTTATATAGTCTTTCAAATCAGGGTTTGCAATTTATGTTTGCTTAGTAACAAAACATTCAAATATTAACCGTTAGATGAAAACCTGATTAGATTCAAGCCAATATCTTTCAACCGTTAGATCGAAAACTTAGCTTGTTACACACAAATGAAATGCACGTTTTTAGGTTTGTGTAACTGTACCCAAACATGTACATTTGTTGGTTCAACAATAGTTAACCAAATGGTTAGCCATATGAGCACTTTCATATTAACCATATTCTTCTTCACCATAACTAGTTCAAATGACTCAAATAAACTGGTTAGAGAGTTGTTCAATTGCTTAGATCTTATTGAAGTATACAAGACACAATCGAAGCAAAAACGATTTGATTCACTCGAATAGATTCATGAACTTTATAGCCACGGTTTGCAAACTTGCATTCCTTAGTTAATATAAGTATAAGTTTACGAATAATCATTTTTAGATATAACCAACCTAAGTACGCGGACTTAAGTACCCAGAATAAGCTTGTAACAAGTTTACAAACTCCAGCATATTTTCTCGGGAAGAGAACCTCCGACAGTACGCGGACTGGGTTCGCGGACTGGGTTCGCACTCTTGTTCTGGTTTTCCTGATCAACAAAGTAAGCATACTTTGGTTCAAGGAATAAGGACTTATACATGTATGCGTTTCCACACAATTCTTATATACAACAATGGCTATGTCAAGTTTGGTTGTCATATTTTAGTGAATCAAAACTCATTTTAAGAGTCGCTTGATTATGTACTAGAGTCAACTTCGTATAGGTTAGCTTGAAAGTATTAGGATATGATACATTACAAGTATTGCGAAGACTTGAAGAAGTGAAGAAATAAGAAGCTACAACGACAACATCATCCTTCCACTTGAGGTTAGTGATATT
This sequence comes from Papaver somniferum, assembly GCF_003573695.1. Taxonomy (NCBI): domain Eukaryota; kingdom Viridiplantae; phylum Streptophyta; class Magnoliopsida; order Ranunculales; family Papaveraceae; genus Papaver; species Papaver somniferum. The sequence goes on from NC_039364.1 coordinate 128,176,715, forward strand.
TGATTTGAACTGTTTCATTCCCTAACGTATCTTTTAATTCGTGCATATTGAAAACGAAACTTCGAAGCATGAACACTCTAGATAGACATAGTATTAAGGAATACAATATTAAGTGTAGTTGCAGGAAATCCTACACTACACCCCTCATATGATTTCATTATTAATCAACTCATTTTTAGGTTTACACTCTTAATTTTATTGATTAATCTTTGAATGTTCTTACAAGAAAAGATAAAGAAATCAAGAATGATCTCTGCTCTGAACTTTCTCTCTCCTATTTACTTGTTTCTTACTCAAAAAAAGATCTCTCTTTTCCTTTATAACTCGAACGACTATTTATAAAGAAATACATAGTGGATGACAGCTAATCTGTCCTTTATTTTCGGGTATGGTTTGCGACATTCTCACAACCTTACAAATGTTAATTTCACAAAATCTCTAATTTTCGCAGAACTATCATATCTTTCTCGTGATCTTTGCTGACGTCATTTATTTTATCATTTCTGAAATTGTTCTGCGACGCTGTTGTGCTGTGTCAATTATAATTTCGCTGAAACATTATCGTTGCGAGATTCTGATCCTACATCTTGCCTCTTCTCATATCTTCTCTGCAAAGTAGAGGAGAAATGCCGCAGCTGCTTATCTTTTCATATTCTGCATTTATCACACGTATTCTTTCTTCCATTTATTTCTCGACCCGTCTTTTGTAACCGTTACTTTTTAACCGCTTATATCTTTCCGTATTAATCGTGTTTATTTTCTCGAGGAGAAATTCCCTTTATATATATTCCTTTTCACTCTATTCTTCTTTCTTTTTATCTTCTCTGCAACTTCATCGTTCTTCTGCAAATTCCATTATTGTAACTTTTCTTCTTCAATCTTTTTAAGTTATTCTTCATCTTCATACTATTTCTTCTGCAAATCTTCATAGTTCATAATTTTCTTCGAAACAATCTCCCTGCTATTATCTTCCATGGATTCATCAAGGTTAGTTTTCTTTTTTCTTCTTTATGAGTTTTGCGGAAATTGATCTTGTTTATTGCCTTATTTGATGTTGTTTATGTGATTCCCATACTCTTGTTATTTCAGCAAAAGCGCTTCCAACACTAGATTTACAGTTCAGAACCCTAACACTCCCAAGTCGCAGCATAAGGTTGTTGCGCATAAAAGAAATTCTGCCAATGAGAAGGTAGTAAGAAACACTATCCTTTTATAATAACAATATTGTTGCCTATGTTTCTTATCTGGATTGTAATTCACAGGGTGATAAAGATGTTAATAAACCAATCAAGAAATCTCGCCACCTTAAAACTGTTCCAACTTATGTTCCCTTCCATTTACTCATCTCTTCTAAATCTTCTGCGACATCTTCGCAAGATAAACCTTTATCTCCAATTCGCGAAAAAGCTGCCTCAGACTTCATTTCTTCAGCTGACCTCTCAATGGTTGAAACTCCCCTTGTTGATCCTGCTGTGAATGAAACCTCTTCTCTTCCCATTGAGAATGTTTCTCAACCTTCTATCTCTACCAGTTCTTTGCCTAAGTCTCTTCCTCTTTCGAAAGAAACCGTGGAAGGGATAGATATTGCCTTCAAAGTTTTATCTGAAGTTTTGGATGATGTCAAGAAGTATTCTATTGATCCTATCAAGTCTAATGTTTGGGAAATTCTGAGCAAGCATTTGGGTTCTGACAGAGCTGCTTCGCAGACTGCTTTGGAAAAAGAATGTAATGCTCTTCGTCTCGAAAATCAGAAGCTTCAGAATGTTTTACTGGATCGTGATAATCTTCGCAAGAAGAATGATGAATTGAGAGGTATAATTTTCTTATCTGTGTCTTTAATTTGCCTTCTTAATGGTTTTATCCTTCCCATATTTAATTATCCTTGAAATCCCTCTTTCGCATGTTAAGCTTTAAACCAGAAACGAATAATGGAGAGATATCAATTTGAATATGCTGTTGAAGAAGCCCGTGTTGATAAAGAAGTCTTGATGAATCAATATAACCAATTAAATAACCTCTATTCATATTCTCTTGATCATATAAATAATCTTACCAATGAAAATACCCAATTAATTCAAAGACAAGATTTATTAAGTAATGAAGTATTCCGTCTTTCTTATTCTTTAACTAAAACTAATTTAGGGATGGAAACTTTATCAGATGAGAATAAAACCTTGTCCCAAGAGAAGAGAACTTATTTAAACAAGATGGTAATATCTTCGCAACAACTTAGTATTCTTCAAAAAGTATGTGATGACCAAAAGCAATCTCTTCGCTCTTTGAGAAATGAACTTAAAGAAGTAACAGAGTCATCTATCGTTGAAAGAGATACACTCATTCAAGGTAGAATAGCTTTAAGTGTAAAGGCGAATCAGCTTAAAGAACAATATTCCAAATTAGAAGAATTTTATTCTTCTCTTGCGAAGAAAAATGCGTTTCTTATTTCTAAAGAAAAAAATCTTCAGTCTCGACTTAAAGGTTTAGTTGGAGATAAATTTGATGACGCAATGGACCGTTGGGAGAATAGTTGTCTGTCCTTGATTCAACACCTTATTTCGCAAAAGGAAGGTATTCATAATAGTTTGACTGCCTTAATTATCTTTTCTTTGTCATATCTCTCTGAATTCCTTATCTTAATAAAATTTTGTATTCTATCTTTCGCAAAGTCTGAGAAGAATCTTCATTCTTCCATTTCTGTTTTGGAGGCTAAATATGCTAAAATTCGCAAAGAAAATGCATTGCTCGTCTCTACCCTTACTGGTTCTCGCGACCGAGCAGAAAGAAGACTTGATTATCTTGCTTATTTTAAGGATATTCAAGATAGGAATCATCAGAGAGCACTTCTTCGCCAAGTTCGTCTCCGGGCTGAAGTCCTTGTAAATGACATTTTATTGTCCAACTCTCTTCCTCCTACATCAATTGATCCTTTATAAGTAGATGATGATGAAGTTCCTCGTCCTGCTGATAGTGATTATGATTACGAAAGCGGTGCACAAGATAATTTCTTAGAAGATGAAGAAGAGGTTCCTTCTAAAGAAGCATCTGCTGGTGTTAATAAGAATGAGAAAGAAATTTCTCCTGAAGAAGTAATTGCTGGCGATAATCAAGATGCTAGTCAAGGCGAAGATCAAAACCGAAATGAAGGAGAGGCTTGCGAGAATATTGGCGAAGAATTTCTGTTATCTCCTGCTACTGAAATTAATACTGAAGCTTGAGCTTCTTATTTAGCTTTGTCTTCTTGAACTGTCTTATTTTTATCACTTTTGCGAGTTACATTTTTCAACCAACTTTGGAGTCAACTTTTCCTTTTAATATTTTGTTGATGAGAAAGATAATGCTTCTTGTGTATTGATTCCCATACTTGCCTCTCATTATCTTTATGGCAAAAAGTAATCTGTTACGAATACTTATAAATATTTTGTTTGATCATATGGTCTTATTTTGCCTTCCTAATTAAAGGTCTTAGTATGCCACCTCTTGTCATCGCGACAAAATCGCAAGACGTCCTTGCACTTTCATGCAAAAACCCATTGATCTTGCCTTAACTTTTTCTTTTGTATTATGGCCTCTTCAGGAATGTTGCGACAATATGACATGCCTAAATATTCTTGCGAAAATAAAGTCCCATGACATTGCCGTCTTGCGACGAAATTGCAGGACGTCTTCGCACTTTCATGCGAAAACCCATTGAGCTCGTGTTATCCTTTTCTTTTGTATTATTGCCTCTTCAGGATTGTTTCACAAATATGACAAGCCTTAATATCCTTGCGAATAAAAAGCCTCATGACATTTGCGTCTTAAGATACTTATCATCTCCCTAATGGAGGGTGCCGCCCTTATCTCCCCCTGGTTTCCCCTTCAAGGAGGCGTACTTCTACCATACAAGGTTAGCTCCTCCCATCCAGTCTTAACAACAACCAGTTGTTTTCGCATCCTCTTATCCCTTTTACCTATAGGGATTATGGTTACGAGACTGCACCCTAAGTGGGAGAGAGATCATTTTTATAAGATTTATCATATGTGTTCTTATAAGTACATGACATACTTTCATTGGTAACACGTGGATTTACAAATGTCCTGCAATGATTTCTAGGAGAGAGATCATTTTTATAAGATGCCTGGTTTCCGGTGAACGAGACCTTCACTGTAGTAGTCGTCCGACTATTTACTCCATTGACAGTAGAAAGAAGCAACTTGTGAAGTTCAGAAACACGTTTCTTTCTAGCAAAACAATGGATAGCATAGTGATTTCCTTTTCCACAGAAGGTACAAATTCGTGGATGTAGGATCAGAATCTCGCAACAATTATGTCTCAGCGAAATTATCAATGGTATTGCACAATAGCGTCGCAGAACAATTTCAGAAACGACGTCAGCAAGGATCATGAGAAACATGTGATATTATTGCGAAAATTAGAGAGCTTGCGAAGTTAACATTTGTAAGGTTGCGAGAATGTCGCAAACCATATCCGAAAATAAAGGACAGATTAGCTGTCATCCACTATGTATTTGCTTATAAATAGTCATTCGAGTTGTAAAGGAGGGGGAGATCTTTTTGAGTAAGAAACAAGTAAATAGGAGAGAGAAAGTTCAGAGCAGAGATCATTCTTGACTTCTTTATCTTTCTTGTAAGAATATTCAGAAATTAATCAATAAAATTAAGAGTGTAAACCTAAAAATGAGCTAATTGATAGACGCATTTATGTGTCTATTTTCATCTCTTTTGTGTATTTTGTTAGTACCCATTTTTGCTTATTGTGGTGTTTTTATGTTTGTTTAGGTGTTTTTGGAGAAATACCCCTTGTGTAGAAAGAGTTGCTCAATAAGTAATGTTTTACACCCCGGAGAAATGCACTGAAAGGCACCCCAGAAATGCACCGGAAACGTCCCAGAAATGTACCGGAGGATCCCAGAAAAATTATCATTTCCACCCCAAAATTACTATTTCCACCCAAATTACTATTCGCACCCCAGCACTCTGGATAAGGGGCACCTTCTTCTCAAATTCAAATAAACTTTTTGGCGGGAAAATTGGTTCATCAACTGGCAGAATTTCAATCGACAAAATGAAGGTGTTGTGGTGCGATTCAATGGCTCAAACTTGGTAAGAAGATGTGATATAGGATAAGGAACACGTTTTGGGCTTTTGGTTCGATCAAATTTGGCCATAATTAGCTGTACAATTCACGGAAGCAAAACAGGGAAACACGGGTTGGACACGGGATTGGAGAAGATTTGAGCGTGTTCTTCTCATGCATGAGGGATCTAGAAACGTTTTGGGTCGTGTTTAAGCACTTATAGAGTGACCAGGATGGAAATCTATGCGTACCAGAGCAAGAATGGAAAGAAAATATTCCCAAGAATATTTTTCTTTACTGCCGAGTTAAAGAGAATTATATGGAGTAATTGAGGGAGATTCAACGAGCTGTATGTGTATAAATATGTTCCCTGGGAGTACTAGAGAGGCTGTCGAGAGTTTGGGGAGGTTTGGAGGCGAGCAGAGAGGCGCAGGAGGAGTTGCAGAGAAGTTACCTGCTGCTGCTGCTGCTGCCATTAACACGCCTGAAGAACACGAAGAACGGACTCGCAGAAGCAGTCGTTTATCAACAGAAACATCGACTGTCGTCTGTGGGTCGTAGTTCTTCAACGACAACAGCAACTCAGCTTTGTCGTTCATTTTGGACGCCTTATGTGGGTCGCAGAATTCTGTTTTAGAACATTTACTTATCTTTCTCTTTATTGTAAACATCAATTGAGCTTAATAAAATATTTTGAGAGGTTTTCCAACATGATGAGTTAATTCCCTCGTAACCAAGGCAATGGAGGAAGCTATTCACGCAACATAAATGGGTAACTATTTCATTTAATTATATAATTCACCTAATCGCTGCTTTTGCAGAGTTTTAAATTGTTTGAATGATTGTCTTAATTATTTGTTATTCAGTTTGATAGGTTATGCTTGGTTTAATCTCTTGATAATCTATGCTTAAGGTTTACAAATAATGTTTGAGAATTTGTATGATTGATAGTGAATTAAAGATAAAAGAGGACTTAAGAATTGAATAGAGTTTTGAAATATTTATCATTCAATCTTGCGTAGTAGTGGAATCTAGTGTCTTGGTTACCTCTCGCCCAAAATTGTTAATATTTTGTATATATATTTTTATAAGTCTAAAAAAATCCTTTACCTTCACAAGTCTTAGAGTTCGAACCTTTATTACTACAACCCACGAAAAAATCTATAATCAAAATGGCGCCGCCGACGCGGATTTGTGCTTAGGTAGAATTTTTATGTTTTTTTTTTTTTCTTTATTTTTTGTTCCTTTTTACTTTGTCTTTTTGTCTTTGATTTACAGGTTCGAAGTGGAGCACTAAGGACTTGGAGAGGAAAAAGCTTAAAGCGAAAAGAGAAGAAAAAAGGACAATTTTAGGATTAAAATTTTTTTTTTTAGAGTGTGTGAGGAAAACTGTAAATTGTTTTTATTTATTTTGGACTTTGGACTTTATTCTGGACAATTGGACTTTATTATTATTTTTTTTTTAACCCTACGGAAGGGTATTATTATTAAAAAAAAATAATTATATAAACTGTGTGCAGGGAAGGACGACGATTACTATATCGTCTCGGCCCCTCGGGTTCGTACACGGCATAGGAGTCGTGGCCCGAGTCGACGACAACGGTTCATCGCCCGTCTGGTACGGGAGGTAAGTCCAATCGAAACACCCGTGAATCTCCTGCAAGCGGGTTACTGTCTGCCTTAAGGTGATAATTGTTTGAGGACGAACCGGACTGTCTTTATTTTCCTAGTAAAGGGCAAGGCCTGGCCTAAACAAGATAAGGGTTCGGATTTCATCACCGTTCTCTTCTTGCCCGCCTTAGGAAAACGAAACCGAACGCGAACCTAAGCTTTAAAATTTGGAATAGAACGAGACCGATAGGGTAACGAGCTTAATAGGAAACTCGTTCGAAAAATATTGGTTGCTCTTTAAGCAGACTCCAAAGTTCATGATGGTTTCTGTGAGTTGAATGCGTGACTGCGCCGCCTTGTGATAGCGGTGAGGCCTTGGGTATCAAAGCTCCACTGAGCTTCTCTCGCCTCAATTCAACTTACTTTGACTCGGATTGATTCCAGAGGGGTTTGCTCAAATTGCAACGAATTCCCTTTCGAAAGATAGAAGCTGGTCTAGAAACAATCTAAGTGGAGCCATCATGCTTTTGTTTGCTAGAAATCTTTAGGTTTGCTTTGGTGGAGTCGAGTCGGCCTTGTTTGTGATTGTATAGAATCCCTCTGTAGTTTATATTTCTTCGGTGATGAATCCTTTTGAGGAGACGCCACCTGCGATGACGTTGCGAGAATATATGTCTAGAATTCTCGTTATCAAGAGACGTCTTCGGAAATGACTCTTGGTGAATATATGCGTGGGCAGCGTTATATGGATACTCCAACTTTTATTGAGGAATCACCTCTAATGATCTATGAGAAATATTATAAACATAGACCATGTAGTTTGGAACAAAGATTGAGAATTCTTGAATTTCAAAAATTGTATCATGATGATGAGGATAGTGATGATGAAGAATCTGAAAATGTGGGAATAGTGATCAGGAATTTGTTACCCCAGTTGAGCCTTATAATGATTATATTATTTCTGGTTCAGATCCTAATAATTTAAAAATTATTCACCTATTCAAAAGGACGAGGATTTGACTAGAGATACCCCCGTTTCAGACGATGTAGTATGTCCTGTTTACGAAACCGATGATGGTTTAGAGGAACCAGTTTATCTTGAGATCGAGTCAAACGATTTAGAAACAATAGTCTTAGATGAACTCGTAGATATTAGCGAGGATGAACCTGACTTAGAAAAATCAATTGCCGACCTAGAAATTAGGGAGGTTATGACCAGTCTATCTAGAGACGCCGAAAACTCTAAGTTTGGGGGTGAGTATCATTCTCCATGTGCTTTAACTCTTAGTAAGTTCCCTCACTTGGGACTTGACATCAACGCCGCAACCATCTTACAAGATTATCTTCATAATCGTTTTCCAGAACCTAATGATATCCAACAAGAGTCTCAAATGTTAGAAACCCATCCTCTGGTTGATGTGGTTAACCCAGGCAATAATACCAAGATTGATTTTGTTTTCCCACCAAATAGTTTTTCCAAATGTGGGAACGTTTATATTCCAAATGTGTCGAATATTAAGTTTGAGACTAAACCTAAATGCCTTAGGAAATTAGAATCGACATATTTAAGAATGACCACTACTCTCACTGTGGTCAATTATGTAAGTCAAACCTGATTGACTTAGAGGATCCTCAGTTATTTAGGTTATTATTATTTTGTGATTCTAAGTTCTTATTTGAGTTTTTCCAAACTCTAGGACCTAATAATTTGGATCCAACCTATGAGGAAATGCATCCGAGGAAAATATTTTATTTAGACCCTTTCATAGAACCTGAACCTGAACCACAATTAGATATAAATATCTTAATCAGGAAACTAGATAAGGGCATGTTATTCTTGTTCACTTTCTTGGGTTATTGTAGTTTCCTTTGGTCAGCTCTTTTTCGTTTTGAAGACCCACAGTTATTTCGACTGTTACTTTATGGTTCGAGTTGACTAATCCTTTCCTAAGTCTGGCTGAAGACTTTAAACTTAGCACTTCTTGGGAGGTAACCCAATATTCTTGCGACACGGTAATATCCTTCCTTATCTCTTTTGCTTCAAGTGGTAACAGTTTTCCTTGTTCATGCTTTTAGTTTCATCTTAAGAACATTGAGGACAATGTTAGATTTAAGTTTGGGGGTATGGGAGAAACTTTTTAGTTGCAATAAATAAACTCCAGAGCCTAGAAATTTATGCGTATTTAGGATAGCACTAACCAATCTAAGTGGATGGAAAACATTTTTGTTTTAGGAGTTGAGGAACCAATCTGACTAGATGGAAACATCTATAGAGTCTATTCATAAAAGCACAGAGCTCAGGTGTTAGAAATAACATGATAGTTTCGCCATATCTTGTCGAGTCCTTTTCACTTTCTATTTTTAGTTTTCTTTTGTTTCAAGTGATTTGGTGGGGCCCATGATTCAAGTTGTTACCTTTGCTAGGGTGAAATAGAGTGACTGAGTTACCTTTTCCAAAAAAAAAAAAAAAAAAAAAAAGACCGGACCAGTTAGACCAATCGGAATAAGTATTAACACTTGGATAGCAATATGCGTGTGTTCTCCCTGTTTCCGTCGCCTAAGCAAGCGTGGAATGCAGGACCCGTGGGAACTATCGTGTAATCTGCTGACAAGAAGCATGCGCTTGGATCCAAAAGATCTATTCATGCCGTTAAGTTAAAAAAAAAAAAAAAAAAAGGGTTATTGTTATGTGTAGTCAACTGCTGGTTCCCTTGTATTTGCCAGTTTGTTGATCTAGATTTAAGTTATTGACCACTGGTTCCCTTGTATATGCCAGTGTGTTAATATTAGTCAGACCGGTATCTCAGTCATTTAGGTTAGGTTCATCTTGGCAGAGGCCTTCAGACAGATATGGGAAAACCGTTCACTTTTCAACCATCTACATTTTTCTTTTTCCATCTTCTTAATATTTTCATGTGATTAGTCTGACTCCGAGTATGATGTCCATCGTGAAACTATCTTAGTAGAGCTCTGTCACTTATATGAATTTTAGTATGCTTGAGTGCAAACTCGTGTACAGCAATTGGAATTTCGCATCAGGGTTCTTCCTCTTAGAGTCAATAATTGTATGCCAACCAAGGAGGTTCTTTAGTGCTTTCCAAGGTTCTGCGTAGATAGCTAGGGTCTGGAGTATTGGTTTTTGTGGGTACACCTCTGATAAACCCACCCGAGATTAACTCGGTCACTTTTCAAGAATAAATTTTGCTCGAGGACTAGCAAATAATAAGTTTGGGGGTATTTGATAGACGCATTTAGTGTCTATTTTCATCTCTTTTGTGTATTTGTTAGTACCCATTTTTGCTTATTGTGGTGTTTTATGTTTGTTTAGGTGTTTTTGGAGAGAATACCCCTTGTGTAGAAAGAGTTGCTCAATAAGTAATGTTTTACACCCCGGAGAAATGCACTGAAAGGCACCCCAGAAATGCACCGGAAACGTCCCAGAAATGTACCGGAGGATCCCAGAAAAATTATCATTTCCACCCCAAAATTACTATTTCCACCCAAATTACTATTCGCACCCCAGCACTCTGGATAAGGGGCACCTTCTTCTCAAATTCAAATAAACTTTTTGGCGGGAAAATTGGTTCATCAACTGGCAGAATTTCAATCGACAAAATGAAGGTGTTGTGGGCGATTCAATGGCTCAAACTTGGTAAGAAGATGTGATAAGGATAAGGAACACGTTTTGGGCTTTTGGTTCGATCAAATTTGGCCATAATTAGCTGTACAATTCACGGAAGCAAAACAGGGAAACACGGGTTGGACACGGGATTGGAGAAGATTTGAGCGTGTTCTTCTCATGCATGAGGGATCTAGAAACGTTTTGGGTCGTGTTTAAGCACTTATAGAGTGACCAGGATGGAAATCTATGCGTACCAGAGCAAGAATGGAAAGAAAATATTCCCAAGAATATTTTTCTTTACTGCCGAGTTAAAGAGAATTATATGGAGTAATTGAGGGAGATTCAACGAGCTGTATGTGTATAAATATGTTCCCTGGGAGTACTAGAGAGGCTGTCGAGAGTTTGGGGAGGTTTGGAGGCGAGCAGAGAGGCGCAGGAGGAGTTGAGAGAAGTTACCTGCTGCTGCTGCTGCCATTAACACGCCTGAAGAACACGAAGAACGGACTCGCAGAAGCAGTCGTTTATCAACAGAAACATCGACTGTCGTCTGTGGGTCGTAGTTCTTCAACGACAACAGCAACTCATCTTTGTCGTTGATTCTGGACGTCTTCTGTGGGTCGCAGATTTCTGTTTTACATCAATTTCTTGTATTTCTCTTCATTGTAAAACACTTTTGAGCATCAATGAAATATTTTGAGAGCATTTTTACTATGATGAGTTAAACCCCAACACTGGGGCGACGGAGGAGGCCGAGCTTCATAAATGGGTAATTTTATTAATTCTTTTTAAGACTTTTGCATTAAAAATTAATTGAAATATGATTTGATTAAATTGGGTGTTATTTGATTAGATGGGTCATGCTTAGCTTAGGTGATTTGATGTTCCATGCTTAACATTTAAACCAATGTTTGAGAATCGACTTTGGCAAAATAAGAGTCCATATATTTTTGAGCTATTATTGTTGAGAATAAATCATTAAGCCTTATGTTATGAAGATTGGCCGAATCATTAGTCCCAGTACCTCTCTACCAATTTGTCAATATTTGTATATATATTTTTAAATCTAAAAATCCATTACCTTCACAAGTTCGAGTTTGAACGATACCCCTTATCATCATTACTACAACCACAAAAAAATCTTTTAATCACTAATCAATAATGAAATCATATGAGGAGTGTAGTGTAGGATTTCCTGCAACTACATAATGGCGCTAGAAACAGGGACGAGTGGAAGATTATTCTAGAGAAAGCTAAAGATTGATATTGAGATTTGTGAAAATTTAAAGTGATTGATTAAGAATTTTTCATAATTTCTTGCAATACTGTTAGCATTGAAGAAATGGCTAGAAGAAGAAATACATCTGAACAACCGACTACTATTAGAAGAAGCAAGAGAATTGCTGGAAGAGAAAGAAGTGAAATGGGAGAATCTACTAGAATGAGAAATAATAGAGAAAATCTAATTCAATCGCCAATTCAACAAACGTTAGTTCAAGAGAGGAATACAGATTATGACAGAGTGAGCGTACACACTTGGCGATCAAATTCAGCAGAAGAAATAGAAGAAGAGCAACAAAATAGAAATTATAGACAGGAAGAGAGAAATCAAGAAGCAATGAAGGAATAATTCATGGAAATGAGGAAATTGGAGCGTTAGAAACATTGAGACGAAGAATACATGAAGAAAGAAGAGCCGAGGCAGAAGAACGTGCGAATTTAACAAGGAAAAATCACGAATTAAGGATGGAGAATATCAGATTGCAGAATAGAAGATCGAGAAGTATTACAAAATCATATTCCAGATCGACTAGAAGAGAAATGAGGCAAAATTCACCCACGATCAATGCTGGAAACAATATTCAAGAAGAAATATCAAATCCTAATGAAGAATATCGCGAAAATAGAGAAAGAACTGATGATCGTTACATTCCACAAAATGAAACTTTTGATGATGGGCAAATTGGAGGAAATCAAGAGAACGGGCAAATTCAGAGACAAAATAACCAAGATGGCGAAGGAAATCAAGAGGAGGGAAGAAGAATTTTACATGTGAGAGAAAATCAAAGAAATCAACAGACAATTGAAGAAGAAATTGAAAGACATAATGCTGAACAAGCACGTTTAATCTGCGAACGTGAAAGGTTGAGAGCGGAAATGGAAGAGCAAGAGCTTCAGGAGACAATTCGCCAGAACAATCATGACAATCGAGAAAGAAGGCGTATACAAAACCGGAATAATGATAATCTCAATGAGGAGTATGATAGAGTGAAGAGAATGGCTGAAAGACAGCGAATTGAGTTGATAAGAAATGAACAAAATTATGGAGGGGAAAATGAACGACATCATCATTTGCGAATTCAAGATAGGGATGAGGAAGAGAATCGCAGAAGAAGACGAGATGAGGATAATGAAGAAGATGAGGATAATGAATAAGAGATACGAAATTTCGCAAGAGAAGATAGACGTGAACGCAGAAGAAGAGAAGCAAAATTAAAGAGACCAATGGGCCAAGATTCAGGTGTAAATAAACAAATCTTGAAAGAATTAGAAGAAATGAGAGGAATGCTAAATAACATAGGAGAAGTAGGTAGAAGACAATTGGATGAAGCAATAGAAGAAGCTGCGAAAACTCCATTTACAAGGGAAGTACAATTAGGAGGAATACCACCGAAATGCAATTTGCCCGCATTAACCAACATTTTCGATGGAACAACTTGTGCAATTCAACACATTAAAGCTTATGTGAGGTGCATGTTACAATGGGAAAATCATGATGCGGTATTGTGCAAATATTTCGCATCCAGCTTAACAGGAGAAGCGTTAAAATGGTTTGAAGGTTTACCAAAGAATACAATAACCTCCTTCAATCATTTTCAGACCACATTCTTGGGAGCATATATAAGTAATAATTCCTCATGACCTGGTATAGAAGATGTGTTTGGATTAAAACAAAGGATTGGAGAAAGTTTGAAACACTTGACTAAAAGATGGAGAACTATGTGTAGCGAAATGGCTGGCCGTGTAGATGAGACATATTATCATTTATCAATGCTTTGTTTGCAACAAACCTGTTGTATGTTCAAATTTTCAGAGTCAAGAATACGATTACAATGACTGAATTGCGAGAACTTCAAGAAGAATACATTGCTTTAGAGGAAAAAAAATGAAATGGAATCATATCCAGTTGCGAACACCAGCTCACAAACAGCGAATGCAAGCTTATTACCCAAGCTAATAAACACAGTGGCGAATACTTCGCAAGTACAACAAGAAAATGAGACAAGTAACAATCAGCAGAAATCGGTAGCTATGGGGAGCCGATATCAAGAAGAGTATGAAAGAGAAAGAAATTTCTACAGTCGTGGAGGAAATAACAAGATTCAAAGACTCGATCAACCGCAAGAAACTTATGGAGGTCAAAGACCAAACTTTAATAGAGGGCAAGGAGGTCACAAAGTAATATGGGAAGAAATCAAGATGCCACCTTTAAAGGCAAGTGTAGAGAAGATATGGGAAGCTATAATTTTGATGGAGAATATACCAACACCATGGAACATGGGAACGGAACCGCCTCCAAATCACAGAAGTCATGAATTTTGTTCTTATCATCATTTTCATGGACATACCACAAACGATTGCAGAAATGTAAAGAGAATTATTTTGAGAATGATAGATAAAGGAAAACTAAATGACTTTCTGGTAGGGCATCCGCAATCTCAACCATTACCACCACCGCCAGAACATCACAAAGTGAATACGATGAAAAAGAAAGAAACATTCTTCATAGAAGTTGGTGCAAAAGAAAAAAAATCTATTTTGTCACTCTATCGTACATTCATATAAGACAATTGAAGATTTTCATGATAATGTTTTAAGTAGAGTGTTCGCAAGAGATAATAATGGAAGAGAAATTATGAATATTGCGAAAATTTCGCGACTAGAGGAATGGCAGAAACAGATCATTTCTTTTACCGCAGAAGAAATTCCCGAAGGAGAAGAGGTGCATGACAATCCATTGGTAATAAAATTAGAAATTAATCCAAAACCAAAAGAAGATGAGGATGATGAAGCTGAAGATTCATGGGCAATCAATAGAATCCTAGTCGATACTGGAAGATCTGTGAACATCTTATTTTATCATACTTATAAAACCATGGGTGGAAGAGATGATGATCTTATACCATCAACATATAAGATATATGGTTTTAATGGTACTTCTAACAAGCCTAAAGGGGAGGTTACTATGCAAATTCCATTGAAGGGAATATCTTCTGAAATCTCATTCTATGTCGTTGATGTAGAATCACCCTACAATGCATTAATTGGTCGACCTTGGCTACATGGGATTCTAGGTGTAGCTTCAACTTTCCATCAATGCATCAAATTCCCTCACCCCAATGGTGTAGGAATCATAAAGGGAGATTGGGATGAAGGAAAGAAATGTTACGAAACTGAGATAGAATCTTGCGAAGGAAGAGCAAACAAGAAGGAAAACTGGCGACACAAAATCAAGGATGTACAAAGAAGTGAGAAGTCGATGGTGGATACAATCGAAAAGAAAGGAGAAGAGATGTTGCGAAATTAATGCTAGCTCAGAATAAAAAGGATGAACATACCATTACCAAGGAAGCAGTAGCAGAAAATAATAAAGAAGCATAGGAGGGCAAAAGTAATAAAAACAAGAAATGTATGAATGATTAAGTTGTTGCGATAATCTCGCAATAAGTAAAATTCTCAAAAATACATTTGATTGAACAACAAAATTGAGATTGCGAAATTCAGATACAATATTATGAATTGCGAGACTCTCGCAGAGGTAATGAATTTTACAGAAAATAATCAGAGAAGAATGACAAAAGAGAAAGGGGCGAACCTTTATGGCGTACACCCTAGTTCGCGAATAAAATTTCGCAAGAGGCAAATGTAAGACCTAAAGTACGTCATATTAGGGGGTACCTGTTACATGGCTCAGGGAAAGGCTACAACGCCACCGGAACCTGAATCATGGAGATTTGAGGTCAATGAAGCCCATCCGGGAGAGGCACCTTGGATTCTCAACTTAAGCATATGACTTAGGTTGGGAGACTAAGGTAATAAGGACTCTCCCAAGGAGTGCAGAATCTGATCAAGGCGCCGAGGTACACGGTTGAGTCAATAGTGCCGGGGGCGTTTGAAGCGTCCTTGCCATTCTTGACAAGTCTTGGATTATACTGCACTCGGCCTGAAGAAAACCCCACTTAGGGTGCAGTCTCGTAACCATAATCCCTATAGGTAAAAGGGATAAGAGGCTGAGAAAACAACTGGTTGTTGTTAAGACTGGATTGGAGGATCTAACCTTGTATGGTAGAAGTACGCCTCCTTGAAGGGGCACCCAGGGGGGAGATAAGGGCGGAACCCTCCATTAGGGAGCTGATAAGTGTCTTAAGACGCAAATTTCATAAGGCTTTTTATTCGTAAGGATATTAAGGATTGTCATATTTGTGCAACAATCCTGAAGAGGCAATAATACAAAAGAAAAAGATAAGACGAGATCAATGGGTTTTCGCATGAAAGTGCAAAGACGTCCTGCGATTTCGTCGCAAGACGGAAATGTCATGGGGATTTATTTTCGCAAGAATATTTAGGCCTATCATATTGTCGCAAAATTCCTGAAGAGGCCATAATACAAAAGAAAATTTAAGGCAAGATCAATGGGTTTTTGCATGAAAATTCAAGGACGTCCTGCGATTTTGTCGCAATGACAAGAGGTGGCATAATAAGACCTTTAATTAGGAAGGCAAAATAAGACCACACAGGAATGAGATTTTGAAAAGAAACAAAAATCACTTCGCAAAAGGCTACGAAATTATACAGTAAGAAAAATTATATGAAATCTCTCATTTGGATTTAAATAACAGAGGCAAGTATGGGAATGTATGAAATTAGAAAATGTCATTTATATCCATATGAGAGATTTACTCAAAAACTCAAGAATTAATAATTATATTGATTAATTGTATTGCAAAGAAGAATTGTTTTCATTCATGCATGTTAAAATGGAAGAAACGCAAATATACAAAAAGAAGAAATAAGTGTACAAGTATTACAAAGAATCAAAGAAAGAAGTAAAGACTATTTCTTGGTTAATCCTCATTATCTTCACTGGACTTGTTTACTTCTTCATCTGCTTCAGAATCTTATCACCATCAGAACTTCCATCACTATCAGATTCTTCATCGTCAGCTTCGCTATCAGAGATAATCAAACTGGGAGTATTCTGTGGGATTTCTTCTAAAAGACAAGGATAATCAGAATGTGGGATATTATGATCATCACAAACCATTTGGATGGTTTGATTGCGAAAATGCATAGCGTCATTCAAAATTCGCAACGGTGATTTGATTTGATTCTTCAATCTAGAATACTTGTCGTTGCGAGAAGAAAGATTCTTTGCGAGTTCCTCCTTTTCAGCTTCAAGTTCTTCAATCTTTTCACGATATTTATTTTCAGAATCTGCGAACAAAAGACAATAATTATTAACTTGATGAAAATTCATAAGAAGCAAAAGATTAGTAAAGAAGAGCAATTAGCAACCTTCTCTGTCAGAAATCATGTCTCTAATCAAGGCTGTATGTTCAACTTGGAGACTAACATTTACGCCTAAATCTTTTCTAGCATCATCTAAAATTTTCGCAGCCCAGACAAATTCATCCTCACTACTTATGAGAAGACGAGAACGAATTTGATTTTCCCTTTCGCAGAGTTCAATATTCTTGCGGTTAGCTTCATCTCGCTCAAGTTGAACTTCAAGGAGAGCCTCTTGGAATTTCGCAAAGCCTTGGCACCTTGATCAGAGATACGATCCTTATCATCTATGAGACCGCTAATTTTGGTTCTTAACTCATTGGTTTTCTCTTTGGAATCAATAAGGAGACGCTTAAATCTGTTGGCTAAGCCTAAACTGGATCTATGATCAATTTCTAAGAGGCGAAATTTCGATCTAAGTTCATTTAGAGAAAGAGATGAAATTCTATCATTTGAAAGCTATTTAAGGAATTGTTAAGACGTTCAAGAAGGGTATCATTATCCAAGGCATTAGGAAATGAGCGAAGAAGGGTAGCTTCATCAGAAAGACCATAAATGTCTGCAAAAAGGATCATTTAAATAAGAAAACAACAGGATGAATGAATAAAGAGAAAAGAGAAAAGTAACATACCGTAAAGCTGATTATTAGCTTGTTGAAGACTAGAAATTTTTTCTTATACGAGGAAGAATCAATTTCTAATTGTCTATTTTTCTCGCGAAGACTTTAACTTCAGCTTCCAATTCTTCATTCTTTTTGCGAAATTGAAGATTCTTCTTTCAAGATTTTCGCGTCTTCTCTCAGATCTGAGGCAACACAAAAGAAGCTTTTCCAGCCTGCGAAAAGAAATAAAAAATATTAATATAGAAAGAGATTTTGAGTATAACAATAAAAGTAAAAAGATAAAAGTATACCAGACTATTGAGAGAATGCAAGAAGTCGGGAGTCACTGATCTAGAAACTCCGCGAAGAGAGTTATCACCATCCAGTAAAGGGACATCACAAAGGGTAGCGAGAGCTTTGCAGGTATTTGCGAATTGGCTATCTCCCATCCTTGTAGAGAATCAGAAAAGAGGCCAGAAAGCTTAGCCATAGAAGATTCAGGTGGAGAATCTTCAGTTGCAGCAAGATCATCGTTATCTCATCACCCTTATCACTTTCAGAATTTCGTTAGGAAGAACATTTGAAGGAGAAGAGAACGAACTTTTCTTTTCTTTGGAGGAGGACCAGTTGATTTTTCCCTGCGAAGAGTACCTTTACCTTTATCACCAATCTTCGCAGCATCAACAGATTCTTCTACTTCAGCAATAATCTTCACACAGATAGAAATAAGAAATGGAAGCATGGGAAGTAACAGTACTATTTAAAGTCATAAGAGAAAATTTCTTACCTCATCTGTGTATGAGCGAAGAGCTAACAGAGTACTAGATTTCCCAGTCCTGTTATAACTATCCTTTAGTTTTTGGATCTGCGGAATATCGCAAGAGTTAGCGAACAGAATAGTAAAAATCAATAAAGAAATATAAAATGAGTTAAAGGGAAAAATACCTCTTTCTCCTTCTCGGGCCAGGAGAAAACCCAAGGTTGATATGCAGCGAGATTCGCAGGAAGAACGTTTGATCCAGCAATGTAGGGACCCTTTAGCATTAAAGGAAAACACACCATTTTCATCTTTGGATTGGCGAGGAGTTGTGTTTTACCAGAATGCCAGTCAATATCTTGCATAAGAATTTTGGCTTCATCAATGTTATCTTTCCTTCTTAATCGAATACCCCAGCGAGTATTCTCTTTCTTCATGGAGATAAGTTCGTAGTTTTCAAAGAAATTCGCCACTGTATATTTCTCAGCAACTATCTCTAGGTTGCGAATTTTGGATCCCTAAGTTCTTTGGAGTAAAGAGATCCTCTACCAGCACCACGATTAGCGAACTCTAGCATCAGACGGATGCAGTCCCCACTTAGTTGGAAAATGGCTCGCGAAAATCCCGGATGAGCGAGAATTTCATAAAATAAAGGAATGTCTGGGTTATAAAGAGGAATAGGGAGACCTGCGAGAATTTGACCTAGCGAAATTATGATTGATTGATCATCACTATTTTGATTGGAGAAAAGCTTGACAAAAAGAATTGATTTGGCATTCACACCAGAAATAGGGGAGAGTGTAAGACCTTTATTAGCAAGATATTTTTGGACATCTTGTAGATTCTTCTCATATCTATGACCACTTGGAGCCATGTTTGAATATAGAGTATGGGAATGTATAGAAAGTAAAAGAATTGAAGGAAGAAAAAATTACAGCAGCAGAATTTGCAGAAGAATGACAGAGTTGCAGAGATGAGAGAATAAAAATAGAAGAGAAAGTAAAAAGAAAAGTGGAAAGAGGGGGTAGAAGAGTATATAAAGAAAATTTACTTCTCGAAGAAATAAACACCATTAAGACGAAGAGACGTGAGCGGTTGAAAGGTAGCGGTTACAGAAGACGTGTCAAGAAATAAATGGAAGAGAGGGTACGTGTGATAAATGTGGAATATGAAAAGATAAGCAGTTGCGGCATTTCTCACATCATTCTCTACTTTGCAGAGAAGATATGAGATAGGCAAGATGTAGGATCAGAATCTCGCAACAATTATGTCTCAGCGAAATTATCAATGGTATTGCACAATAGCGTCGCAGAACAATTTCAGAAACGACGTCAGCAAGGATCATGAGAAACATGTGATAGTCTTGCCAAAATTAGAGAGCTTGCGAAGTTAACATTTGTAAGATTGCGAGAATGTCGCAAACCATATCCGAAAATAAAGGACAGATTAGCTGTCATCCACTATGTATTTCCTTATAAATAGTCATTCTAGTTTTAAAGGAGGGGGAGATCTTTTTGAGTAAGAAACAAGTAAATAGGAGAGAGAAAGTTCAGAGCAGAGATCATTCTTGACTTCTTTATCTTTCTTGTAAGAACATTCAGAAATTAATCAATAAAATTAAGAGTGTAAACCTAAAAATGAGCTAATCAATAATGAAATCATATGAGGAGTGTGTTGTAGGATTTCCTGCAACTACAGTGGAGGAGAAGCAACAACTGGTACTTGTTTAAACTTCATAGCCACCGGAGAAGATTGTAAGTTATGAAAACTTTTCTTGACACAATCTTCTTCTGGAGAAAATTTCATTATGTACAGTAACTCATGAGAATTAGATTGTGCAGAAGAATTTTTCTTTAAGATAGAGTTTTCCTTTTCCAAAGATTCGCACTGTCCATGGGCTAAGACAAGCGATGCTTCAAGTTTCTCCTTCTCAACATGAAGTCTATCTAGATCAGATGAATGCGTCTTGATCAAAAAAATTTCCCTAATTGAGCCTTCTTTGACCAGATTTTCAAGATCACAACCTTTTCACGTTGTATGTTGTTTTCTTGAAGAAGTTTCTCAACTTCCTTAGAGAATGACCCTATAATGTTGTAGAGTACTTGCTCACGATCAATAGACCTTTCGAATTCATCCATGAGATGTACATGATCCTTGAGATCAACAAACTCTGTAGAATTTTTTGAAATTCTGGTGAGATCCATTTCAGCTATTGCCATTATGTCCAAAGTCTCATTGGAGGAAGAATGACCAACGCATGATGGAACAATCTTCCTACCTCGAGATTCGGAAGAATCATCTAAGGAGTGACCCTTTGAGGTATTTCCGAGACGCTTGACAAAGTTGAAAGCTTTAGGAGGCATTTTGGTATGCGTATGAGATCCTGTCCACAGACTCAGATTGCTACAAACACAGACTGATGAGGTCTTAAACGTGTTTGCCTAATCTGATACAAATTGAAAATGCGGGGGTCTAACAACACCACCCAATATTTCGCTTAGCAATCTGTATGGACTAACTCCGAAATACTTTGCTAGAGAATCAACTAGACAGTCAGATTCAATCTAGATAAAAGTATCTCAAGGAGTTAATATCTCTCTCTTGATTTGATTTTTACTCAAGCTAAAAACAATAGTGAGTCTTTATCAAATACAAGGAATACTTGGAAGGTACCAAATACCAATGTCCAAGGATGAATCAATATCAATCAACAACCAAAGGTTGGATTTCCAATGGATGATCACGAACGCACAACCTGTATTATTTCAATTATATAAAATATAATGCGGAAAAGAAATAACACAGACACCAGAAATTTGGTTAACGAGGAAACCGCAAATGCAGAAAAACCCCGGGACCTAGTCCAGATTGAATACACACTGTATTAATCCGCTACAGACACTAGCATACTGCAAACTAACTTCGGACTGGACTATAGTTGAACCCCAATCAGTCTCCCACCGATCCAAGGTACAGTTGTACTCCTACGCCTCTAATCCCAGTAGGATACTGCGCACTTGATTCCCTTAGCTGATCTCACTCACAACCAAGAGTTGTTGTAACCCAAAATCACAAACTTGACAATAAACAGATCTGTCTCACACAGAAAAGTCTATAAAAGGATAAATCTGTCTCCCACAGATAAACCCTAGGTTTTGTTCCGTCTTTAGATATAAAATCAAGGTAACATGAACCAGTTGATAATCCGGTCTTATATTCCCGAAGAACAGCCAAGATTAATCAATCACCTCTCTACAATCCTTCCTCACTACACAAGCGGATTGTCGAGGAACCACAAACAGTGAGACGAAGATGTTTGTGACTTCTTTATCTTGCCTATCAGAGAACTCTCACAATCTCAAGCCGATCAATCGATTGTACTCGTACGATATAAGATGCAAGATCAGATCACACAACTACGATAAAGTAGTATCGGTTTGGCTTCACAATCCCAATGAAGTCTTTAAGTCGTTAACCTGATTTTAGAGAAGAAAATCAAAGGTTAATGGAGATCGAATCTAGCGGGTGCACTAGTAGCACACAGACGTGTGGGGATTAGTTTTGCACAATGCTAGATGTCTCCTTTATATAGCCTTCAAATCAGGGTTTTGCTTTAGTTACAAAGAAATCCTTATTCACCGTTAGATGAAAACCTGATTTAGATTCAAGATAATATTTCTCAACCGTTAGATCGGAAACTTAGCTTGTCACACACACTTGGGTAGACGTTTACTGGGTTCGTGAAAACCATGCCCAAACGTGTACGTGTATGTTGGTTCAACATAGTAACCCAAAAGGTTAACCATATGAGCATTTCATATTAACCTTGTTCTTCATCACCATAACTAGTTCAATTGACTCAAATGAACTAGTTACACAGTTGTTCAATTGCTATGAGATCTTATGTAACTACACAAGACACAATTGAAACAAAGATGATTCGATTCGATTGAATCGGTTCATGAACATTATGGCCACGGTTTTCATAAAGCATTCCTTAGTAATTTAATGTTTCATGTTCAAAGCACATCTTTAGATCATAACCTTTTAAGTTCACAAAAAAGTTCCCGGACTTAAGTTAATCGGTTGAGTTTTCCAAACTCAGCAGAAATTCTCGGAAAGAGAACTTCCGCCAGTTCGCGGACTGAGCACATAAACGAGTTTTGGAAAATCCAGCAGAAATTCTCTGTCGAGAACTTCCGACAGTTCGCGGACTGAGTCTGCGGACTGGGTTCGCGGACTTGGCAAGCCAATTCCACAATCCTCCCGATTTCTCTTGATCAACAAAGTTCGAAAACTTCGGTTCAAGGAATACATGGTTATGTAATCTAAACTCTTATTTCAATCATTGAGACATTCTCAGAGGACACTATATGTAGCCGTTATTCACAGACCGATTCACGTCAGAGCAATTCTCAAAGTGATTGAAACTTTTCATGACTTTCTTCACTAGGTGAAGATAAACTTGATCAAAGCGAAACGCTTTACCAACACACGATTTCGAGATAAAAGATAAGCAATGAATGCTCAGCTCGAAATGTCAAATGTGTATAATCTAGTCTATATAGCATACGACTTTTGTCTCATAAGAAGTAGGAGATAGAAGAGATAGACTTTTGAGTGATAGATAAGTTCAAGTCTCCACATACCTTTTTGTTGATGAAGTTCCACGGTTCCTTGTATAGATCTTCGTCGTTGTATGATGAATCGCCATGAAGTCCTTGAGCTCAACTAAACTTTTCTATCCTAGTCCGAGACTTAGCTATGTAGGCTAGAAATCAAGACTTATAGTTTTGATCACTAACATTGACAAACATGCTTGAGATAGAAACGCATGCGAGGTTGACCGAGCTATGCTATAACAATAGCAAAACGATTTTTGTCTCAAGATAGGAGATAGAGTAGATAGACTTTTGAGTGATTGATAAGTTCAAGGCTCCATATACCTTTTATTCGATGAAGTTCCACCTGTTCCTTGAGTAGCTCTACGTCTTGTATGATGATCATCATGGAGTTCTTGAGCTCAACTACACTTTTTATCCTAGTCCGAGACTTAGCTATAGTAGACTAGAAATCAAGACTTATAGTTTTGATCACTAACATTGACAAACATGCTTGAGATAGCAACGCATGCGAGTTCGACCGAGCAGTGCTCTAACAATCTCCCCCTTTGTCAATTTTAGTGGCAAAACTATCAATACACATGGAATACAAAAATAAATAAATAAACTTTTGAAGCTCCTATTCCACTAATCTTCAACATTACTCGAAATCTTCGTCACTTCCAAGTACTCCAATGATCCCAAAGGTTGTAAGTTTAGCATCATCGTTGTTGAAAATCCGTAGCTATAACAATGAGAAAACAAGAATTCTCGATCATTGTTATAAATTGTCATAGTATTATTATACAACATCAAAGTTCAATTGTATCACAACTTCGACAACAATACTATGGTGATATGTATCACTCCCCCTTAGTCAATACTCCATCTCACATGGAAACCACTCCCCCTTATATAATGATCCGGAAAGCATATGTATTTGTAGTGTGAACTACACATTAATTCTCCCCCTTTTTGTCAATAAAATTGGCAAAGGTACGAAAACGGGATCCTAATAAAAATTTCCATAGAGATATTTCATGACCAAAAGTAAGCACATATCAACTTATTTAGATGCAATCATATAGCCGAAGCTAAATGCTTTCATCAAGGAGTTTCTAAAGATACAAGATAACTCCTATAATATTCCACAACCGCACTCCCCACAAAGGTTTGGCAATTAAGCACAAGTTCAATTAAGAACTCCCCCCCATAATATGTCATTCCCGAAAGAACAACAAGAGCGACCTTAATTTCATAAGAAAAGAAGGATTTCTTTGGACACAACAAATCACATACGAGTATGAATTTGAATCCAAAAATACTCAATTAGATTAATCACAAGAGACCCCATAATTAATCTAATCGGAATTGCTCGACATAAAAGATCTTACGGAGCCTCACAATATATACATAAAATATGGATCAGGGAAGATAAATACTGCGGAATAGACAAGGATTCATTCTATTTTCCATCACTATTTGCACAATGACTTACAATAGACATTATCCTTGTAAACAAAAGTTCATCCTATCTTCCATCAATATTTGCATAATGACACGATAGGCTCCAAACTTTTGTGATGTCAAAAGCTCATTCATTCTTTTATCAATACATGCATATCGACATACGAAAGACTTAACTTTTGACAATGTATGGGACAATCATAGTTCACGGACGCAAACACACATAATGCACATACAAGATGATTTGTCCTTAGAGGGTAGAATCAATCTTTTTTCGCACGGATTTACACCAAGAATAGCTACCAAAGTCGTATAAAAATATTTTCTTAACAAAGAAGAACATACAAAGTCATTAACGACCATGCACAATAGTTCACATAAGATGATTGTGAACATTCAAGAACCCGATAGCATTGTGTACTACTGCCCATTCTTGAACTTCCTTCTTTGTGATTCACCAACAACATTCTTGTAAAAGCTACAATGAGATTAGAAGAGTATCACTCCATGAATCCAAGTTCCCAAGTCCAAGAGAAGTGTAACAAGTGCGACGATACGGAGAAAAACACTCAAAAACAAGATACGGGACAAAAAACAACCTCAAATCTTCAAAATTTATGATTTCTCATCACCATTTTTAAGAGAATTCAAAGAGGAAGAGGATGCAAAAATAATGAGGTCATTCCGAGGTCGGGCGAAGAAGTTACGTCCAAAACAAATTTACCGAATATCAACGTCAAGCATGCATACAGGTTTGCAAACGAATTTTCGTATCCTGAAGCAGTATGCAAACGGGTATGCGTACTTAAACCCCTGGAATTTGATTTTAAATGATGTTATTCATACCTGGTATGTGTACCATGTAGTTCAAACATCCCGAACTGATATTTTCAAACCAGAACATTTAAGAACCTTAAACACAAATCAAGTTAGGTAGACATGAACGATACACAAGGTACATAGATCATCATAAAACTTGCTCAAGCTTAGAGACATACCTTTTTAGAAGAATCTGATCGAATTCTACAATGTTATCAAGCATTCAAAATCATACCCAACATAATATGTGTGCCCCAGTTCTTATGCTTCCTTCACCGCATACATAACATGGAATTTCTTGGTGAGGATGTACTTCCAACACAATCAAGTTGTGTTGAGGTGAACAGTTTCTTGCTCACCATGGCACCAAGAGAGAGTTTCTTTCCATCAACTCTTACATCTTGTAATGTTGAGAAACACCCAAGGAACTGTTATTATAAGTCTATCAAACAACTTCAAGAGAACCCAAAAAGATTTTTGTTTCTGATTTCTTGTTTTCCAACATATAAAAAACAGTTTCAGCAGATAGTTTTTAGTACTGATAAAAAGAGACGTCCTAGCTTCTTCATTAAAGAAGACAATACTACTATCTTGATGGGAAGTATCATGAATTGAGCAATTAATCGATTTATGCTTTGAGGTGATGCAGTCTAAAGACTGATATTTAAACTCCTCTTGTAATTCGTTCAGTATGTTACAACCAATTGGATTACACAGAGGAGGAGCATGGCTCTGACTGATTATTAAATCAATATCAACCTCAACATGAACATTATTCATCATAACTAGATTCAGCCTATCAAGAGATTCTTGTTCTTTTTGGAGGTATACCTCAACATCAAGAGATAAGCTTTCTAGTTTCTTTTCAATCCCTGAGAACACTTCAAGGGATTTTAAACCTGGAGGAGGTTTAGACAGAATTTCTTCTACAGATTTTATTAAATCAGTCATGGAAGAGAATTCTGAAATCCCTGGATCTGGTAGTGCATTTATTGAGATAGCACTACTGTCCATATCAGATCGCTACAAACACAGACTTGTAAGGTCTTTAACGTGTTTGCCTGCTCGGATACCAATTGAAAAGGCGGGGGTACAACAACCACACCCAATATTTCGATTAGCAATCTGTACGGACTAACTCCAATATACTTTCAAGAGAATCAACTAGACTCAATCTTAATAAAGTATATCAAAGAGTTATATCTCTCTTTCTTTATTCAATTCTTACTCAAGCAAATAGAAATCTGCGAGTCTAATTGAATACAAGAGAAATCACTTGAACGGTACCAAAGACCAATGTTCAAGTATCAATCAATGTAAATCAACAACCAAAGGTTGGATATTCTAATTGATTGATTCAAACGCACAACCTGTGATATTTTAGTTATATAACAAAATATAATGCATAAAAGAAATAACACAGACTCCAGAAGTTTTGTTAACGAGGAAACCGCAAATGCAGAAAAATCCCGGGACCTAGTCCAGATTGAACACACACTGTATTAAGCCGCTACAGACACTAGCCTACTACAAACTAACTTCAGTCTGGACTATAGTTGAACCCCAATCAATCTCACACTGATCCAAGGTACAGTTATGATCATACGTCTCTGATCCCAGCAGGATACTACGCACTTGATTCCCTTAGCTGATCTCACCCACAACTAAGAGTTTCTACGACCCAAAGTCGAAGACTTTAATAAACAAATCTGTATCACACAGAAAAGTACGGTAATAGATAAATCTGTCTCCCACAGAAATACCTACAAGTTTTGTTCCGTCTTTTGATTAATCAAGGTGAACAGGAACCAATTGATAAACCAGACTTATATTCCCGAAGAACATCCTAGTATTATCAATCACCTCACAATAATCTTAATCGACGCGACGAAAGAAGATATTATGGAATCACAAACGATGAGACGAAGATGTTTGTGACTACTTTTATATCTTTCCTATCGGAGATATCAATCTCAAGTCAATCGTTACGATTGTACTCAAGACGATAGAAACAACAAGATCAGATCACACAACTACAAGAAAGTAGTATCGATCTGGATTCACAATCCCAATGAAGTCTTCAAGTCGTTAACCTACAGGGTCTCGATAGAAACCTAAGGTTAAAGGATAATCGACTCTATCTTATACAACTAGTATCACACAGGAGGTGTGGGGATTAGGTTTCCCAGATGCTAGAGTTCTCCGTTATATAGTCTTTCAAATCAGGGTTTGCAATTTATGTTTACTTAGTAACAAAACATTCAAATATTCACCGTTAGATGAAAACCTGATTAGATTCAAGCCAATATCTTTCAACCGTTAGATCGAAAACTTAGCTTGTTACACACAAATGAAATGCACGTTTTTAGGTTTGTGTAACTGTACCCAAACATGTACATTTGTTGGTTCAACAATAGTTAACCAAATGGTTAGCCATATGAGCACTTTCATATTAACCATATTCTTCTTCACCATAACTAGTTCAAATGACTCAAATAAACTGGTTAGAGAGTTGTTCAATTGCTTAGATCTTATTAAAGTATACAAGATACAATCGAAGCAAAAACGATTTGATTCACTCGAATCGATTCATGAACTTTATAGCCACGATTTGCAAACTTGCATTCCTTAGTTAATATAAGTATAAGTTTACGAATAATCAATTTTAGATATAACCAACCTAAGTACGACGACTTAAGTACCCAGAATAAGCTTGTAACAAGTTTACAAACTCCAGCATATTTTCTCGGGAAGAGAACCTCCGACAGTACGCGGACTGGGTTCGCGTACTGGGTTCGCACTCTTGTTCTGGTTTTCCTGATCAACAAAGTAAGCATACTTTGGTTCAAGGAATAAGGACTTATACATGTATGCGTTTCCACACAATGCTTATATACAACAATGGCTATGTCAAGTTTGGTTGTCATATTTTAGTGAATCAAAACTCATTTTAAGAGTCGCTTGATTATGTACTAGATTCAACTTCGTATAGGTTAGCTTGAAAGTATTAGGATATGATACATTACAAGTATTGCGAAGACTTGAAGAAGTGAAGAAATAAGAAGCTACAACGACAACATCATCCTTCCACTTGAGGTTAGTGATATTTGATTTGAACCGTTTCATTCCCTAACATATCTTTCAATTCGTGCATATTGAAAACGAAACTTCGAAGCATGAACACTCTAGATAGACATAGTATTAATGAATACAATATGAAGTGTAGTTGCAGGAAATCCTACACTACACCCCTCATATGATTTCATTATTAATCAACTCATTTTTAGGTTTACACTCTTAATTTTCTTGATTAATCTTTGAATGTTCTTACAAGAAAAGATAAAGAAATCAAGAATGATCTCTGCTCTGAACTTTCTCTCTCCTATTTACTTGTTTCTTACTCAAAAAAAGATCTCTCTTTTCCATTACAACTCGAACGACTATTTATAAAGAAATACATAGTGGATGACAGCTAATCTGTCCTTTATTTTCGGGTATGGTTTGCGACATTCTCGCAACCTTACAAATGTTAATTTCGCAAACTCTCTAATTTTCGCAGAATTATCATATCTTTCTCGTGATCTTTGCTGACGTCATTTATTTTATCATTTCTGAAATTGTTCTGCGACGCTGTTGTGTTGTGTCATTGATAATTTCGTTGAAACATTATCGTTGCGAGATTCTGATCCTACATCTTGCCTATTCTCATATCTTCTCTGCAAAGTAGAGGAGAAATTCCGCAGCTGCTTATCTTTTCATATTCTGCATTTATCACACGTATTCTTTCTTCCATTTATTTCTCGACCCGTCTTTTGTAACCGTTACTTTTTAACCGCTTATATCTTTCCGTATTAATCGTGTTTATTTTCTCGAGGAGAAATTCCCTCTATATATATTCCTTTTCACTCTATTCTTCTTTCTTTTTATCTTCTCTGCAACTTCATCGTTCTTCTGCAAATTCCATTATTGTAACTTTTCTTCTACAATCTTTTTAAGTTCTTCTTCATCTTCATACTATTTCTTCTGCAAATCTTCATAGTTCATAATTTTCTTCGAAACAATCTCCCTGCTATTATCTTCCATGGATTCATCAAGGTTAGTTTTCTTTTTTTTTTCTTTATGAATTTTGCTGAAATTGATCTTGTTTATTGCCTTATTTGATGTTGTTTATGTGATTCCCATACTCTTGTTATTTCAGCAAAAGCGCTTCCAACACTAGATTTACAGTTCAAAACCCTAACATTCCCAAGTCGCAGCATAAGGTTGTTGCGCATAAAAGAAAGTTTGCCAATGAGAAGGTAGTAAGAAACACTATCCTTTTATAATAACAATATTGTTGCCTATGTTTCTTATCTGGATTGTAATTCGCAGGGTGATAAAGATGTTAATAAACCAATCAAGAAATCTCGCTACCTTAAAACTGTTCCAACTTATGTTCCCTTCCATTTAATCATCTCTTCTAAATCTTCTGCGACATCTTCGCAAGATAAACCTTTATCTCCAATTCGCGAAAAAGCTGCCTCAGACTTCATTTCTTCAGCTGACCTCTCAATGGTTGAAACTCCCCTTGTTGATCCTGCTGTGAATGAAACCTCTTCTCTTCCCATTGAGAATGTTTCTCAACCTTCTATCTCTACCAGTTCTTTGCCTAAGTCTCTTCCTCTTTCGAAAGAAACCTTGGAAGGGATAGATATTTCCTTCAAAGTTTTATCTGAAGTTTTGGATGATGTCAAGAAGTATTCTATTGATCCTATCAAGTCTAATGGTTGCGAAATTCTGAGCAAGCATTTGGGTTCTGACAGAGCTGCTTCGCAGACTGCTTTGGAAAAAGAATGTAATGCTCTTCGTCTCGAAAATCAGAAGCTTCAGAATGTTTTACTGGATCGTGATAATCTTCGCAAGAAGAATGATGAATTGAGAGGTATAATTTTCTTATCTGTGTCTTTAATTTGCCTTCTTAATGGTTTTATCCTTCCCATATTTAATTATCCTTGAAATCCCTCTTTCGCATGTTAAGCTTTAAACCAGAAACGAATAATGGAGAGATATCAATTTGAATCTGCTGTTGAAGAAGCCCGTGTTGATAAAGAAGTCTTGATGGATCAATATAACCAATTATATAACCTCTATTCATATTCTCTTGATCATATAAATAATCTTACCAGTGAAAATACCCAATTAATTCAAAGACAAGATTTATTAAGTAATGAAGTATCCCGTCTTTCTTATTCTTTAACTAAAACTAATTTAGGGATGGAAACTTTATCATATGAGAATAAAACCTTGTCCCAAGAGAAGAGAACTTATTTAAACAAGATGGTAATATCTTCGCAACAACTTAGTATTCTTCAAAAAGTATGTGATGACCAAAAGCAATCTCTTCGCTCTTTGAGAAATGAACTTAAAGAAGTAACAGAGTCATCTATCGCTGAAAGAGATACACTCATTCAAGGTAGAATAGCTTTAAGTGTAAAGGCGAATCAACTTAAAGAACAATATTCCAAATTAGAAGAATCTTATTCTTCTCTTGCGAAGAAAAATGCCTTTCTTATTTCTAAAGAAAAAAATCTTCAGTCTCGACTTAAAGGTTTAGTTGGAGATAAATTTGATGACGCAATGGACCGTTGGGAGAATAGTTGTCTGTCCTTGATTCAACACCTTATTTCGCAAAAGGAAGGTAGTCATAATAGTTTGACTGCCTTAATTATCTTTTCTTTGTCATATCTCTCTGAATTCCTTATCTTAATAAAATTTTGTATTCTATCTTTCGCAGAGTCTGAGAAGAATCTTCATTCTTCCATTTCTGTTTTGGAGGCTAAATATGCTAAAATTCGCAAAGAAAATGCATTGCTCGTCTCTACCCTTACTGGTTCTCGCGACCGAGCAGAAAGAAGACTTGATTATCTTGCTTATTTTAAGGATATTCAAGATAGGAATCATCAGAGAGCACTTCTTCGCCAAGTTCATCTCCGGGCTGAAATCCTTGTAAATGACATTTTATTGTCCAACTCTCTTCCTCCTACATCAATTGATCCTTTATAAGTAGATGATGATGAAGTTCCTCGTCCTGCTGATAGTGATTATGATTACGAAAGCGGTGCAGAGGATAATTTCTTAGAAGATGAAGAAGAGGTTCCTTCTAAAGAAGCATCTGCTGGTGTTAATAAGAATGAGAAAGAAATTTCTCCTGAAGAAGTAATTGCTGGCAATAATCAAGATGCTAGTCAAGTCGAAGATCAAAACTGAAATGAAGGAGAGGCTTGCGAGAATATTGGCGAAGATTTCTGTTATCTCCTGCTACTGAAATTAATACTGCTTGAGCTTCTTATTTAGCTTTGTCTTCTTGAACTTCTTATTTTTATCACTTTGCGAGTTACATTTTTCAACCAACTTTGGAGTCAACTTCCATTTTTTTTGTTGATGAGAAAGATAATGCTTCTGTGTATTGTATTCCCATACTTGCCTCTCATTATCTTTCTTGCAAAAAATAATCTGTTACGAATACTTATAAATATTTTGTTTATCATATGGTCTTATTTTCCTTCCTAATTAAAGGTCTTATTATGCCACCTCTTGTCATTGCGACAAAATCGCAGGACGTCCTTGCACTTTCATGCAAAAACCCATTGATCTTGCCTTAACTTTTTCTTTTGTATTATGGCCTCTTCAGGAATGTTGCGACAATATGACAGGCCTAAATATTCTTGCGAAAATAAAGTCCCATGACATTGCCGTCTTGCGACGAAATCGCAGGACGTCTTCGCACTTTCATGCGAAAACCCATTGATCTCGTCTTATCCTTTTCTTTTGTATTATTGCCTCTTCAGGATTGTTGCACAAATATGACAAGCCTTAATATCCTTGCGAATAAAAAGCCTCATGACATTTGCGTCTTAAGACACTTATCAGCTCCCTAATGGAGGGTGCCGCCCTTATCTCCCCCTGGTTGCCCCTTCAAGGAGGCGTACTTCTACCATACAAGGTTAGCTCCTCCCATCCAGTCTTAACAACAACCAGTTGTTTTCGCAGCCTCTTATCCCTTTTACCTATAGGGCTTATGGTTACGAGACTGCACCCTAAGTGGGGTTTTCTTCAGGCCGAGTGCAGTATAAGCCAAGACTTGTCAAGAATGGCAAGGTACGCTTCAAACGTCCCTGGCACTCTTGACTCAACCGTGTACCTCGGCGCCTTGATCAGATCTGCACTCCTTGGGAGAGTCCTTATTACCTTAGTCCCAACCCAAGTCATATGCTTAAGCTGAGAATCCAAGGTGCCTCTCCCGGATGGGCTTTATTGACCCCAAATCTCCATGACTCAGGTTCCGGTGGCGGTGTAGCCTTTCCCTGAGCCATGTAACAGGTACCCCCTAATATGACGTACTTTAGGTCTTACATTTGCCTCTTGCGAAATTTTATTCGCGAACTAGGGTGTACGCCATAAAGGTTCGCCCCTTTCTTTTATGTCATTGTTCTGTGATTATCTCTGCGAAAATTTCGCACATCATGATCTTGTTTTGATATGAGTAATCTTGCAATTATTCTTTCAGAATCCATAACTTCTCAAAGCTTCTTACGGATAATATCTTTTTAAGTACAACCTGTTCCATGGTCTGTCTAATCTATGACCAACATCTCTTCCTTCTGGATCCATTAATCTATAAGCCTGTTCCAACTATCTCCTTAATGATGTAAGGTCCATCCCATTTTTTCGCTAATTTTCCACCATTTTCTCGCTGATATATTGGTGTTTCTCGCAGAACTAAATCTCCTGGTTGAAATTCGCGTATTTTGACACGTTTATTATATTCTCGGGCTAATCTTCGCTGATAATTCTCCATATGTTGTAAAATTTTTCTCTTCTTTCTTCTAATTCATCAAGTTTATTTAAAATCAAGCCCGCACTAAGATTTTTCTCCCAAGCTTCTTTTTTGTTGTCGGAATAACAACTTCTGTTGGTAACACCGCTTCAACTCCGTATGTTAAACAAAAAGGTGACATTCCAGTAGCTTCTCTTCTAGTTGTATTATAAGCCCATACTGCATTATGTACTTGTTCGCACCATGCTCTGTGATGTCCTTCCAATTTCTTCTTTAATATATCTGCAATTTTTGTTTGTTGCTTCTACTTGCCCATTAGCTTGTGGATACAAAGGAGTAGATTTTCCACATTTTATCTTGAATGCATTAAGTAGCATTTCTATATTCTGTCCTTCAAATTGTTTCCCATTATCAGATACCAACTGTGCAGGAATTCCGAATCTGCAAATGATATTTTCGAATATGAATGTAAAGATATCTTTGTCGCGAATATGCTGTACTGCCTTCACTTCTGTCCATTTTGTGAAATAATCTGTTGCGACTATTAAGTATCTTCTTTGTCCAGATCCTGGTAAAAATGGCCCCACAATATCTAAGCCCCACTTTCCAAAAGGCCATACACTAGTTGAAGATGACAATGGTGCTCCAGGTGCATGTATTTTCTTTCCATGCCGCTGACAATCTTCGCAACGTCTTGATATTTGTTTTGCATCTTCATGCATATATGGCCAGTAATAACCTTGCATTTTTGCTCTATGTGCCAAAGATCTTCCTCCACTATGATTGCCAGCATCCCCACTATGTAACATTTTTAGCACCTTTTCTCCTTCCTCTCGTGTCAAACATCTGAGTGATGGTCCATTAAAGGATTTTCGGTATAGCAACCCATCTCTTAATTCATAATTCGTTGCACGGCTTTTTAACTTGTGTGTTTCCAATCTATTTCTTGGTGTTTCTCCTTTCGCCAAATATGCATGAAGTTCCATTCTCCAGTCTGCGATATTGTTCATTTGTTCTTCTTCATTGTCTATTATCATCACATCCACGTCTTCTTCTTCTTATTGATTGATGGTGACAGAAGTGTTTGTATTTTTATGCATCTCGCAGTTGGATCTGTCATCATGCTTGAGATGAAAGCAAAAGTCTGCGAGTCTGTTATCCTTTCTTGAAATGTGCCTCCATTTTATTTTTGGGATTTTCGCTGACAATTCTTCAACCAGCTTCTTGTATTTCTTCAAGGATGGTTCTTTTGTAGTATACTCTCCCTTTATTTGGCGAATAACTAGCTGCGAATCACTAGTGATCCTGGCATTTTCTAGTTTCATTTCTATTGCGAATTTTAAGGCATGTATCACAGCTTCATATTCTGTTTCATTATTAGTGGATGCAAATTCCAATCTGAATGAAAAAGCCATTTTATTCCTTCTGGCGAAATTAAAACAATTCCAACTCCATTTCCTTCTCCATTTGATGATCCATCTACCAATATCTCCCATCTATTTGGTTCTGTTAATAAATCTTTTGGATCTCCATGTTCTTCTTCTACATCCATCATTTCTTCTACTGCTTCATCTTCTTCTAAAGGAAATTCTGCCAAGAAATCTGCAACAACTTGTGATTTTGGTGAAGACAAAATTTCATATTTAATATCAAAGTGGCCTACTTGTGCATTCCATCTCTCCACTCTTCCTGATCTTTTAGAATTCTTCATCACTGATTCAATTGGTACTTTTGTTAATACCTTTATCTTGTGTGCTTGAAAGTATATGCGGAGCTTAAATGATGCATAAACTAATGCTAAGATTAACTTTTCAATCTTTGAGTAATTCTTCTCAGTATTAAAAGTTTTGCTAATGTAATAAATGGGTTTCTCCACTCCTGCGTCTACTCGCAATAACACAACACTTAATGCATGCGACGTCGTCGCAAGATAGATCAATAATTCTTCTCCTGATTCTGCTTTTTGTAAAATAGTTGTATTCATAAGATGTTCTTTGATTCCTTGAAAAGCTTTTTCACATTCATCAGTCCATTTAAATTTCGCACCCTTCTTGAGTATATCGAAAAAATATTTGCATTTGTCTGATGATCGCGAAATGAATCTCCCCAGCGAAGCTAGAAGCCCATTCAACTTCTGTACATCTTTTATTGTTGCTGGTGTTGGCATGTCACGAACTGCTTGCACTTTTTCTGGATCAACCTGTATTCCTTC
Source organism: Papaver somniferum (assembly GCF_003573695.1). Lineage (NCBI taxonomy): Eukaryota > Viridiplantae > Streptophyta > Magnoliopsida > Ranunculales > Papaveraceae > Papaver > Papaver somniferum. The sequence goes on from NC_039364.1 coordinate 128,211,862, forward strand.
CTTTGATACAATGTAGCCTAAAAATTTTCCCGATGCAACTCCAATAGTACACTTCTCAGGATTCAATTTAATGTTATACTGCCGCATTTGTTCAAAAATCTCCCTCAGGTCTTGTACATGGTCTTTAGCTTCTTTACTCTTTACTAACATGTCATCCACGTATACTTCTAATGTTTTGTGTATCCATTTTGCGAACACCTTCTCTACCATTCTTTGGTATGTCGCTCCCGCATTTCGCAAACCAAATGGCATTTTCGTGTATAAACAGGGAAAGAAAGCAGTATGTTCTTGATCTTCTTCAGCGAGAGGGATTTGGTTATACCCTTTGTACCATCTAAAGATGATACCCTATCATTTCCCGCTGCGGATTCCACCATTTGAGGAATATCTGGTAACGGAAAACTATCTTTGGGGCAAGCTTTGTTTAAATCAGTGAAATCTATGCAAATCCTGATTCCTTTGTTTTTCTTTGGGACAATGACCATATTCGCTATCCATTCTGGGTATTTAGCTTCTCTTATGATTCCCGCCTCAAGCATTTTCTTAGTTTCTTCTTCTATTTGGGAATGGTAAGTTGTTGCAATTTTTCTTATTCTCTGTTTAAATGGTCTCACATTTTTGTTAATCTCCAACTTGTGGCATGCAATTGATGGATCTATTCCCGGTATCTCATCCATGCTTCCTGCGAAAACATCTTTATATTCTCGCAACAAGTTAACAGTTCTTTCTTCTTCTTCATCCATTTTGGTTCCAATTCTCAATATTAGAGGTTCTTATAGTCCCAACGTTTATTTCTTTTGTTGGTTCTGCGGCAGTGTAACTGGGTTTAGGTTCTCCCATTGGTGTTGGTTTTTTTATTATTTTCATAGGTCCTTCTCCCTCTTCCGAAATTTCGCCGGGTATTCATTTGCCTTCTTTTGCCCTTATCATATATACTCTAAATTCTTCTTCTTTCCTTGCTTCCTTTTCCAACTTTCTGCAAAATTGTTTCTTTTTTGCTTGTTCTTCATAATGATTTACTTCAATCTGATGACATAATTTCGCATTGTCAACATCTCCTCTGATTTCACCTATTCCATTTGGTGTAGGGAATTTAATACATTGATGCAACGTTGATACCACATCTTTTATCGCATGTATCCATGGTCTTCCTAATAACATATTATATGGCGATTCCATATCCACCACGCACAACGTTACATGTGTTTCGATTTCTCCAAGTGGAATTTGTACCACTATCTCTCCTTTAGGTTTTGTTATGGATTTTCCAAAGCCGTGAAAAAAATATGTTGAACTGGACATTTCTTCATCTTTAAATCCCATTCCCGGGAATGCGTGATAAAATATTATATCCACTGAACTTCCTATATCAATTAAAGTTCTGTTCAATATCCATTCTCCCGTGGATTTTGTCATTGTCTCCCTCTTTTTTCGCGTAATAGGCACTGTGACAACCAATGGAGATGTGTGGTTCAAATTTTCTTTTGGTATTTCTGCCGCCATGAATGTAATTTTTTGCTTTTCCCAATCTTTCAAGGGTGATATCTTTTCTACCGCCATAACTTTCCTTCCTTCAAAATTTTGTTTATGTATTCTTCCTTTGATGTTTTCATGGAATTCATTAATCATCGTTTTGTTATCATATTACACTCCAATCTTTTGTCATCTACATTAATTCTATTCATCTTTCTGCTAACCGATTCACTGATTTATTTAATCACTTTCTTGATTTGAATATTCTCAACAACAATCTTCAACTTTCGATCTTCAGTCCCTGTTTCTAGCGCCATTATGTAGTTGCAGGAAATCCTACACTACACCCCTCATATGATTTCATTATTAATCAACTCATTTTTAGGTTTACACTCTTAATTTTATTGATTAATCTTTGAATGTTCTTACAAGAAAAGATAAAGAAATCAAGAATGATCTCTGCTCTGAACTTTCTCTCTCCTATTTACTTGTTTCTTACTCAAAAAAAGATCTCTCTTTTCCTTTACAACTCGAACGACTATTTATAAAGAAATACATAGTGGATGACAGCTAATCTGTCCTTTATTTTCGGGTATGGTTTGCGACATTCTCGCAACCTTACAAATGTTAATTTCGCAAACTCTCTAATTTTCGCAGAACTATCATATCTTTCTCGTGATCTTTGCTGACGTCATTTATTTTATCATTTCTGAAATTGTTCTGCGACGCTGTTGTGCTGTGTCATTGATAATTTCGCTGAAACATTGTCGTTGCGAGATTCTGATCCTACATGAAGTTTATTGCTTAACCATTAAACTTTGTATATAAGACATCGACATAATCGTTTAAATGATATTGTGATTATGTATGGGTATGAGGTGAGGATTTCATCCTAGGAAACAATGTTCTACATGTGTTTTAAGGAAGTAAGTTCATAAACTTGTTTATGAATCAAAAAGGAAATCGCCAGGCCTTATTGGGATTGTTATTCATTGCATATCTTGTAAACATCCAATATGTGTGATTTAGTATAACCTCTCACGACTTGTTTGTGTTCTTGGTAAAACTATTCACAAAGGCCTGACTTATGTATTGGTATGACTTTTATTAGTGAAACCAATCTTAACTAATCACCTGAGATGGTATGATCGAGTTTGTGATTTGTTGGACCGAATATGCGTAAAGGGGAACCGATCCTATGAAGAGGTGCAACACATCACAAAGGGGAATCGATCCTTGTATGAGGTACAACAAGTTTATAGCAGAAAGGGGAACCGATCCTATGGACATGTGCAACACGTTTTTAGGCAAAGGGGAACCAATCCGATGGACATGTGCAACACATATAAGTTAGATACCATATATATGTGGGGAACCGATCCTAGTACCTAGTCAACCGAATTTTGGAAAGCTAGTGTGACTATGCACAGTACTCACATGGAGGTTGAACCGAAACTTGTTTTGGTAGAACCGTTAACCCATGTTTTGTGATTGAGTGTTCTTGATCAATCACATAGTTCTTGAAAGTCAGATGAACCAATTATAAACTTGTTTAGAAGTGTGGCAAATCGGTTTCAAGGTTGTAAGTATGAAAGATGACTTACAAAGTAAGGATGTCGACATACTTTGAACACGTACAGTAATGTTTATCTTTTATTGTTCAAAGTTATTCCTTAATAGCTACAGGAAGAAATCCCAGGATCGAAATATAAATAAATTAAGAAAATGAGAATTAGTAATGTGCATTTACTAGTTGAGATTTTCCAAAGAGATTTTCGGTCATTATTTTGGACAGAGCATTTCCAGGAATTATGGAAACCGAATTTGGAATATATTGAATATCTTTGAGAATATTTACGGTTTTGGAAATTCCTTGGTGTCCAAACTTCCTTGTCTATAAATACTTGAAGTTTTCATTTCTAGCAAACTAATCCTTCGTGACAGCAAACTTCCTCGGTTGTGTCGTTACTGGTGTAGCCGCCTATTCGGAGAGGAGAGTAACCTAATTACGCGAAATCTCTTACGTCCGCTCAGTTTAAAGTCTTCATTGGGATTGAGAAGATCGATTAGTACCGTTGGTGGGAAACTAGATAATTGCGGTTTATCTTGTGTTTTCGATTGATTTGATTGACTAACAGTGGTTGAACTTTGATTGCACCTAGTTTGTTTATACTTGAGAATCTTCTCTTCTGATATAAGATTCACTCAAAATAGATCGAAGTTTATGAAAAAACGGGGGTCTAACAACCACACCCAATATTTCGCTTAGCAATTTGTATGGAAAAACTCCAATATACTTACTAGAGAATCAACTAGACAGTCAGACTCAATCTAGATAAAAAGTATATCAAAGAGTTTATATCTCAATCTCTCGATTTGATATACTCAAGCAAATAGAAATCTGCGAGTCTTTATCAAATACTAGAGAGATAACTTGGATGGTGCCAAAGACCAATATCCAAGTGTCAATCAATTTAAATCAACAACCTAAAGGTCGGATAGTCTAATTGATTGAACAACGCACAACCTATATTATTTCAATTATATAAACAAATATAATGTGGAATAGAAATAACACAGACACCAGAATTTTGTTAACGAGGAAACCACAAATGCAGAAAAACTCCGGGACCTAGTCCAGATTGAACACACACTGTATTAAGCCGCTACATACACTAGCGTACTCCAAATTAACTTCGGTCTGGACTATATTTGAACCCCAATCAATCTCACACTGATCCAAGGTACAGTTATGCTCCTACGCCTCTGATCCCAACAGGATATTGCGCACTTGATTCCCTTAGATGATCTCACCCACAACTAAGACTTTCTACGACCCAAAGTCGAAGACTTTAATAAACAAATCTGTATCACACAGAAAAGTCTACGGTAATAGATAAATCCGTCTCCCACGAATATACCTACGAGTTTTGTTCCGTCTTTTGATAAATCAAGGTGAACAGGAACCAATCAATAATACCAGACTTATATTCTCGAAGAACAACTTAGTATTATCAATCACCTCACAATAATCTTAATCGACGCAGCGAAAAAAGATATTGCGGAATCACAAACGATGAGACGAAGTTTGTTTGTGATTACTTTTTATATTGCCTATCGGAGATATCAATCTCAAGCCAATTATTACAATTGTACTCGTACGATAGAAAAAACAAGATCAGATCACACAAGTACGATAATAGTAGTATCGGTCTGGCTTCACAATCCCAATGAAGTCTTTAAGTCGTTAACCTGGTTTAGAAGAAGAAACCAAAGGTTAAAGGAGAATCGACTCTAGCTTAGCACAACTAGTATCACACAGAATGTGTGGGGATTAGGTTTCCCAGTTGCTAGAGTTCTCCATTATATACACTTTCAAATCAGGGTTTGGAATCAATGTTAGCTTAGTAACAAAGCAATCAATATTCACCTTTATATGAAAACCTGATTAGATTCAAGCTAATATTTCTCAACCGTTAGATCGAAAACTTTGTCACACACAAATGAAACATCCAATTTTGGGTTTATGAACCGTACCCAAACATTAACATTTTTTGGTTCAACAATTCAACCAAATGGTTAGTGAAAAAGCGGGGGTCTAACAACACCACCCAATATTTCGCTTAGCAATCTGTATGGACTAACTCCGAAATACTTCGCTAGAGAATCAACTAGACAGTCAGACTCAATCTAGATAAAAGTATCTCAAGGAGTTAATATCTCTCTCTTGATTTTATTTTTACTCAAGCTAAAAACAATAGCGAGTCTTTATCAAATACAAGGAACTCTTGGACGGTACCAAAGACCAATGCCCAAGGATCAATCAATATCAATCAACAACCAAAGGTTGGATTTCCAATTGATGATCACGAACGCACAACCTGTATTATTTCAATTATATAAAATATAATGCGGAAAATAAATAACACAGACACCAAAAAATTTGTTAACGAGGAAACCGCAAATGCAGAAAAACCCTGGGACCTAGTCCAGATTGAATACACACTGTATTAATCCGCTACAGACACTAGCCTACTGCAAACTAACTTCTGACTGGACTATAGTTGAACCCCAATCAGTCTCCCACCGATCCAAGGTATAGTTGTACTCCTACGCCTCTGATCCCAGCAGGATACTGCGCACTTGATTACCTTAGCTGATCTCACCCACAACCAAGAGTTGTTGTAACCCAAAATCACAGACTTGATAATAAACAGATCTGTCTCACATAGAAAAGTCTATAAGGGGATAAATATGTCTCCCACAGATAAACCCTAGGTTTTGTTCCGTCTTTAGATATAAAATCAAGGTAACAAGAACCAATTGATAATCCGGTCTTATATTCCCGAAGAACAACATAGATTAATCAATCACCTCTCTAAAATCCTTCTTGAATACACAAGAGGATTGTCAAGGAATCACAAACAGTGAGACGAAAATGTTTGTGACTTCTTTATCTTGCCTATCGGAGAACTCTCACGATCTCAAGACAATCAATCGATTGTACTCGTAGGATAGAAGATGCAAAATCAGATCACACAACTACGATAAAGTAGTATCGGTCTGGCTTCACAATCCCAATGAAGTCTTTAAGTCGTTAACCAGATTTTAGAGAAGAAAATCAAAGGTTGATGGAGATCGAATCTAGCGGGCGCACTAGTAGCACACATACGTGTGCGGATTAGTTTTGCACAATGCTAGATGTCTCCTTTATATATCCTTCAAATCAGGGTTTTGCCTTAGTTACAAATCAATCCATATTCACCGTTAGATGAAAACCTGATTTAGATTCAAGATAATATTTCTCAACCGTTAGATCGAAAACTTAGCTTGTTACACACACTTGGGTAGACGTTTACTGGGTTCGTGAAAACCATGCCCAAACGTGTACGTGTATGTTGGTTCAACATAGTAACCCAAAAGGTTAACCATATGAGCATTTCATATTAACCTTGTTCTTCTTCACCATACCTAGTTCAATTGACTCAAATGAACTAGTTACAGAGTTGTTCAATTCCTATGAGATCTTATGTAAATACACAAGACACAATTGAAACAAAGATGATTCGATTCGATTGAATCGTCTCATGAACATTATAGCCATGGTTTGCATAAAGCATTCCTTAGTAATTTAATGTTTCATGTTCATGGCACATCTTTAGATCATAACCTCTTAAGTTCACAAACAAGTTCGCGGACTTAAGTTAATCGGTTGAGTTATCCAAACTCAGTAGAAATTCTCGGAAAGAGAACCTCCGCCAGTTCGCGGACTTAGCACACAAACGAGTTTTGGAAAATTCCAGCAGAAATTCTCAGTCGAGAACTTCCGACAGTTCGTGGGCTGAGTCTGCGAACTAGGTTCGCGGACTTGGCAAGCCAATTCCACAATCCTCCCGATTTCTCTTGATCAACAAAGTTTGAAAACTTCGGTTCAAGGAATACATGGTTATGTAATCTAAACTCTCATTTTAATCATTGAGACATTCTCAGAGGACGCTATGTAGTCGTTATTCATAGACCGATTCACGTCAGAGCAATTCTCAAAGTGATTGGAACTTTTCATGACTTTCGTCACTAGGTGAAGATAAACTTGATCAAAGAGAAAATCTTTACCAACACACGATTTCGAGATAAAAGATAAGCAATGAATGCTCAACTCGAAATGTCAAATGTGTATGATCTAGTCTATATAGCATACGACTTTTGTCTCATAAGAAGTGGGAGATAAAAGAGATAGACTTTTGAGTGATAGATAAGTTCAAGTCTCCACATACCTTTTTGTTGATAAAGTTCCACGGTTCCTTGTATAGATATTCGTCGTTGTATGATGAATCGCCATGAAGTCCTTGAGCTCAACTACACTTTTCTATCCTAGTCCGAGACTTAGCTATGTGGGCTAGAAATCAAGACTTATAGTTTTGATCACTAACATTGACAAACATGCTTGAGATAGCAACGCATGCGAGGTTGACCGAGCTATGCTCTAACAATCTCCCCCTTTGTCAATTTTAGTGACAAAACTATTAATACATATGGAATACAAAAAAAATAAACTTTAGTGGCTCCTATTCCATAGTCTAATCTTCAACGTTCCTTGAAATCTTCGTCCTTCCAAGTACTCCAATGATCCCAAAGGTTGTAAGTTTAGCACCATCGTTGTTGAAGATCCGTAGCTATAACAATGAGAGAAATCGAGATTCTCGATCATTATTATACAGTGTCATAGTATTATTATATAACATCAAAGTCCAATTGTATCACGACTTTAACAATAATACTACGGTGATATGTATCACTCCCCCTTAGTCAATACTCCATCTCGATCATAGAAACCACTCTCCCTTACACAATGATCCGAAAACCATATGTATTTGTAGTGTGAACTAGAATATTTCTCCCCCTTTTTGTCAATAAAATTGGCAAAGGTACAAGAATGGGATCATATTGAAATTTCCACAAGAGACATTTCATGACCAAAAGGAAAAATACATACCAACTTAATTTAGATGCAATCTAATAGCGAAGCTAACATCATTCATCAAGGAGTTTTAAGATACAAGATAACCCCTATAAAATTCCACAGCCGCACTCCCCGCAAGATAATACCATTAAGCACAAGTTCAAAAGAACTCTCCCCCATTTGATGTCATTCCCGAGAGAACAACAAGAGCGACCTTAATTTCGAACGAAAAGAAGGATTTTACATTGGACACCAAAAACCATAGGAATGATTTTCTATATCCAAAGCTCAACCAAATTAACCACAAGTAACCCATGATTAATTCAATTGGAACGCAACTAAATCAAAAACCACAAAAGTGATCAATTTAATTGAAAGTGCTCAACATAAGTAAACTCACGGAGCTACGACTAGTCAATCACACGGATACTAACTTAACCGTTCAAATACTCAACATAAGAAAAACCTTACAGAATATATGACTACATTAACCAAAGAACATGATAGTTAGCCTTTCATATACTCAACACAAACTCAACTAGAGATATTACAAGAGAACCTATATTATCTAATTGGAATACAATAACCAAACTAATCACCGAAGTAATCAATTTAATTATTTTGGGTCAACATAAAAGAACTTATGGAACACCGACTAAGTTCTCATAGAATATGACAACCTTAACCGTACATGTACTCGACATAAGAAAGAAATCTTATGGAGTACAATCTAAATAACCAAACAGTTGATTAATTTAGTTCTTAATGCTCGACATATAGCATCTTATGGAACAACCAACAAAGCCAAGGTAAATCGACTTAGTTTTAAGGTGCTCAACATAAGACACACAATGGAGCCTTCACTTCAAAAACATAATAAAATGGATCAATGAGATCAATACCGTGGATAACATACAAGGATCTATTCTATTTTTTATCATAACACATAATAGACTTTATTCCTTGTTGAACAAAAGATTTTATCCTATTTTCCATCAAATTAATGATTACCTAGGCTTAACTTTTGTATATCTCAAAAGTCCATTCGTCCTTTCCCATACGAATATCGATTCATGAACGCCTTTACTTTTGACTGCAATATGGGACCTTCAAGTTCAAGGACGTAAACAATACATCCCATAAAAATATTGCACATATCACAAACCATTAAAACTACTACTGCAATAAACATCATCCTCCAAATATTTTTAGAATCTAAAACCAATAAACCTAAAAATAACATAAGAAGATGAAACAAAATAGCTATGTGTAGTACAATCATCGCATTCAAAGCACTAGTTATTCTTCCAACTAATCCAAAATGAAGACCTACTAGGTATCTATACCTCTTAACAATCATTTCACTTACCTTTAATATTCTTCTCTTCCGTATTCCCTATATTCTTCAAGCTCATCTTCGATTAGGTCAATCCTTGATTCAAGACTATCCATTTTCCTCCCTCAAGTTTTTGGAACACTTCAAGTTCATTTTTAGAGCACGAACTTGTTCCAAAACGAGATTCATGGTTAGAGAGAGCTTATCAAACTGAGATACAGAAGGGTTCTCATCAGAAGAAGAGACTGTTTGTCCATAGCACATCTCATTGTCAGAAGAATCAAAACAAATCTTCTTTGAGGAAATAGAACTGTCCATACATCTCCTTTTTACTTGAAAGACTAGAGGAGACATGATAGAGAGGATGAAATGTGCTGAAGAGTAGAGACTTGTAAAGGAATACAGTGTAGAATTCCCAGAAACACCCTTTTTACCAAATCATACAGAAGTTGTTATAAAAAAAAACTGAAGCCGTTCTCCGACACACCTGAAAAAAAAATGTTACAGTCCCCTTGTAATATTATTTCTTGTATAAGATGGAAGAACATAAGAATCATTTCAAACAAGATTACTGAGCATAAGGCCTCCAATCCAAGATTGGACTGGGATAATTTTTGCAAAAAGAGAAACCACCCATTTCACTAGGTTTCTCTGCTTATCCATTGTGATCAGTGTTTTAGAAAACTTGATTGCAGATCTTTGCAAATTCTGCACCGTTTTTGAAAACACCTTTTGATGAAAGGTAGACTTCCTTTTTTTTCCAGCATACTACGGTTAGCCAGGAAGGACTGTTTTTGATTTGACGTGCTAAGATAATCCTGAGGTGAACTCAACTGAACGGAGTGATTTGGTAGACTCTTTTCGATACTCCTGGAGTTCAACACAAAATCAGGAGAGGTTTGCTGATCCAACACAGCAGACATGTCACGAAGGAATCATGAGAATGATTTTCCAGCAAAAGTACTAAGAGCAATCATAGATTTCCTCAGGACAATAATCAAGAGTATTCATACATGCTTTAGTTATCTCTCTTATCTCCTTTTCAGGATTTTTTCGAAGAGCTTGAACACTCATAAGACCAGTTTTCATTAGTACGGCTCTTCTTGGTATTCTTATCCTTTATACTGACTAACGAAGTTTCCTTTTTGAGACTTTCTTTACTACGTCTGAGGATCTTCTTAAGTTTTTGTAAACAAGACACGTAGAAATAAAGCAATTCTCACTTTTCTCTTTCGTCAATTTTGGATGAGGAGAGGTGACACGGTTTCCAAGCAAATGGTGATCCGTCTCTACCCATATATTCGCGATCGAAAATTATAATTTTTTTTGACCAGTGTGTTCCGTGAAAGATAATTAAGGTTATTTCCTTCAACGATGGCATGTCTTTTAGATTCGTATCTGATGGCAGCTATCGAAGGATTTTTCATCACATTTCCTTTTCAGGAATTGTCCTACCCATGCACATGAATGCATTAACAATTTCAGACAGTTTGTAATAAAATCGTCGAACGAATCTTCTTTTGCCATAGAAAAGTCTTCCCATTCGGAATTAAGGTTTTGAAGCCTAGCTTCCTTTTCACCGGGGTTACCTTCAAATACGCTTTCTAAAGTATCCCAAGCTTCTTTAGACGTAGTGAATGAGACCACATGATGTCTAAGGTTTGGGGAAACAACATGTAGGATGGCGTTCAACCCGTCGGAGTTTTGCCTTGCAGCAACTAACTCGGCAGTATTGTACATACATAAATATTTTGGTACAATAACATCTCTTTCCATAACAATGGGAGTCTCATAGCCATTCACAACACATATCCATGATTGGCAGTCACGCGACTGAAGAAAAGTGCGCATAACAACTTTCCACCATAGATAGTTTGAGCCATCGAGGACTGGTGGTACGTTAATAGAGATAACACATATGTCCATAGAGTCAGATCGCTGCAAACACATACTTGTTAGGTCTTGAACGTGTTTGCCTGCTCCAATGCCAATTAAAAAAGCGGGGGTCTAACAACACCACCCAATATTTCGCTTAGCAATCTGTATGGACTAACTCCGAAATACTTTGCTAGAGAATCAACTAGACAGTCAGACTAAATCTAGATAAAAGTATCTCAAGGAGTTAATATCTCTCTCTTGATTTGATTTTTACTCAAGCTAAAAACAATAGCGAGTCTTTATCAAATACAAGGAATACTTGGACGGTACCAAAGACCAATGTCCAAGGATCAATGAATATCAATCAATAACCAAAGGTTTGATCTCCAATTGATGATCACGAACGCACAACCTGTATTATTTCAATTATATAAAATATAATGCGGAAAAGAAATAACAAAAACACCAGAAATTTTGTTAATGAGGAAACCACAAATGCAGAAAAACCCCGGGACCTAGTCCAGATTGAATGCACACTGTATTAAGCCGCTACAGACACTATCCTACTGCAAACTAACTTCGGACTGGACTATAGTTGAACCCCAATCAGTCTCCCACCGATCCAAGGTACAGTTGTACTCCTACGCCTCTAATCCCAGCAGGATACTGCGCACTTGATTCCCTTAGCTGATCTCACCCACAACCAAGAGTTGCTGTAACCCAAAATCACAGACTTGATAATAAACAGATCTGTCTCACACAGAAAAGTCTATAAGTGGATAAATCTGTCTCCCACAGATAAACCCTAGGTTTTTTTCCGTCTTTAGATATAAAATCAAGGTAACAGGAACCAATTGATAATCCGGTCTTATATTCCCGAAGAACAGCCTAGATTAATTAATCACCTCTCTACAATCCTTCCTGACTACACAAGCGGATTGTTGAGGAATCACAAACAGTGAGACAAAGATGTTTGTGACTTCTTTATCTTGCCTATCGGAGAACTCTCACGATCTCGAGCCAATCAATCGATTGTACTCGTACGATAGAAGATGCAAGATCAGATCACACAACTATGATAAAGTAGTATCGGTATGGCTTCACAATCCCAATGAAGTCTTTAAGTCGTTAACCTGATTTTAGAGAATAAAATCAAAGGTTAATGGAGATCGACTCTAGAGGGCGCACTAGTAGCACACAAACGTGTGGGGATTCGATTTACACAATGCTAGATGTCTCTTTTATATAGCCTTCAAATCAGGGTTTTTCCTTAGTTACAAAGCAATCCTTATTCACCGTTAGATGAAAACCTGATTTAGATTCAAGCTAATATTTCTCAACTGTTAGATCGAAAGCTTAGCTTGTCACACACACTCGGGTAGACGTTTACTGGGTTCGTGAAAACCATTCCCAAAGGTGTACATGTATGTTGGTTCAACATAGTAACCCAAAAGGTTAACCACATGAGCATTTCATATTAACCTTGTTCTTCTTCACCATAACTAGTTCAATTGACTCAAATGAACTAGTTAAAGAGTTATTCAATTGTTATGAGATCTTATGTAACTACACAAGACACAATTGAAACAAAGATGATTTCATTCGATTGAATCGGCTCATGAACATTATAGCCATGGTTTGCATAAAGAATTCCTTAGTAATTTAATGTTTCATGTTCAGAGCACATCTTTAGATCATAACCTCTTAAGTTCACAAACAAGTTCGCGGACTTAAGTTAATCGGTTGAGTTTTCCAAACTCAGCAGAAATTCTCGGAAAGGGAACTTCCGCCAGTTCGCGGACTGGGTTCTCGGACTGAGTTCGCGGAATTAGCACACAAACGAGTTTTGGAAAATCCCAGCAGAAATTCTCGGTCGAGAACTTCCATCAGTTCGCAGACTTGGCAAGCTAATTCCACAATCCTCCCGATTTCTCTTGATCAACAAAGTTCGAAAACTTCGGTTCAAGGAATACATGGTTATGTAATCTAAAATTTCATATCAATCATTGAGACATTCTCAGAGGACGTTATGTAGCCGTTATTCACAGACCGATTCACGTCAGAGCAATTCTCAAAGTGATTGAAACTTTTCATGACTTTCGTCACTAGGTGAAGATAAACTTGATCAAAGCGAAACGCTTTACCAACACACGATTTCGAGATAAAAGATAAGCAATGAATGCTCATCTCGAAATGTCAAATGTGTATGATCTAGTCTATATAGCATACGACTTTTGTCTCATAAGAAGTAGGAGATAGAAGAGATAGACTTTTGAGTGATAGATAAGTTCAAGTCTCCACATACCTTTTTGTTGATGAAGTTCCACGGTTCCTTGTATAGATCTTCGTCGTTGTATGATGAATCTCCATGAAGTCCTTGAGCTCAACTACACTTTTATATCCTAGTCCGAGACTTAGCTATGTAGGCTAGAAATCAAGACTTATAGTTTTGATCACTAACATTGACAAACATGCTTGAGATAGCAACGCATGCGAGGTTGACCGAGCTAATAGTTATACATATGATTACTCTGATTGGGGTTCAACTATAGTCCAGTCCGAATTTAGTTTGTAATAGGCTAGTGTCTGTAGCGGTTTAATACAGTGTGTATTCAATCTGGACTAGGTCTCGGGGGTTTTCTGCATTTGCGGCTTCCTCGTTAACAAAATTTCTGGTGTCTGTGTTATTTCTTTTCCGCATTATATTTTATATAATTAAAATAATACAGGTTGTGCATTCGTGATCATCAATTGGAAATCCAACCTTTGGTTGTTGATTGATATTGATTGATCCTTGGATATTGGTCTTTGGTACCGTCCAAGTATTCCTTGTATTTGATAAAGACTCGCTATTGTTTTTAGCTTGAGTAAAAATCAAATCAAGAGAGAGACTAACTCCTTGAGATACTTTTATCTAGATTGAGTCTGACTGTCTAGTTGATTCTCTAGCAAAGTATTTCGGAGTTAGTCCATACAGATTGCTAATCGAAATATTGGGTGGTGTTGTTAGACCCCCGCTTTTTGGATTGGTACAGAGCAGGCAAACATGTTTAAGACCTAACAAGTCCGTGTTTGTAGCGATCTGAATCTATGGACAGAGGTGTTATCTCTATTAACGTACCACCAGTCTTTGATGGCTCAAACTACTCAGCATGGAAAGTTGCAATGTGTGCTTATCTTCAAGAATATGATTTTCAAACCTGGGTATGTATTGTTAACGGCTATAATCCTCCTGTTAATACAAAAGACGATGTATCTATACCAAAGGATGTTGGTAGTTATAGTCCTGAAGAATTTCTTTCTGCAATGCAAAACTCTTTTGGGTTAAGTGCTATCAGACAAGCTGTTACCCTAGATCTTCAGTACTATGTGGCTACTTGCACTAATTCTAAATAAGCCTGGGATATCTTAGAAACTGTATTTGAAGACAAGAGATACGTTTATAAGAAACATGCCATCAATGGAGGGAACAACATCAACACTCCTTCCATGAATACCGCCTATGTACAGGTGACAATTCGTGATCCAAATTTTGTTCGAACATTTGCTTCAATGTTGTTTCCGAGACAAGTAAATCCTCTAACTTATCTTGGGCTGATGAGTGTTGTTCATCCGGTTATCGATTCAATAAACCGTGGTTAACAGAAAGGATCAAGGATCATGAAGAGGAGCGTTAGATGTGATAAACATCCACTGTCAGCTGTTGCTTCTAAAGATTCTATGGAAGATAAATCTCCTTGTGTCGACGTCTTGAATACGTCTGTTGAATGTGAAGTTACAGCTCTCGCAACATAAACCTCCATACACTCAAAATCTGATTCAGAAATTGAGTCTGACACAGAGATTTTCGATTTCTTGAACAAAGAGGTCCTTCAAGAAAATCTTCAATTAAAAGCCTTATTGAAGAAACTGGAATCTTTAATCCAAGTGAAAGATCTTGAGATAGATTGTCTTAATGATCAACTCACTAGGACCATTTTTCTAAAGGAAAAAGAGATTAATACTCTCAAAGATGATCTTCAGAGATTATCTGGATAAAATCTCAGCAATGTTATTTGGTCAGAAATCCTTTGGAAACACCAATGGTTTAGGATTTAAGAGCAAGACTGCAGATATCGACAACTATGTTCCTAAGTGTCATGGGAAAACAAAGGCTAGGAGTTGTAATAAATAGAAGGCACTTCAACAAGACAAAGGTTCGTCGGGTTGTTCGTTTTTTGGAAATGCAAATCATGTTCAAAACACGTGTTGGAGATTCAAGCAGAGGAACAAGAGAATTTCTAAACTACAAGAGAACATGCAAATGTTGAATCTGGATAATCAAAGGTCGTGCAAAACCAATACTTCCAGAATCAGAAGAAGGAGGAAACTTGTTTTTGCAACAAGCCTTGACAATCAAAGGGAGCATCTGGCTCACTTTATCTCTGACTGAGCTCGGAGATGCCTGCGTCCTCATTCTTAGCTTGAGAGGATTGAGGCTCTGCATCTTGTGGCTCAAGTATGTATCTTTGTTTGTTAAATATCCTGCTAACAATATTTTTTGTGGATCCTTAAACTGTGGAAGACTGTGTCAAGGATTAGGATGTGACATTTTTAAATCTTCTTATCTTCTTCTTTCTTCTCATACGTTTTCATGGCTCCTGTAACTAGAAGCACTTCTAAAAGTAATGCAGTAGAAGCAGTCAACGTATATTTATGCAAAGGAATACTTCATCAAGGATGATAAAGAAGAAGTCTATAATCAATCAGTTTTTCAATAACAAGAAGGAGTTTTCTGTAGATGCCCTGAGAAAGATCTACAATACCTAGTTTATTGGTATTAAATTCTAAAAATATTTGGAGGATGATGTTTATTGCAGTATTTTAATGGTTTGTGATATTGCAATATTTTTGTGGGATATGTATTGTTTACGTCCGTGAAGTTGAAGGTCTCATATTGCAGTCAAAAGTAAAGTCGTTCATAAATCGGTATTCGTATTGATGAAAGGACAAATGGACTTTTGACATATACAAAAGTTAAGCCTATGTAATCATTAATTTGATGGAAAATAGGATAAAATCTTTTGTTCAACAAGGATAAAGTCTATTATGTCGTTATGATAAAAAATAGAATAGATCCTTGTATGTTATCCACGGTATTGATCTTCATTGATCCATTTTATTATGTTTTACCGTGAAGGCTCCATTGTGTGTCTTATGTTGAGCACCTTAAAACTAAGTCGATTTACCTTGGCTTTGTTGGTTGTTCCATAAGATGCTATATGTCGAGCATTAAGAACTAAATTAATCAACCTGTTTGGTTATTTAGATTGTACTCCATAAGATTTCTTTCTTATGTCGAGTACATGTACGGTTAAGGTTGTCATATTCTATGATGAACTTAGTCGGGGTTCCATAAGTTCTTTTATGTTGAGCCCAAAATAATTAAATTGATTACTTCGGTGATTAGTTTGGTTATTTTTATTCCAATTAGATTAATTATAGGTTCTCTTGTAATTAATCTAGTTGAGTTTGTGTTGAGTATATGAAAGGCTACACTATCATGTTCTTTGGTTAATGTAGTCATATATTCTGTAAGGTTTTTCTTATGTTGAGTATTTGAACGGTTAAGTTAGTCATCTCCGTGTGATTGACTTAGTCGTAGCTCCGTGAGTTTACTTATGTTGAGCACTTTCAATTAAATTGATCACTTTTGTGGTTTGATTTAGTTGCGTATTCCAATTGAATTAATCATGGGTTTACTTGTGGTTAATTTGGTTGAGCTTTGGATATAGAAAATCATTCCTATGGTTTTTGGTGTCCAATATAAAATCCTTCTTTTCTTTCGAAATTAAGGTCGCTCTTGTTGTTCTCTCAGGAATGACATCAAATGGGGGAGAGTTTTTTTGAACTTGTGCTTAATGGTAATATCTTGCGAGGAGTGCGGCTGTGGAATTTTATAGAGGTTATCTTGTATCTTAAAACTCCTTGATGAATGCTGTTAGCTTCGGCTATTAGATTGCATCTAAATTAAGTTGGTATGTATTTTTCTTTTGGTCATGAAATGTCTCTTGTGGAAATTTCATTATGATCCCATTCTTGTACCTTTGCCAATTTTATTGACAAAAAGGGGGAGAAATATTGTAGTTCACACTACAAATACATATGGTTTTCGGATCATTGTGTAAGGGGGAGTGGTTTCCATGATCGAGATGGAGTATTGACTAGGGGGAATGATACATATCACCGTAGTATTATTGTTAAAGTCGTGATACAATTGGACTTTGATGATGTATAATAATACTATGACACTGTATAATAATGATCGAGAATCTCGATTTCTCTCATTGTTATAGCTACGGATCTTCAACAACGATGGTGCTAAACTTACAACCTTCGGGATCATTGGAGTACTTGGAAGGACGAAGATTTCAAGGAACGTTGAAGATTAGACTATGGAATATGGAACGTTGATGATATATAATAATACTATGACACTGTATTATAATGATCGAGAATCTCGATTTCTCTCATTATTATAGCTACGATCTTCAACAACGATGGTGCTAAACTTACAACCTTTGGGATCATTGAAGTACTTGGAAGGACGAAGATTTCAAGGAACGTTGAAGATTAGATTATGGAATAGGAGCCACTAAACTTTATCTTTTTTGTGTTCCATATGTATTAATAGTTTTGTCACTAAAATTGACAAAGGGGGAGATTATTAGAGCATAGCTCGGTCAACCTCGCATGCGTTGCTATCTCAAGAATGTTTGTCAATGTTAGTGATCAAAACTATAAGTCTTGATTTCTAGCCTACATAGCTAAGTCTCGGACTATGATAGAAAATTGTAGTTGAGCTCAAGGACTTCATGGCGATTCATCATACAACGACAAAGATCTATACAAGGAACCGTGGAACTTCATCAACAAAAAGGTATGTGGAGACTTGAACTTATCTATCACTCAAAAGTCTATCTCTTTTATCTCCTACTTCTTATGAGACAAAAGTCGTATGCTATATAGACTAGATCATACACATTTGACATTTTCAGCTGAGCATTCATTGCTTATCTATTATCTCGAAATCGTGTTTTGGTAAAGCGTTTCGCTTTGATCAAGTTTATCTTCACCTAGTGACGAAAGTCATGAAAAGTTTCAATCACTTTGAGAATTGCTCTGACGTGAATCGGTCTATGAATAACGGCTACATAGCGTCCTCTGAGAATGTCTCAATGATTGAAATGAGAGTTTAGATTACATAACCATGTATTCCTTGAACCGAATTTTTCGAACTTTGTTGATCAAGGGGGGGGGATTGTGGAATTGGCTTGCCAAGTCCACGAACCTAGTTCGCAGACTCAGTCCGTGAACTGACGGAAGTTCTCGACCGAGAATTTTTGCTGGGATTTTCCAAAACTCGTTTGTGTGCTAAGTCCGCGAGCCCAGTCCGCGAACTGGCGGAAGTTCTCTTACCGAGAATTTCTGCTGAGTTTGGAAAACTCAAACCGATTAACTTAAGTCCGCGAACTTGTTTGTGAACTTAAGAGGTTATGATCTAAAGATGTGCTCTGAACATGAAACATTAAATTACTAAGGAATGCTTTATGCAAACCATGGCTATAATGTTCATGATCCAATTCAATCGAATCGAATCATCTTTGTTTCAATTGTGTCTTGTGTAGTTACGTAAGATCTCATAGCAATTGAATAACTCTTTAACTAGTTAATTTGAGTCAATTGAACTAGTTATGGTGAAGAAGAACAAGGTTAATATGAAATGCTCATATGGTTAACCTTTTGGGTTACTATGTTGAACCAACATACACGTACACGTTTGGGCATGGTTTTCACGAACCTAGTAAACATCTACCCGAGTGTGTGTGACAAACTAAGTTTTCGATCTAACAGTTGAGAAATATTAGCTTGAATCTAAATCAGGTTTTCATCTAACGGTGAATAAGGATTGCTTTGTAACTAAATCAAAACCCTGATTTGAAGGCTATATAAAGGAGACATCTAGCATTGTGTAAAACTAATCCCCACACGTATATGTTCTACTAGTGCGCCAGCTAGAGTCAGTCTCCATTAACCTTTGATTTTCTTCTCTAAAATCAGGTTAACGACTTAAAGACTTCATTGGGATTGTGAAGCCAGACCGATACTACTTTATCGTAGTTGTGTGATCTGATCTTGCATCTTCTATCGTACGTGTAAAATCGATTGATGGACTTAAGATCGTGAGAGTTATCCGATAGGCAAGATAAAGAAGTCACAAACATCTTTGTCTCACTGTTTGTGATTCCTTGACAATCCGCTTGTGTAGTCAGGAAGGATTGTAGAGAGGTGATTGATTAATCTAGGCTGTTCTTCGGGAATATAAGACCGGATTATCAATTGGTTCATGTTACCTTGATTTTATATCTAAAGACGGAATAAGACCTAGGGTTTATCTGTGGGAGACAGATTTATCCTCTTATAGACTTTTCTGTGTGAGACAGATCTGTTTATTATCAAGTCTGTGATTTTGGGTTACAGCAACTCTTGGTTGTGGGTGAGATCAGCTAAGGTAATCAAGTGCGCAGTATCCTGCTGGGATCAGAGGCGTAGGAGTACAACTATACCTTGGATCGGTGGGAGACTGATTGGGGTTCAACTATAGTCCAGTCAGAAGTTAGTTTGCAGTAGGCTAGTGTCTGTAGCGGATTAATACAGTGTGTATTCAACCTGGACTAGGTCCCGGGGTTTTTCTGAATTTGCGGTTTCCTTGTTAACAAAATTTCTGGTGTCTGTGTTATTTCTTTTCCGCATTATATTTTATATAATTGAAATAGTACAAGTTGTGCGTTCTTTATCATCAATTGGAAATCCAACCTTTGGTTGTTGATTTATATTGATTGATCCTTGGATATTGGTCTTTGGTACCGTCCAAGTATTCCTTGTATTTGATAAAGACTCGCTATTGTTTTTAGCTTGAGTAAAAATCAAATCAAGAGAGAGATATTAACTCATTGAGATACTTTTATCTAGATTGAATCTGACTGTCTAGTTGATTCTATAGAAAAGTATTTCGGAGTTAGTCCATACAGATTGCTAATCGAAATATTGGGTGGTGTTGTTAGACCCCCGCTTTTTCAACAGTGTCCAGTGGTTTGGTGAGAATATCAGCAAATTGTTGTGCGGAAGGCACAAAATCCATACTTATGATACCATTTTCATAAAGATCTCGAATAAAATGGTACCTTATGTCAATGTGCTTTTTTCTTGAGTACTCAACGGGATTCTCAGTAATTCGAATCGCACTAGAATTATCACAAAAGATCTTCATTATTCCAGTATCAATTCCATAATCAGCTAGCATTTGTTTCATCCATAGGAGTTGAGTGCAACATGAGCCAGCAACAATATATTCTGGTTCACATGTAGACAGGGATTGTGAATTTTGTTTCTTATTATGCCAAGCCACAATATTGAGTCCTACATAATAGAAACCCCCTGATGTATTTTTCTGTCTTCTACACATCTGCCCAATCAGCATCTGAATAAGTAGAAAGATCAGTGTTAGTATCAAAAGTATAAGACATGCCATACCCGACAGTGTGGTTGACATATCGTATGATTCTTTTTGCAGCTGCAAGATGAGATTCCTTTGGATTAGCTTGAAATCTAGCACAACAACCAACACTAAAAGAAATATCAGGTCTAGTGGCTGTAAGATATAAAAGACTACCAATAATAGATCGATACAATTTTTGATCCACTTTTGCTCCTTTCTCATCTCTGTGCAGTTTACCAGTAGTGGGCATAGGTGTCAGTTTTGGAGTTGACTTATCCAAACCGAATTTAGACACAAGATCCCTTGCATACTTTTCTTGGGATAAGTAAATTCCATCCTTATGTCGTTGAATTTGTAATCCTAAGAAGAATTTTAATTCACCAACATTGCTCATTTCAAATTCTTTAGCAAGAGAGACTTGGAAGTCCTTTGCAAATTTTTCAGAAGTTGAACCATAGATGATATCATCTACATAGACTTGAGCAATGACAACATCCTTACCACTCCATTTGGTAAACAAGGTTTTATCAGCTCCGCCTCTTGAAAAACCTTTTCTAATAAGAGAAGTGGTAAGTTTTTCAAACCAGGCTCTAGTTGTTTGTTTTAACCCATATAATGCCTTTTTAAGCTTAAGAACATGATCTGGGAAATCAAGGTTTTCAAATCCTTTAGGTTGAGCAACATAGACTTCTTTCTTTAGAATTCCTTTTAGGAATGCGGATTTGACATCCATTTGGAAAAGCTTAACCTTGAGAAAACAAGCATGATCTAATAAAAGTATAATGGACTCAAGGCGTGCCACAGGAGCAAAGGTTTCATCAAAGTCGATACCTTTAATTTGTGAGTATCCTTGAGCGAGAAGTCTGGCTTTATTTCTGATTATTGTGCCAAATTCATCAGACTTGTTCTTGAATATCCATTTTGTTCCAACAATATTAACATTGGAGGGACAAAGTACGAGTTCCCATACGTCTTGTCTTTAAAATTGATTTAACTCTTCATGCATTGCATTCACCCAAAAGGGATCGTTCAGAGCTTCATCAATATTTCTTGGTTCTACTTGTGACAGATAACAACCAAAATTGCACGAGTTTTGAAGTTTCCCTCTAGTCTTAGCTGTATAATTTCTTCCTCCAATAATACTGTTAGGATCATGATTCCTTTGAACCCATAGGCCTCGTGGAGGGACACGTTCTTGTTCATCAGGAGTAGCCTGATCAGTGCTCTTAACCTCGTTACTAGAAATATCATGATCAACAACAGTTGGGATAACTTCAAATGATTCTGGTATTTCTTTGACTTTCTTAATTGTCTCGGTTGGAGGCAATTCAGCAGGAGGATTATCATGATGAAATAATATCGTCGATGATAACACTAGCAGATTCCATCATGACCTGAGTTCTGAGATTAAATACTCTAAACCCACGGCTATCAGAGGCATAGCCAATAATGATACCTTCATCACTTTTGATATCAAATTTCCCTCTCTGTTCTCGATCTTTAATAATGTAGCATTTGCTTCCTAACACTCTAAGATAGTGCAGACTGGGTTCTCTACCATACCACAACTCATAAGGAGTGTTAAGGGTTTTAGACCGTAAATAAACATGGTTGATCAAATAACATGCTGTAAAAACAGCTTCTCCCCAAAACCTTAGAGGTAAGTTTTTGTTATGGAGCATTACCCTGGCCAATTGTTATGGGATGTGTTGTTTACGTCCGTGAACCTGTGACCGTCCTATACTTGTTCAAAAGTTATCTCTATTATGTCAGTATGAAAGTATTGATAGAAAATAAAATGTACTTTTGACATTACAAAAGTTAAAGCCTTTTATGTCATTGTTTTTATGGAAGAAAGGATAAAACTTTTGTTTACAAGGATTAAGTCGATTGTATGTCATTGTGCAAATAGTGATGGAAAATAGAATGAATTCTTGTCTATTCCGCAGTATTGGTCGATCTCCGACCCACATTCTTGTGCATATACAGTATTGCTCCATAAGTTTTCTATGTTTAGCATGACCAATTGAATTGATCATTCTCTTATGGTCAGTTTAGTTGTTGCTCCGTAAGTTCTCTTATTGTTAGAGCACTGCTCGGTCGAACTCGCATGCGTTGCTATCTCAAGCATGTTTGTCAATGTTAGTGATCAAAACTATAAGTCTTGATATCTAGTCTATTATAGCTAAGTCTCGGACTAGGATAAAAATTGTAGTTGAGCTCAAGAACTCCATGGGGATCATCATACAAGACGAAGAGCTACTCAAGGAACTGGTGGAACTTCATCGACTAAAAGGTATGTGGAGACTTGAACTTATCTATCACTCAAATGTCTATCTACTCTATCTCATATCTTGAGACAAAAGTCGTTTTGCTATATAGACTTTGATTATACATATTTGCTATTTCGAGCCGAGTTTATCTCGCTTATCTATTTCTCAAAATATGTGTTAGTAAGCTTTCGCTTTGGCCAAGTTCATCTTTACCTAGTGATGAAAGTCATGTTATGTTTCAATTACTTGAAAATGGCTTTGACGAAAAATGGTTTGTGAATAACAACTATATAACGTCCTCTAAGAATGTTTCTGAAAAAGCGGGGGTACAACAACCACACCCAATATTTCGATTAGCAATCTGTATGGACTAACTCCAATATACTTTCAAGAGAATCAAATAGACTCAATCTTAATAAAGTATATCAAAGAGTTATATCTCTCTATCTCGATTCAATTCTTACTCAAGAAAATAGAAATCTGCGAGTCTAATTGAATACAAGAGAAATCACTTGAACGGTACCAAAGACCAATGTCCAAGTATCAATCAATGTAAATTAACAACCAAAGGTAGGAAATTCTAATTGATTGATTGAAACGCACAACCTGTGATATTTCAATTATATAACAAAATAAAATGCGGAAAAGAAATAACACAGACACCAGGAGTTTTATTAACGAGGAAACCGCAAATGCAGAAAAACCCCGGGACCTAAATCAGATTGAACACAGACTGTATTAAGCCGCTACAGACACTAGCATACTACAAACTAACTTCGGTCTAGAATGTAGATGAACCCCAATCAGTCTCACACTGATCTAAGGTACAGTTATGTTCCTACGTCTCTGATCCCAGCAGGATACTATGCACTTGATTCCCTTAGATGATCTCACCCACAACTAAGAGTTGTTACGACCCAAAGTCGAAGACTTTAATAAACAAATCTGTATCACACATAAAAGTCTACGGTAATAGATAAATCTGTCTCCCACAGAAATACCTACGAGTTTTGTTCTGTCTTTTGATAAATCAAGGTGAACATGAACCAATTGATAAACCAGACTTATATTTCCGAAGAACAACCTAGTATTATCAATCACCTCACAATAATCTTAATCGACGCGACGAAAGAAGATATTGTGGAATCACAAACGATGAGACGAAGATGTTTGCGACTACTTTTATATCTTTCCTATCGGAGATATCAATCTCAAGCTAATCGTTACGATTGTACTCAATACGATAGAAACATCAAGATAAGATCACACAACTACAAGAAAGTAGTATTGGCCTGGCTTTACAATCCCAATCAAGTCTTCAAGTCGTTAACCTATAGGGTATCGATAGAAACCTAAGGTTAAAGGAGGATCGACTCTAGCTTATACAACTAGTATCACACAGGAGGTGTGGGGATTAGGTTTCCCAGTTGCTAGAGTTCTCCCTTATATAGACTTTCAAATCAGGGTTTGCAATCAATGTTAGCTTAGTAACAAAGCATTCAATATTCACAGTTAGATGAACACCTGATTAGATTCAAGCTAATATCTTTCAACCGTTAGATCGAAAACTTAGCTTGTTACGCACAAATGCAATGCACGTTTTTAGGTTTGTGTAACTGTACCCAAACATGTACATTTGTTGGTTCAACCATAGTTAACCAAATGGTTAGCCATATGAGCACTTTCATATTAACCATATTCTTCTTCACCATAACTAGTTCAAATGACTCAAATGAACTAGTTAGAGAGTTGTTCAATTGCTTAGATCTTATAGAAGTATACAAGATACAATCGAAGCAAAAACGATTTGATTCACTCGAATCGATTCATGAAATTTATAGCCACAGTGTGCAAACTTGCATTCCTTAGTTAATATAAGTATAAGTTCACGAATAATCGTTTTCAGATATTCCAACCTAAGTACGCGGACTTGGTACGCGGAATTAAGTACCTAGAATAAGCTTGTAACAAGTTTACAAACTCCAGCAGATTTTCTCGGGAAGAGAACCTCCGACAGTACGCGAACTGGGTTCGCGGACTCTTGTTCCAGTTTTCCTGATCAACAAAGTACACATACTTTAATTAAAGGAATAAGGACTTATACATGTATGTGTTTCCACACAATGCTTATATCCAACAATGGTTATGTAATCTAAACTCTCATTTCAATCATTGAAACATTCTTAGAGGACGTTATATAGTTGTTATTCACAAACCATTTTTCGTCAAAGCCATTTTCAAGTGATTGAAACATAACATGACTTTCGTCACTAGGTAAATATGAACTTGGCCAAAGCGAAAGCTTACCAACACATATTTCGAGAAATAGATAAGCGAGATAAACTTGGTTCGAAATAACAAATGTGTATAATCAAAGTCTATATAGAAAAACGACTTTTGTCTCAAGATAGGAGATAGAGTAGATAGACTTTTGAGTGAAAGATAAGTTCAAGTCTCCACATACCTTTTATTCGATGAAGTTCCACCAGTTCCTTGAGTATCTCTTCGTCTTGTATGATGATCGCCATGGAGTTCTTGAGCTCAACTACACTTTCTATCCTAGTCCGAGACTTATCTATAGTAGACTAGAAATCAAGACTTATAGTTTTTATCACTAACATTGACAAACATGCTTGAGATAGCAATGCATGCGAGTTCGACCGAGCAGTGCTCTAACAATCTCCCCCTTTGTCAATTTTATTGACAAAACTATCAATACATATGGAATACAAAATAAATAAATAATCTTTTGTAGCTCCTATTCCACTAATCTTCAACATTACTCGAAATCTTCGTCACTTCCAAGTACTCCAATAATACCAAATGTTGTAAGTTTAGCATCATCATTGTTGAAAATCCATAGCTATAACAATGATAAAACAAGAATTCTCGATCATTGTTATACATTGTCATAGTTGAAAAAGCGGGGGTCTAACAACACCACCCAATATTTCGCTTAGCAATCTGTATGGACTAACTCCGAAACACTTTCTAGAGAATCAACTAGACAGTCAGACTCAATCTAGGTAAAAGTATCTCAAGGAGTTAATATCTCTCTCTTGTTTTGATTCACTCAAGCTAATAGAAATCAGCGAGTCTATAATCAAACACAAGGAATAACTTGGACGGTACCAAAGACCAATTGTTTATGGGTGAAAACTATTTCTGCCAGTTTTGGTAATTTGGAGTGTGTGGATGAGAAATGAATCTAAACCCTAAACAAATGCACTGCACGGGAGTGCTTGTGATTCGAGAAATCAATCTGTGCAAGTCCAGCCTAAACCAAGAAATGGCCGTTCCAGACTTGTTTCGGTCACAAAGTGAAGGAGATGGGGTTGGTCTTAGGGAGGGAATCGAAGAAGGTTTTGAGATTGTGAAGGTGTTGGCTATGTATGACTTGTATCAGAAGACCGAAATGGATTGCAGAGTGTAAGCTATCAGTTCTGGTGTTTGAATAGGATTGTATCAACACTTGGTTTCTATTGTCTTGTCCTGTCTTGGAAATAGGGAGGAGAACCTATTTATACAAGTCTTTGAGCCTGAACCTCGTATCTCGTGGGAAGTGGAGAAAGTGGAGTGATGGGGTAGTGGAGTCGTGTTTTAGTGTTACACGATTAGTCTTGCCCACTTCACCCATCATCACTAACCGTCCATGACTTCCTGACACGTTCTTGTGATGGCGCGTTGCACGCTGCACGCTGTAAACCACCAGACCAATACCCCAGTATGTATCCCCCAGTTTGTGACATGATTGATGTCTCGAGTGTGTGGATCGTGGGACCCACAGAAAGTAGCATGTAATGCTAGATTAGATAACTAAGTGTTTAGGAAGTCGATACTTGTAAAGTATCGTGTGTATTCTATGCAGGTACTGCATCGAGTATATTCAGCATGTATGAAGCATCGCTGTTTGAGCGTCTCAAAATAGCTTCATGTCCAGCCTACTTCATGTGATGGTTCGGAGGTTGCGCAAGCAAGTCCTCCCTTGGACGATCACATGGTGTGGTAGAGTGATGGGTGGTGATCACCATGACGCCTCACTAACCAATTAACTCATGACCAGGGCTGTATAGCCAAGCCGGTGAAGTTGGACGGTCGAGATGATCTTTGAGACACTCATCTGTGACCGTTAGTGGAATTAGGGTTTTGGAATAGGTGTGCAAGCACCACTTTTCAGCTTGGTCGAATCCAAGCTTGGGACACGATTTTTGCATGGTCGATTGGGTATGTGTGTAGACGGCATGCCGGTGTACATGCCCTTACCTTGTTGTCCCGTGAAAGTGTAATCTGGGCCACTCAATTTTTCCGACAAAGAGGAGCGGTCAGGATTGATTTACGTCAGAAGTTTGGTGCCGCAAATGCCGTGCGCCATGCCTTCTTCAGGCGCGCGTTTCGAGACTACCAAGCTTGGTTGGTCCCGGCTGATTGGTTCGGCGTGTAGGTGATAGGCTGATGTTCACGTCTATACCTGACTGTCCCATGGAAACGTGATCTAAGCCACTCAATTTGTCCGGTGAAGTTGAGTGGTCGATATCAGTTCGTGATTGGGAGGTGTGACCATGCCAGTTTGGGCGTGCAAATCGAGGCGACCAGGCATGGTATGCCTTGGCCGATCGGGTGTGGAGATAGATGGGTCAAAGGTGATCATGTTGATGCTCACTGGACCTGCTCAGTCGACTTCTAAGCCCTCCATTCGATTAGGAGAAAATGTACGCTCACGATCAATGTAAACCCTAATTAGGGTTTTTTTCGGCCGTGCGGCATGCCCACTTTGAGCGTACGGTTTTGAACGACCAACTGTGGTTGGTCTTGAACGATTGGTCGTGTTTGTAGGCGGGCCCGTGGTGATTGTGTTGACATGCTCTGAGCCCTTTGAATCTACATCTACACCGTCCATCTATGCCTACGAAGATGGATGGTTGAGATTCATTTGCGACTCATGTAATGTGCCGCAAACCCTAATTTAGGGTTTGACGTCCATATTGCTTTGGCTGGACGTTTTAGCAAGCTATGTTTCCCTTTTGGGGGGGGGGGGGGGGGGGGCGACCATGCGGGGTCCGCATTGGTCCGGTGTTGAATGCTCCAATACCTGCTTGAGGGTTATGGATCCAACTAAGCCATCCAATCATGCTGGTGAAGTTGGATGGTCATGATTGTTTCTGAGACTGATATGGACTGTCCAGATGCTCGATCTGGCTAGTATAACACTCCGAGAGTTATAGCCTGTACGGGTATTTCGTACATGCCTCCTTATTTAATGTTTGGAGATTCGTGTTGCTCTGCTGAGAGCGATCACTCAGTCGTCATGCCGCACCAATAATGAGAATGGAGTAGTACAGGAAATACAAGTCTGGTCATGCATTAATTGGTAATGCTATAAGTTTATAGTGAAGAAGTATTCTCCACTTTATCAGTGGCTTTATCCTTTGCAGGATGTTAGCGCATAGTTTTGGCTTTTTCAATTTTAGCCTAAATGAAAATCCACCATCGCAGGTCTTCCATTCGATATTCACATGAAATGTCTGTCTTCTAGCTATCGAACCATCGGCGGATTCTTGGTGCGGAAGGATTTCGTACCCTTATACACAAAAGTATGGAAGAGGTATGGCCATATTGCAACCAGGAATGTAGTTCAACATTTTGCATCTGCTTTGGTTACCACGGTAAACTGCCTTCTTCCACTGATTGCTGAGATGGAGGGTATTTCCATCCGTAACGTTGCCGAATCAAAATTTGAAGAGTGGTAGAACATGGTGTCTACCTGTGAATCGATGGAATTAAATGTGGGTTGGTTGCGTCAGCGTCTTGACATCATCAAGGTTGATCTAACCGGCATCCTTGCGAACGTAGTTCCTGCTGCGAAGGCTATCTTGGAAGAAGAAAAGGCTCTGGTTGCTTAATCGGAGAAGGTGGAGCAGGAAATACAGAACTTGAAGAACATGACGGAGAGATATCAAGCTAGACTGAAGATGATGCTCTCAAGGAATTATAATCTGTTAGATGGCCTCTTCTAAGCCGCATTCAGCTGTATTTTCTCATTGTTAACGACGTTCATGTCAAAAGGTTTTGAACATCTTTGCGGAATAAATTGTACTGGTTTTTTGATTGATGAAACCGATTTTTTCATTAAATCCTCTCTGAATAAATTTATAATTCAAACATGTAATGAAAATAAATGCCTGTGTTGTTGTGTCATGAGACAAAGCGGACAATGATCAAGCATGATATGCCTTGAACCATTTTCCGTTGATGACTGTCTCTAGCTTGCCTCCGTCCACTTTAATGATCTTGTAGTAGCCGGTACTGTAAGCCTTGGTGATCGTATAAGGATCTTCCCATTTCGATGAGAATTTCGGTGCAGACATGTCTTGCTGGATGTGTTTGGCCGTTTTCAAGACCAAATCCCCCACTTTGAAAATACGTGGTTTCACAGTTTTGTTGTATTCCATGGAAATTCTATTCCTGTACACGTGAGTGTGTTCTTCTGCTTTGCTTCTTCTGAAATCCAGAGTGTCTAACTCCGCTACTCTAGAGTTGGATTCTTCAGCCTCATCCCAGTGGACCCCGGTTGCTGCTGCAATCCTGGATGATGGGATTTTGATCTCTGCTGGGAGAATTGCGTCTGCACCATAAACAAGTGAGTATGGAGAAACTCCAGTTGAGATTCTGGGTGACGTTCGATATGCCCATAGCGCCATTGGTAACTGGTCATGCCATTCTCTAGGATTGTCATGCATTGTTCGACTGATGATCCGGATCAGTGTCTTGTTGGTACTCTCCGCTTGTTTGTTTCCTTAAGGATAGTAGATAGTGGAGAAGACCTGTTTAATTCCATGCTCTTCAAGTAACTCTCGTACCTGTTTGTTGGCGAAGGGAGTGCCGTTATCAGTGATGATATGCTTTGGCACACCTAAGCGACAAATGATATGTTCTTTAATGAAAGCCGCAATCGTTGCTCCCGTAATCCCTCGTAGAGGAATGGCTTCTACCCATTTAGTGAAGTATTCTGTCGCGGTTATGATGTACTCGTGCTGCTTTGATGACGGCGGATTGATTTTCCCGATAATGTCCAGTCCCCAGCTGTAAAATGTCCATGGACTGCTTATCGAGTGTAAAGGGGTGGAAGGAGCGTGAACAAGGTTCCCATGAATTTGACATTTGTGGCAGCTTTGAACGAAAGCGGCTGCGTCATCCTCCATGGTCGGCCAATAGTATTTCTCGTGTATCTGGAGAAATAGTTTCCTCTTCCCTTGATGTTCCCCTTCTTGCGTTTCCTTCAGCATGATTGGGATTTCTACCCCAGCCAGGCATCGCAATAGATCACCTCAGAAGCTCTTGCGATACAGAATCCCTTCGTGAAATACGAACCGCTTGGCTTTTTGCTTTATCTTGACAACATCCTTTTGATTAGTGGGAGTTGCCCCGTCACGGAGATAGCTAATATACGGCTCTCTCCATTCCCCAGTGTGGTTCACACTAAAAACCTCCAATTGGTGTGGCGGGGCTTGACAATTTGAGCAGGACTTCTGAAGTAGTCTGGATTGAGTCTCCATCTCTATGAGGAAGGCTTCCTACTCTGCTGAGTTGTTGGTGCATTGGAAGTACAGCTTGAAGGAGTGTGAGAATACTTCCCCAGTCGGGGATACTAAGACCACGCCTTCTCCTCCGGTGTTACTTCTAGGGGTAGCGGAGCCGTCAAAATACAAGATCCATGCTTCTTCCTAGACAACAGAGATGTCTGGAAATTCTCCAGGAAGATCTTCGTGTAGCCCCGTAGTGCCTTCCCAAGGGAATGCTGTTAATAAGTCTGCGACTGCTTGACCCTTGATAGCTCTAGGAGACGTATGTGTTATGTCCAACTCCGACATTTGGAGAAGCCAATTGGCCGTCCTTCCCATCAGGACCGGTTTTGAAAGCAAAAACTTCGCATGATCATATTTAGATATGAGTACCACCTTGTTGGACAACAGGTAATGTCTGAACTTCTGAATGGAATGAATTAGAGCTAAACATGCCTTCTCCGCCTTGGGATACCTGAGCTCAACATCTCTTAATATTCGACTGAAATAATATATGGGGTGTTCGATTCCCTCATCGTCTTCCTGGGCGAGTAAAGCCCTTACAGGGGTATCGCTGAAGGCGGTGTAGAGACATAGCGGCTTCCCTTGGACGGGAGACCTCATGATGGATGGAGATGATAATATTCGTTGAATCTTTTGAAACGCATCCTGTTGAGTTGCGGTCCAAATAAAATTTGCTCCCTTCTTCAGCAAGGGGGTGAATACAGCGACAAGCTGGGCTAAGCCAGATATAAAACGACGAATGTAGTTCACCTTTCCCATGAAGCTCTGAAGTTCCTTCACGGTTTGTGGTGGCAGCATCATGAGGATGGCTTAAGTCTTGGACGGGTCTACTTTGATCTCTTCAGCAGTCACTTGGAATCCCAGAAATTTTCCTGAAGAGACACCGAAGGCGCATTTCAAAGGATTCATCTTCAATTTGTATTCACGGCACCTTTCGAACACTTTTCGTAAGACTCCTGTGTGATCTACCCGAGCTCTTG
This sequence comes from Papaver somniferum, assembly GCF_003573695.1. Classification (NCBI taxonomy): domain Eukaryota; kingdom Viridiplantae; phylum Streptophyta; class Magnoliopsida; order Ranunculales; family Papaveraceae; genus Papaver; species Papaver somniferum. The sequence goes on from NC_039364.1 coordinate 128,243,383, forward strand.
ACTTGACCACAATATCATCCACGTAGTCTTTTACTTGCTTATGCATCATGTCATGGAAGATTGCCGTCATAGCGCGTTGATATGTTGCACCGGCATTCTTTAAACCAAAGGGCATAACAGTATAGTAAAAATTGCCAAGATGGGTTCGAAAGGCTGTCTTACATGCATCGTGTTCATACATATTTATTTGATTGTAGCCACTGTAACCATCCATGAAGGAGAACATGCCGTGTCCGCTGGTAGCATATACTAACATGTCGATGTTAGGCAGAAGAAAATCGTCCTTGGGGCAGCACTTGTTCAGGTCTCTGAAGTCCACGCAGCACCGTATCTGTCCGTTTTTCTTTACTGGAACCACATTAGATAACCAGGTCGGATGGTGAATAGGTTTGATGAAACCAGCAGCTAGCAACTTCTGAATTTCGGTTTTGATTTGCTCTGCCACTTCGTGTCTGAATTGCCTCGGAGACTGTTTGATCGGCTTGGATCCAGGTATGATATTTATATGGTGAGTGACTAATTTTTCATCCAAACCAGGAATTTCCTCATACGTCCAGGCAAATACGTCTTGATACTCCTTGAGAAGCTGGACAAGACTCGCGCGTTCGTCTGTGGACAAAGTCGAACTGATAAAGACAGGCCTGGGAGATTCTTCATTCCTGATGTTATAGTTTCGAGCTCGTCAGTTGTGGAGTTGGTGACATCTTTTAACTGTCACGGAGCGTCCAATACTTCTTCTTGCGACCCATCGTTCTTGAAGCACTCATCTGGGCGGAGAGACTGGGTGCCAGTCTCTCCTGCTAATTTCTAACAGCGGCGTCGGTATATTGTTTTCCCCTTCTGATCACGACTTGCCTCGAAAGTTCGTTCCCTCTTGGTGTGAACGTGGGTTGAAGCTTCACCGGATAAAGATGGACGCCTCATCAACAAAGGTGCATCGTGGTGCTTAGGCCTTAGTGATGCAAGTCGGTCTTCTTCCTGAATTGAAGCCCACGTGGGTAGTGGGGTGCACAAGACTTTGTCTGATCTTCCCTGCGGAGTTTCCTTTGGCTCGAAAAGTTCCACTCCGCATATTGGTGCGTACGAAGACAATGATGCAGGAATACGGATGACTTCCTCATTTAGCATGGTCTTTAGGCACTGATGATACGTTGAATGGATGACCTTATTGTCATGAAGCCACGGTCTCCCTAGTATCATATGATAGTCCGGCTCCTTCTCTATGACTTCAAATTTCACTTTTGATTGAACATGCCCTGCTGATAAATTCAGATTGACATACCCGTACGTGCTGGTCTGGTTTATTTCGAAGTCTGTCATTGTGGTGGGCTGTTGTACGATCTTGAATGGGTGAACCTTGGCTATCCTGAGAGTATTGAGAGTAATCACATTCGAAGATGCTCCTGTGTCGATGAAGGCCCTTCTGAACTCTGAACCCTTGATGTGTGCGGTAACATGCAGGGCTCGGTTGTGACCTTCTTCTGCCATCATATCTTCTTCTGTAAATGTAACATTATTTACAGATGTTTCCGATGCGCTTAGGACCTCTGGACGTGAAGGAGCCAGGTGTACGTCCAGGGCTATCTGGTTAATTGCAGCAAATGTCTCCGTCGGCTGATTCTTCGAGAGGCGTAAAAGTTCACACAAACTTTCCACTTGAGATACCGCTTCCTGATCCACTGGTCTCTGGTTCGTAGTAAAGATGTTGATTTGAGAGGGACCAGTCCCCAGTGTGGAATCCTCTGGAACCCTCATCTCTGATGTGATCTTGACGAGGAAGTCAAGTATCCCATTTATCACTTCCTTGATCATCTCCATGTTCTTCGTGTGAATCTCTTGTACCCGCGCTAGTTCACTCAACGTTGGAAGTCTCCTGATTATACTGTCAGGTACGCCGTTGGGAGGAGGGGTATCTCCGTTGAAGGAATCACCAGGATTTGAGGTCGTTGAGGCGGTCTTAAGACCAACCATTTGAAACCGATCGAATGGTATTGAATAAATTGACTTTACAACCGAGAGATTAATCTCCCACTGTGGTCGCCAATTGTTTATGGGTGAAAACTATTTCTGTCGGTTTTGGTAATTTGGGGTGTGTGGATGAGAAATGAATCTAAACCCTAAACAAATGCACTGCACGGGAGTGCTTTTGATTCGAGAAATCAATCTGTGCAAGTCCGACCTAAACCAAGAAATGGTCGTTCCAGACTTGTTTCGGTCACAAAGTGAATGAGATGGGGTTGGTCTTAGGGAGGGAAGCGAAGAAGGTGTTGATATTGTGAAGGTGTTGGCTATGTATGACTTGTATCAGAAGACCGAACTGGCTTGCAGAGTGTAAGCTATCATTTCTGGTGTTTGAATACGATTGTATCAACACTTGGTTTCTGTTGTCTTGTCCTGTCTTGGAAATAGGGAGGAGAACCTATTTATACAAGTCTTTAAGACTGAACCTCGTATCTCGTGGGAAGTGGAGAAAGTGGAGTGATGGGGTAGTGGAGTCGTGTGTTAGTGTTACACTATTAGTCTTACCCACTTCTCCCATCATCACTAACCGTCCATGACTTCCTGACACGTTCTTGTGATGGCGCGTTGCACGCTGCACGCTGTAAACCGCCATACCAATACCCCAGTATGTATCCCCCAGTTTGTGACATGATTGATGTCTCGAGTGTGCGGATCGTGGGACCCAAAGAAAGTAGCATGTAATGCTAGATTAGATAACTAAGTGTTTAGGAAGTCGATACTTGTGAAGTATCGTGTGTATTTTATGCAGGTACCGCATCGAGTATATTCAGCATGTATGAAGCATCTCTGTTTGAGCGTCTCAAAATAGCTTCATGTCCATCCTACTTCATGTGATTGTTTGGAGGTTGCGCAAGCAAGTCCTCCCTTGGCCGACCACATGGTGTGGTAAAGTGACGGGTGGTGATCACCATAACTCCTCACTGACCAATTAACTCCTGACCAGGGTTGTATAGTCAAGTCGGTGAAGTTGGACGGACGAGATGATCTTTGAGACACTCATCTGCGACCGTTAGTGGAATTAGGGTTTTCGAAGAGGTGTGCAAGCACCACTTTTCAGCTTGGTCGAATCCAAGCTTGGGACACGATTTTTGCATGGACGATTGGGTATGTGTGTAGACGGAATGCCGGTGTACATGCCATACATTGTTATCCCGTGAAAGTGTAATCTGGACCGCTCAATTTGTCCGACAAAGAGGAGCGGTCAGGATTGATTTACGATAGAATTTTGGTGCCGCAAATGTCATGCGCCATGCCTTCTTCAAGCGCGCGTTTCGAGACCACCAAGCTTGGTCGGTCCCGGCCGATTGGTTCGGCGTGTAGGTGATAGGCTGTTGTTCATGTCTATACCTGACTGTCCCATGGAAACGTAATAGAAGCCACTCAATTTGTCCGCTGAAGTTGAGTGGTCGAGATCAGTTCGTGATTGGGAGGTGTGACCACGCCAGTTTGGGCATTCGAATCGAGGCGACCAGGCATGGTATACCTTGGACGATCGGGTGTGGAGATAGATGGGTCAACGATGATCATGTTGATGCTCACTGGACCTGATCAGTCGACTTCTAGACCCTCCATTCGATCAGGAGAAAACGGATGCTCACGATCATGTAAACCCTAATAAGGGTTTTTTCCGGCCGTGCAGCATGCCCACTTTGGGCGTACGGTTTGGAACGACCAACTGTGGTTGGTCTTGACCGATTTGTTGTGTTTGTAAGCGGGCCCGTGGTGATTTTGTTGACATGCTCTGGGCCCTTTGAATCTACATCTACACCATCCATCTATGCCTGGGAAGATGGATGGTTGAGACTGATTTGCGACTCATGTAATGTGCCGCAAACCCTAATTTAGGGTTTCACGTCCATATTGCTTTGGCTGGACGTTTTAGCAAGCTATGCTTCCCTTTTTTGGGGGCCGACCATGCGGGTTCCGCATTTGGTCCGGTGTTGGATGCTCCAATACCTGCTTGAGGGTTATGGATCCAACTAAGCCATCCAATCATGCTGGTGAAGTTGGATGGTCATGATTGTTTCTGAGACTAATATGGACAGTCCAGATGCTCGATCGGGCTAGTATAACACTCCGAGAGTTATAGCTTGTACGGGTATTTCGTACATGCCTCCTTATTTAATGCTTGGAGATTCGTGTTGCTCTGCTGAGAGCGATCACTCAGTCGTCATGCCGCACCAATAATGAGAATGGAGTAGTACAGGAAATACAAGACTGGTCATTCATTAATTGGTAATGTTATAAGTTTATAGTGAAGAAGTATTCTCCACTTTATCAGTGGCTTTATCCTTTGCAGGATGTTAGCGCATAGTTTTAGCTTTTTCAATTTTAGCCTTAAATGAAAATCCACCCTCAACACCAATGTCCAAGGATCAATCAATATCAATCAACAACCAAAGGTCGGATTTCCAATTGATTGATTCAAACGCACAACCTGTATTATTTCAATTATATAAACAAATATAATGCGGAAATAGAAATAACACAGACACCAGAATTTTGTTAACGAGGAAACCGCAAATGCAGAAAAACCCTGGGACCTAATCCAGATTAAATACACACTGTATTAAGCCGCTACAGACACTAGCCTGCTCCAAGCTAACTTCGGACTGGACTATAGTTAAACCCCAATCAGTCTCCCACTGATCCAAGGTACAGTTGTACTCCCCACGCCTCTGATCCCAGCAGGATACTGCGCACTCGATTCCCTTAGCTGATCTCACCCAAAACTAAGAGTTGCTACGACCCAAAATTGCAGGATTTAACAATAAACAAATCTGTCTCACACAGACAAGTCTATCAAAGGATCAATCTGTCTCCCACAGAAAAACCTTAAAAGTTTTTGTTCCGTCTTTTGATAATAATAAAAGTGAACAGGAACCAATTGATAATTCGGTCTTATATTCCCGAAGAACATCCTGGATTAATCAATCACCTCACAACAATCTTAATCGTATGGTAGCGAAACAAGATGTCATGGAATCACAAACGATGAGACAAGGTATTTGTGATTACGTTTTATATCTTTCCTATCGGAGAACTCTCACGATCTCAAGCCAATCAATATGATTGTAACGTTATGATAAAAGATGCAATATCAGATCACACAACTACGATAAAAGTAGTATCAGTCTGGCTTCACAATCCCAATGAAGTCTTTAAGTCGTTAACCTGGTTTTAGAAGAAGAAAACCAAAGGTTAAAGGAGAATCGACTCTAGCATGCAAACTAGTATCACACGTAAGGTGTGGGGATTAGTTTTGCACAATACTAGATGTCTCCTTTATATAGCCTTTCAAATCAGGGTTTTGCCTTAGTTACAAAGCAATCAATATTCACCGTTAGATGAAAACCTGATTTAGATTCAAGCTAATATTTCTCAACCGTTAGATCGAAAACTTAGCTTCTCATACACAAATGACTGTATGCTTCTAGGTTTGTTAACCGCACCCAAACGTGTACATTGTTGGTTCAACAATAGTCTACCCAAAGAGGTTAACCATATGAGTGTTTCATACCAACCATGTTCTTCTTCACCATAACTAGTTCAATTGACTCAAATGAACTAGTTAAGAGAGTTGTTCAATTGCAAGGAAATCTTTTGTAACTACACAATACACAATTGAAGCAAAGATAATTTGATTCACTCGAATCGGTTCATGAACTTTAATAGCCACGGTTTGCAAATGCATTCCTTAGTCTTTTAAGATTAAGTTCAAAAATAATCTTTAGATATATATAACCTTATCAAGTTCGCAGACTAGGTTCGTGGACTTAAGACACCGGATAGAGTTTACAAACTCTAGCAGAAATTCACGGGTTCGAGAACTACACCGGTTCGCAGACTGGGTTCGCGGACTGGGTTCGCGGACTTGGCTCACACAAGTAGTTTGTCAAATCCAACAGAAATTCTCGGGTTTGAGAACTTCGGCAGTTCGTGGACTGAGTTCGCGGACTTGGCACTTGCCATACTTCCAGTTCTCTTGATCAACAAAGTTCGAAAACTTCGGTTCAAGGAATCCATTGGTTATGTAATCTAAACTCTCATTCCAATCGTTGAAACATTCTTAGAGGATGTAATATAGTTGTTACACTATTTCTCGTCAAAGCCATTTTCAAAGTGATTGAAACATTCATGACTTTCATCACTAGGTAAAGATAAACTTGGTCGAAGCGAAATATAATTTCACTATCTCACTCAACTATATATAAATATAGTATGTAATAAGAAAGAGTTTGTTCCCACAGAGAGGACCAGGTTGTCAATATGTTTTGGTTTCTAATGTAAATCCAGGGGTTTTTTCTGATTTTTATATACTAAAATAAATAAAAGCAAACAATAAAGGTAGACGAATCAAATCAAGGATGAGAAAATATTGGTTACGGATTTCATCTTCATTCACAAACATGTTTTCTACATAATAACTAGAATTGATATTTTAATCTCAACTTTTATCAAAGGCCCTAGGATACCTTGATCGCAAGAATATCCCGCTAATTTCCTCTTATCATCAACAAACACATTAAAAGATGCAAATATGAATTCTACCCAAGAGAACAACCTAACATGTAAAAGCACTAATCAAGTTTAATTCTCTAGATGCATTAAGTTTTATGAAATCAGGCCAATCAAAGCAATCGAACGTGTAAAAGCACTAATCTGATTTAACAAAGGTCAAGGTTCACATATGGTTACTAGGATATATCACTACAAGCAATAACCATATTTGTGCTACTTGTATTCAAGATGCATCACTTTTACGTATGAAACACCCTAAACTAGCATTAGATGTGAATACGAGTTCAATCAATTGGCCACTCAACTAAACAAATATTCAAATCATACATGGCGATATATATAGTGAATCAAGATCGATAATTATGAGACAAAACTAATTAATAAAAGAAGCATGCTTTGTGAAATCAAATTATTCCATAACCAATGATAATACTCTAGCTCATGTTCATGGAGTTCATAACAAGAAGAAAAAGAACGGTTTTCATGTTTTCTAAACCCTAGAACAAAAGTAGAAGAGGATATAAAAGATCCTCTCTCTTTATTCTTTTTCTTTCTCTCTGTAAAAAGTTGTCTCTCCTCTACTCGGTTGTTCAGCCTTATATAGGCTTCAAAGTGCGACAAATTCTTGATTGATAAGGATGTAAAGTCGGTCAACTGCGTTTCTAACGCTGGAGAAAACATGTGCTGATGATTCGCTGTAACACGGACCTTTGTAGTATAATACACACGGCTTATGATTTGCTGATAATTCAGTAGGGCTTGTGTGAGCCATTGATTCGCTAACACTCATCCATCTGTGATGCTTCCTTGTTATACCGAACTTTTATTTTTCCCATTCCGCGTTAAATCTTATCATTATTCGGAATTATTCTCCATATTCATCTCAACAGTAAACCCATCTTCTCTACTAGTTTCTCGGTCATGAAACTCACTGTATCATTAGCTCTGTATCCTATTCAAATTCGATATCTTTCTGCCACATGTTCCCTGTCTGGCTCGAGGTCCAAATCTGCCAAGCTCGAGCAACCAATTATTTCTGATCAACTTATCATGAACAACAACATTGATGACCCGCTTCTTCATTTCTTTATTGCCAACGGCAGCAACAAAACCCGAGTCATAACTGATTTGAATCCCAGCTCGAGTTCTGCTCCATCTTGACCTTATTTCATCGTGAATAGCAGCAGCATCGCCTTCTCGTCACCATTATGATGATCACTTCCAATGAGTTATCATCTTCTGCTCATCTCTTATCCATCATAGCAAAGCACGAGCATCACTGCTTCTCTGTTCTTCAACTGCCGGTGATGCTCAAACTCCATCAACAACTCCTTCTTACCACTGCCAATGGAAGCAACTACTCTTTCATCTCTTCACAGCACCATCAACTCATTCCCAGCAGCATCGAAATCATCACGAACAAAGGACAGCACTGCAACAAGCCCCATCCTTTATGTTTCATCTCGATCACCATGAGCTTCTACATCAAGACAGCGTTCTGTTTCGAGCTCAAGTGTCGTGGTTGGCAGCAACAACAACCTCAAGTTTATTATCACAGGAAACTCGAGAATCAGTCATCGACCCATCTCATTTAACATCAACCCAATGATCTTCTCGAGCTCCGAACCCATATCCTTTAGTCTCTGATCAACTCCATCGATCACCACTTCCCTGTTAATCTTCAGTACGGCAACATGAGATTGGTCGGCAAACTCATCGTTTTCTGTTGAGGGAAAGAAGATGATGGTAGTAGCCCTGAACTGAATGGCCTGGTGTCCTTAACACTATTTGAATTCTAACTTCCCCTCAGTAAATGACATGACTTCCTTTAGAATTTCCTTTGAAACAGTCACCCCTTAACAGGATGACTGCCCCTTAACGTACAATGGGATGTTAATAGCACTGCCCTTTAAAATGACCATGTTACCCTTATAATCTTCCAAGTTCTTGTTTTGTTCGTAACTTCTTCATACGAACTCAGAAAGACTTTGTTCTTTCGCCGTTGACTTAATCTTCCTGTCCTCTACAAGATGATGGGAAGAAATCCTGAATTTGAGCTAGTTACACTTCTTTTTTGCTCTAATGACTCCATTGCACCTGATAAACTCAAAAGCAATCATAAGATACATAATTTACAAGAAAACTCACAAAGAAAGCATAAACAATAGATAAATATAAAGGCGTTTACCACACCTATCAAATTCCCCCACACTTAGACTTTGCTAGTCCTCGAGCAAATCAAATAAAATAATTCTAAAACATATACATACAACTCCGTCTCGTCGAGGATACGGTTACTCTTAGCATGAATAACAGGCCTTTAAACCTCTAGGTGTCCCTAGTGGACGAGTTATAGTCTCGTGAAGGTTTACAAGAGGTGTACCTACAAAACCTTTACTTCCAAAATCCAGCTACTTGTGAAAAGTTTATGGCACTAAAAAAATTTTATTCGATGGCATACAATCAATGATTAGAGGAGGAAGTACCCACTTTCGAATCCAATTCATTCATAAATTAGTAATATAGCTTCATCGGAAAGTTGAACACAACCACAATACTCGGAATCTAATCAACCACAATCACATGAAAAGATTAAGAAGATGGATATAGAAAGTAGATGGTGGCGAATTGTTGACTAAGGTGAACGATGTTTCCCATATCTGTCTGAAGGTCACTGCCAAAACAAACCTAAAAATCCTATTGGATTGAGCTACTGGTCTGATTCTAATATCAACACAGCTGGCATATACAAGGGAACCAGCGGTCGACAAACTTAATTCTAGATCAATTCACTGGCATATACACGGGAACCAGTGATCGATTTTATTCAACACAAAAATATTTTTTTTTTCTTTTCTTTTCTTTTTCAATTTTTTTTTAATTTTTTTTTTTTGACATCATGATTGGATCTTGTGGATCCAAGTGCATGTTTCTTGTCAGCAGATTACATGATAGTTCCCTTGGATCCTGCACTCCACGCTTGCTTAGGCGACGGAGACAGGGAGAACACACACATATTGCTTTATCCAAGTGTCATATTTATTCCTTTTGGTCAATTGGTCGGTCTTTTTTTTTTTTTTTTTGTAGTAACTCAATCACTCTATTTCATCCTAGCAGTGATAACAATTCGATGTTCGTGGCCCACCACTACACTTAGAGAAACAATAGATAAATATGAAAAAATAAAAATAGAACGTGATATGGTGACGACTCCGAGATATGGTGACAACTAACATGTTATTTATTTTTATATTTTGTTCTTTTTCATATGAATATACTCTACTAATGGGTTCCTCAACTCCTACAACCACGATGTTTCCATTAGTGTAAGGCATAAGTTTCTAGACTTTCTCTTCTTCTTTGTTTTTTTAGTTTTTCTTAACAAGGATAAAAACTCTATATGCAAAAGACTCCCCCACACTTAAACTTCACATTGTCTTCAATGTGAAAAACCGAAAATTCTGAATTCTGACGTACCAGCAGAAAAAACACGAAAACTGTACAAATTGGTAAGGAATTTTTGGCAAAACACTATTTCAGGAAAGTTGTTCGCCTACGTCTTTTCTACACAGTGTCAAAAGGGCACAGTGTTTCGATAAAAATAGAAATACAAACTCAGTGGGTTGCCTCCCATTTAGCGCTTGGTTTAATGTCTTTAGCCCAACTTGCACGACGAATTCCCCATACACCAATAATCTGAAAAGTTGGAGATCCACCCTAACACCTGTTTTTAAAACACTAGCTTCGCACACATATTAGCACAATAAAATAGAAACGAAGATATTAACCGATAAAAGTTTCCCCCACACTTATTCTTGTCCACACTTGGAAGTGTATAAAGAATGTAGAAGTCGGGTACCTCCACGGTTTCTTGTTCCAAAACCTGCATAGTATGAGAATCAAGTATCTCTAATGGCGGAAATCGAGAAACAAAGTCATTCAATAATATTCTCGAAGCACATACATTCAAACCAATAAGAGGTAAAGAATAAGAAACAATAGGCAAAGGGTTAGACAAACCTTGCACAATCTCTTGTATCACATAATCCTCGTCATCCTTGAAAAATTCAAGTGAATTACTCACCTCTTTTATATCATGGTCCTCTATCAAACCTTGCAACCATTCTTCATCCGTTTCTACCTTAACTAAAGTCTCGTCATTAACATCATCATTATAATCCTTTGCAAGATCAATTGGGTCTTCCACAATATTAGTCATAACGGTCACATTCTCAACATACTCGTCATCATTAGGCTAAAACTCTTTTGCGGCTACAAATTTCGCTGTAAGGAACTTTTTTAGAAGACTCAAAAATGCATCATCCTCAAGCTCCACCCTTTGAATAGGCTCTTGATCATTATTAAGATTAATGTTTGAGTAATCTACACAAGTGTCAACATATTCCTCTTCGTCTTCATTTTGATCCCAAAAAGATTCCGTTGTACACCTTTGGGAAATGTCACCATGGGTTGGTTCAAGCGACGTATCTTCATAATCATCATCACTTTCATAGTTAACATAAGATTGGTTGTCGCTGAATTTAGTGTTGCTAACCTCAAACTCATCCTTTTGAATAGGCGAATGATCATTATTAAGATCAAGAGTTGAGTTAGCTACACAATTATCAACGAAAGTCCCCAAAGGTTGGCCCTTTTCAACATTAGCATCAATCAAATATTCATCACAAACCACAGGCACATTACAATAGTTATTGTTTTGAAAACAAAGTTCTTTTTCATACCTTTATTCTTTGATTTGATCAATACCTCTTTGTAAGTTAGCAATACCTTCACGAAGTTCTTGGAGTTGCTCTTCTGTAGCCTCTTTATCTTTTTGAAACTCTTCTTGTAAAAAGTTGGAAACTTTGTCTAGAAAGTCAGAGACTTTTTGTTCACAAGCATAAGAATCCTCCCATCCTTGTGGTTGTTCACACACATACCCGCCATAAGGTTATTGATGAAAACCATAAGGATCCATGGAATATTGGTCATAGACAATGAATTGGTTTTGATTATACCCTTGGAATTGTTGGAAGTTGTCATGTTGTTGAGATTGTTGGAAACCGTATTCATTGTTCCAATATGCTCCATCCATGAGAAATAAGTACCTGAAACACGATTTTCAAAACAAGGTTAAAAACCAGAAAATAAAACAAAACTAAAAACAAGAAAATAAGAAACCAAAAACAAGTGACAACCGCTGCCTCCCCGGCAGCGGCGCCAAAATTTGACCGGTTGTCAGCCGAGCAAATATAATTTCACTTTCTCACTCAACTAGATATAAATGTAGTATGTGATAAGAAAGAGTTCGTCCCCACATAGAGGACCAGGTTGTCAATATGTTTTTGTTTCTAATGTAAAGCCAGGGGGTTTTTCTGATTTTTATATACTAAAATAAATAAAAGCAAACAATAAAGGTAGACGAATCAAATCAAGGATGAGAAAATATTGGTTACGGATTTCATCTTCATTCACAAACATGTTTTCTACACAATAAATAGAATTGATATTTTAATCTCAACTTTTATCAAAGGCCCTAGGATCCACCTTGATCGCAAGAATATCCCGCTAATTTCCTCTTATCATCAACAAACACATTAAAAGATGCAAATATGAATTCTACCCAAGAGAACAACCTAACGTGTAAAAGAACTAATCAAGTTTAATTCCCTATATGCATTAAGTTTTATGAAATCAGGCCAATCAAAGCAATCGAACGTGTAAAAGCACTAATCTGATTTTACAAAGGTCAAGGTTCACATATGGTTACTAGGATATATCACTACAAGCAATAACCATATTTGTGCTACTTGTATTCAAGATGCATCACTTTTACGTATGAAACACCCTAAACTAGCATTAGATGTGAATACGAGTTCAATCAATTGGCCACTCAACTAAACAAATATTCAAATCATACATGGCGATAAATATAGTGAATCAAGATCGATAATTATGAGACAAAACTAATTTATTAATAAAAGAAGCATGCTTTGTGAAATCAAATTATTCCATAACCAATGATAATACTCTAGCTCATGTTCATGGAGTTCATAACAAGAAGAAAAAGAACGGTTTTCATGTTTTCGAAACCCTAGAACAAAAGTAGAAGATGAGATAAAATATCCTCTCTCTTTATTCTTTTTCTTTCTCTCTGTAAAAAGTTCTCTCCTCTACTCGGCTGTTCAGCCTTATGTAGGCTTCAAAGTGCGATAAATTCTTGATTGATAAGGATGTAAAGTCGGTCAACTGTGTTTCTAACGCTGGAGAAAACATGTGCTGATGATTCGATGTAACACGGACCTTTGTAGTATAATGCACACGACTTCTGATTTGCTGATAATTCAGTAGGGCTTGTGTGAGCCATATATTCGCTAACACTCATCCATCTGTGATACTTCCTGGTTATACCGAACTTTTATTTTTCCCATTCCGCGTTAAATCTTATCATTACTCGGAATTATTCTCCATATTCATCTCAACAGTAAACCCATCTTCTCAACTAGTTTCTCGGTCACGAAACTCACTGTATCATTAGCTCCGTATCCTGTTCAAATTCGATATCTTTCTGCCACATGTTCCTTGTCTGGCTCGAGGTCCAAATCTTCCAAGCTCGAGCAACCAATTCTTTCTAATCAACTTATCATGAACAACAACATTGATGTCCCGCTTCTTCATTTCTTTATTGCCAACGGCAGCAGCAAAACCCGAGTCATAACTGATTTGAATCCCAGCTCGAGTTCTGCTCCATCTTGACCTTATTTCATCGTGAATAGCAGCAGCATCGCCTTCGTCACCATTATGATGATCACTGCCAATGAGTTATCATCTTATGCTCATCTCTTATCCATCACAGCAAAGCACGAGCATCACTGCTTCTATGTTCTTCAACTGCCGGTGATGCTCAAACTCCATCAACAACTCCTTCTTACCACTGCCAATGGCAGCAACTACTCTTTCATCTCTTCACAGCACCATCAACTCATTCCCAGCAGCATCGAAATCATCACGAACAAAGGACATCACCGGCACAAGCCCCATCCTTTCTGTTTCATCTCGATCACCATGAGCTTCTACATCAAGACAGCGTTCTGTTTCGATCTCAAGTGTCGTGGTTGGCAGCAACAACAACCTCAAGTTTATCATCACAGGCAACTCGAGAATCAGTCATCGACCCATCTCATTTAACAGCAACCCAATGATCTTCTCGAGCTCCGAACCCATATCCTTTAGTCTCTGATCAACTCCATCGATCACCACTTCCCTGTTAATCTTCAGTACGGCAACATGAGATTAGCCGGCAAACTCATCGTGTTCTGTTGAGGGAAAGAAGATGATGGTGGCAGCCCTGAACTGAATGGCATGGTGTCCTTAACACTATTTGAATTCTAACTTCCCCTCAGTAAATGACATGACTTCCTTTAGCAGTTCCTTTGAAACAGTCACCCCTTAATAGGATGACTGCCCCTTAACGTACAATGGGATTTTAATAGCACTGCCCTTAAAATGACCATATTACCCTTATAATCATCCAAGTTCTTGTTTTGTTCGTAACTTCTTCATACGAACTCAGAAAGACTTTGTTCTTTCGCCGTTGACTTCATCTTCCTGTCCTCTACAAGATGATGGGAAGAAATCCTGAATTTGAGCTAGTTCCACTTCTTTTTTTCTCTAATGACTCCATTGCACCTGATAAACTCAAAAGCAGTCATAAGATACATAATTTACAAGAAAACTCACAAAGAAAGCATAAACAATAGATAAATATCAAGGCGTTTACCACACCTATCACTTACCAACACATATTTCGAGATATAGATAGGTGAGGTATACTCGGCTCGAAATACCAAACATGTATGATCTAGTCTATATATATAGCATACGAATTTTGTCTCAAAGAGTAGGAGATAGAATAGATATACTTTTGAGTGACAGATAAGTTCAAGTCTCCACATACCTTTTTGTCGAGAAGTTCCACCGGTTCCTTGAGTAGATATTCTACTTGTATGATGAATCGCCATGAAGTCCTTGAACTCAACTACACTTACTATCCTAGTCCGAGACTTAGCTATAAGAGACTAGAAATCAAGACTTAATTTTGATCACTAACATTGACAAAGCGAGTTTGACCGAGCAGTGCTCTAACAATAGTATTATTATACAACATCAAAGTTCACTTGTATCACAACTTCGACAACAATACTATGGTGATATGTATCACTCCCCCTTAGTCAATACTCCATCTCACATGGAAACCACTCCCCTTACATAATAATCCGAAAACCATATGTATTTGTAGTGTGAACTACACATCAATTCTCCCCCTTTTTGTCAATAAAATTGGCAAAGGTACGAAAACGGGATCCTAATGAAAATTTCCATAGAGATATTTCATGACCAAAAGTAAGCACATATCAACTTATTTAGATGCAATCATATAGCCGAAGCTAAATGCTTTCATCAAGGAGTTTATAAAGATACAAGATAACTCCTACAATATTCCACAGCCGCACTCCCCACAAAGATTTGGCAATTAAGCACAAGTTCAATTAAGAACTCTCCCCCATAATATGTCATTCCCGAAAGAACAACAAGAGTGACCTTAATTTCATAAGAAAATAAGGATTTCTTTGGACACAATAAATCACATGTGAATATGAATTTGAATCCAAAAATACTCAATTAGATTAATCACGAGAGACCCCATAATTAATCTAATCGGAATTGCTCGACATAAGAGAACTTACGGAGCCTCATAATATATACATAAAATATGGATCAGGGAAGATCAATATTGCGGAATAGACAAGGATTCATTCTATTTTTCATCACTATTTTCACAATGACTTACAATAGACATAATCCTTGTAAACAAAAGTTCATCCTATCTTCCATCAATATTTGCATAATGACACGATAGGCTCCAAACTTTTGTGATGTCAAAAGCTCATTCATTCTTTTATCAATACATGCATATCGACATACGAAAGACTTAACTTTTGACAAGGTATGGGACAATCATAGTTCACAGACGCAAACACACATATCCCATAACAAATTGTAATATATAAAACCATAAAGATTAATACTGCAAAAATCATCTTCCAAACAATCTTTAGAATTTAAAAAAATAAATCTAAAAACATGAAGATGAAAACGTTGGACATAGCTATGTGTAATCACAATAATGGCTATTCCAAACTCTAGTTATTCTTCTTAAAAAACACAAGAAATAAAATTCTCATCAGAAGATTTACTAGACATTGAGACCTACTCCTAATGCACATACAAGATGATTTGTCCTTAGAGGGTAGAATCAATCTTTTTCGCACGGATTTACACCAAGAATAGCTACCAAAGGCGTATAAAAAGATTTTCTTAACAAATAAGAACATACAAATTCATTAACGGCCATGCACAATAGTTCACATAAGATGATTGTGAACATTCAAGAACCCGATAACATTGTGTACTACTGCCCATTCTTGAACTTCCTTCTTTGTTATTCACCAACAACATTCTTGTAAAAGCTACAATGAGATTAGAAGAGTATTACTCCAAGAATCCAAGTGCCCAAGTCCAAGAGAAGTGGAACAAGTGCGACAATACGGAGAAAAACACTCAGAAACAAGATACGGGACAAAACCCAACCTCAACTCCTCAAAATTTAGGATTTCTCATCACCATTTTGAATAGAATTCAAAGAGGAAGAGGATGAAAAACAATGAGGTCATTCCGAGTTCGGACGAAGAAGTTACGGCCAAAATTTTTTTACCGAATATCGACGTCAAGTATGCATACGGGCTTGCAAACGAATTTTCGTATCCTGAAGCAGTATGCAAACGGGTATGCGTACTTAAACCCCTGGAATTTGATTTTAAATGATGTTATTCATACCTGGTATGTGTACCATGTATTCCAAACATCCCGAATTGTTATTTTCAAACCGGAACATTTAAGAACCGTAAACACAAATCAAGTTAGGTAGACATGAACGATACACAAGGTACATATATCATCATAAAACTTGATCAAGCTTAGAGATATACCTTTTTAGAAGAATCCGATCGAATTCTACAATGTTATCAAGCATTCAAAATCATACCCAACATAATATGTGTGCCCCAGTTTTTATGCTTCCTTCACCGTATACATAACATGGCTTTTCTTGGTGAGCATGTACTTCCAACACAATCAAGAGAACCCAAAAAGATTTGTGTTTCTGATTTCTTGTTTTCCAACATATAAAAAACAGTTTCTGTAGATAGTTTTTAGTACTGATAAAAAGAGACGTCCTAGCTTCTTTATTAAAGAAGACAATACTACTATCTTGATGGGAAGTATCAGGAATTGAGCAATGAATCGATTTATGCTTTGAGGTGATGCAGTCTAAAGACTGAGATTTAAACTCCTCTTGTAATTCGTTTAGTATGTTACAACCAATTGGATTACACAGAGGAGGAGCATGGCTCTGACTGATTATTAAATCAATATCAACCTCAACATGAACATTATTCATCATAACTAGATTCAGCATATCAAGAGATTCTTGTTCTTTTTGGAGGTATACCTCAACATCAAGAGATAATCTTTCTAGTTTTTTTTCAATCCCTGAGAACACTTCAAGGGATTTTAAATCTGGAGGAGGTTTAGACATAATTTCTTCTACATATTTCATTAAATCAGTCATGGAAGAGAATTCTGAAATCCATGGATCTGGTGGTGCATTTATTAAGATAACACTACTGTCCATATCAGATCGCAACAAACACAGACTTGTAAGGTCTTTAACGTGTTTGCCTGCTCTGATACCAATTGAAAAAGCGGGGGTACAGCAACCACACCCAATATTTCTATTAGCAATATGTATGGACTAACTCCAATATACTTTCAAGAGAATCAACTAGATTCAATCTTAATAAAGTATATCAAAGAGTTATATCTCTCTTTCTCGATTCAATTCTTACTCAAGCAAATAGAAATCTGCGAGTCTAATTGAATACAAGAGAAATCACTTGAACGGTACCAAAGACCAATGTTCAAGTATCAATTAATGTAAATCAACAACCAAAGGTTGTATATTCTAATTGATTGATTCAAACGCATAGCCTGTGATATTTCAGTTATATAACAAAATATAATGCGGAAAATAAATAACACAGAACCAGAAGTTTTGTTAACGAGGAAACCGCAAATGCAGAAAAATCCCGGGACCTAGTCCAGATTGAACACACATTGTATTAAGCCGCTACAGACACTAGCCTACTACAAACTAACTTCGGTCTGGACTGCAGTTGAACCCCAATAAATCTCACACTGATCCAAGGTACAGTTATGCTCATACGTCTCTGATCCCAGCAGGATACTACGCACTTGATTCCCTTAGCTGATCTCACCCACAACTAAGAGTTGCTACGACCCAAAGTCGAAGACTTTAATAAACAAATATGTATCACAGAGAAAAGTCTACAGTAATAGATAAATCTGTCTCCCACAGAAATACCTAAAAGTTTTTGTTCCGTCTTTTGATTAATCAAGGTGAACATGAACCAATTGATAAACCAGACTTATATTCCCGACGAACATCCTAATATTATCAATCACCTCACAATAATCTTAATCGACGCGGTGAAAGAAGATATTATGGAATCACAAACGATGAGACGGAGATGTTTGTGACTACTTTTATATCTTGCCTATTGGAGATATCAATCTCAAGTCAATCATTACGATTGTACTCAAGACGACAGAAACAACAAGATCAGATCAGACAACTACAATAAAGTAGTATCGGTCTGGCTTCACAATCCCAATGAAGTCTTCAAGTCGTTAACCTACAGGGTCTCGGTAGAAACCTAAGGTTAAAGGAGAATCGACTCTATCTTATACAACTAGTATCACACATGAGGTGTGGGGATTCGGTTTCCCAGTTGCTAGAGTTCTCCGTTATATAGTCTTTCAAATCAGGGTTTTCAATTTATGTTTGCTTAGTAACAAAGCATTCAATATTTACCGTTAGATGAAAACCTGATTAGATTCAAGCTAATATCTTTCAACCGTTAGATCGAATACTTAGTTTGTTATACACAAATGAAATGCACGTTTTTAGGTTTGTGTAACCGTACCCAACATGTACATTTGTTGGTTCAACAATAGTTAACCAAATGGTTAGCCATATGAGCACTTTCATATTAACCATATTCTTCTTCACCATAACTAGTTCAAATGACTCAAATTAACTAGTTAGAGAGTTGTTCAATTGCTTAGATCTTATAGAAGTATACAAGACACAGTCGAAGCAAAAACGATTTGATTCACTCAAATCGATTCATGAACTTTGTAGCCACGGTTCGCAAACTTGCATTTCTTGGTTAATATAAGTATAAGTTTACGAATAATCATTTTTAGATATAACCAACCTAAGTACGCGGACTTGGTACGCGGACTTAAGTACTCGAAATAAGCTTGTAACAAGTTTAGCAACTCCAGCATATTTTCTCTGTTCAAGGAATAAGGACTTATACATGTATGCGTTTCCATACAGTGCTTATATCCAACAATGGCTATGTCAAGTTTGGTTGTCATATTTTAGTGAATCAAAACTCATTTTAAAAGTCGCTTGATTATGTACTAGAGTCAACTTCGTATAGGTTAGCTTGAAAATATTAGGATATGAGACATTACAAGTATTGCGAAGACTTAAAGAAGTGAAGAAGTAATTAGCTACAACGACAACATCATCCTTCCACTTGAGGTTAGTGATATTTGACTTGAACTGTTTCATTCCCTAATGTATCTTTCAAGACGTGCATATTGAAAACGAAACTGCGAAGCATGAACACTCTAGATATACATAGTATTAAGGAATACAATATGAAGTTTATTGCTTTACCATTAAACTTTGTAGATAACACATCGACATAATCGTTTAAATGCTATTGTGATTACGTATGGGTATGAGGTGAGGATTTCTTCCTAGGAAACAATGTTCTACATGTGTTTTAAGGAAGTAAGTTCATAAACTTGTTTATGAATCAAAAAGGAAATCGCCAAGCCTTATTTGGATTGTTATTCATTGCATATCTTGTAAACATCCAATATGTGTGATTTAGTATAACCGCTCACAACTTGTTTGTGTTCTTGGTAAAACTATTCACAAAGGCCTGACTTATGTATTGGTATGACTTTTATTAGTGAAACCGATCTTAACTAATCACCTGAGATGGTGTGATCGAGTTTGTGATTTGTTGGACCGAATCTGGATAAAGGGGAACCGATCCTATGAAGAGGTGCAACACATCACAAAGGGGAATCGATCCTTGTATGAGGTGCATCAAGTTTGTAGCAGAAAGGGGAACCGATCCTATGGACATGTGCAACACGTTTTTAGGAAAAGGGGTACCGATCTGATGGACATGTGCAACACATATAAGTTAGATACCATATACATGTGGGGAACCGATCCTAGTACCTAGTCAACCGAATTTTGAAAAGCTAGTGTGACTACGCATAGTACTCACATGAAGGTAGAACCGAAACTTATTTTGGTAGAACCGTTAAACCCGTGTTTTGTGATTGAGTGTTCTTGATCAATCACATAGTTCTTGAAAGTCAGATGAACCAATTCTAAACTTGTTTGTAAGTGTGGCAAATCGGTTTCAAGGTTGTAAGTATGAAAGAGGACTTGCAAAGTAAAGATGTCGACATACTTTGAACACGTACAATAATGTTAATCTTTTATTGTTCAAAGTTATTGCTTAATAGATACAGGAGGAAATCCCAGGATCGAAATATAAATAAATTAAGAAAATGAGAATTAATAATGTGCATTTACTAGTTGAGATTTTCCAAAGAGATTTTTGGTCATTATTTTGGACAGAGCATTTCCAAGAATTATGGAAACCGAATTTGGAATATATTGAATATCTTTGAGAATATTTTCGGTTTTGGAAATTCCTTGGTGTCCAAGCTTCATTGTCTATAAATACTTGAATTTTTCATTTCTAGCAAACTAATTCTTCGTGACAGCAAACTTCTTCGGTTGTGTTGTTACTGGTGTAGCTGCCTATTCGGAGAGAAGAGTAACCTAATTAGGCGAAATCTCTTACGACCGCTCAGTTTAAAGTCTTCTTTGGGATTGAGAAGCTCTATTAGTATAGTTGGTGGGAGACTAGATAATTGCGGTTTATCTTGTGTTTTCGATTGATTTGATTGACTAACAGTGGTTGAACTTTGATTGCACCTAGTTTTGTTTATGCTTGAGAATCTTCTCTTCTGATATAAGATTCACTCAAACTAGATCGAAGTTTCTGAAAAAGCGGGGGTCTAACAACCACACCCAATATTTCGCTTAGAAATATGTATGGACAAACTCCAATATACTTACTATTGAATCAACTATACAGTCAGACTCAATCTAGATAAAAAGTATATCAAAGAGTTTATATCTCAATCTCTCGATTTGATATATACTCAAGCAAATAGAAATCTGCGAGTATTTATCAAATACTGGAGAGATAACTTGGATGGTGCCAAAGACCAATATCCAAGTGTCAATAAATTTAAATCAACAACCTAAAGGTCGGATAGTCTAATTGATTGAACAACACACAACCTATATTATTTCAATTGTATAAACAAATATAATGCGGAATAGAAATAACACAGACACCAGAATTTTGTTAACGAAAACCACAAATGCATAAAAACCCCGGGACCTAGTCCAGATTGAACACACACTGTATTAATCCGCTACAGACACTAGCGTACTCCAAATTAACTTCGGTCTGGACTGTAGTTGAACCCCCAATCAATCTCACACTAATCCAAGGTACAGTTATGATCCTACGCCTCTGATCCCAGCAGGATACTACGCACTTGATTCCCTCAGCTGATCTCACCCACAACTAAGAGTTGCTACGACCCAAAGTCGAAGACTTTGATAAACAAATCTGTATCACACAGAAAAGTCTACGGTAATAGATAAATCCGTCTCCCACGAATATACCTACGAGTTTTGTTCCGTCTTTTGATAAATCAAGGTGAACAGGAACCAATCAATAATACCAGACTTATATTCCCGAAGAACAGCTTTGTATTATCAATCACCTCACAATAATCTTAATCGACGAAGCGAAAAAAGAAATTGCAGAATCACAAACGATGAGACGAAGTTTGTTTGTGATTACTTTTTATCTTGCCTATCGGAGATATCAATCTCAAGCCAATTATTACAATTGTACTCGTAAGATAGAAACAACAAGATCAAATCACACAACTACGATAAAAGTAGTATCGGTCAGGCTACACAATCCCAATGAAGTCCTTAAGTCGTTAACCTGGTTTAGAAGAAGAAACCAAAGGTTAAAGGAGAATCGACTCTAGATTAGCACAACTAGTATCACACAGAATGTGTGGGGATTAGGTTTCCCAGTTGCTAGAGTTTTCCCTTATATACACTTTCAAATCAGGGTTTGCAATCAATGTTAGCTTAGTAACAAAGCATTCAATATTCACCATTAGATGAAAACCTGATTAGATTCAAGCTAATATTTATCAACCGTTAGATCGAAAACTTAGCTTGTCACACACAAATGAAACGTCCAATTTTGGGTTTATGAACCGTACCCAAACATTAACATTTGTTGGTTCAATAAGTCAACCAAATGGTTAGCCATATGATTACTCTCATATCAACCTTATTCTTTTTCACCATAACTAGTTCAAATGACTCAAATGAACTAGTTAGAGAGTTGTTCAATTGCAAGGAAATCTTATGTAACTACACAAGACACAATTGAAGCAAAATCGGTTTGATTCACTCGAATCGGTTCATGAACTTTATAGCCACGGTTTGCAAAAGCATTCCTTAGTTTATTTAAACATTAGTTCAAGAACAACCTACTTTAGATATAACCTGCTCAAGTTCGCGGACTGGGTTCGCGGACTTAAGCTCATGGAAGGAGTACACAAACTCCAGCAGAAAATATCGGGCCGAGAAGTTCCGCAAGTTCGCGGACTTGGCTCACGCCACTTCCATTTCTCTTGATCAACAAAGTTCACAAACTTTGGTTCAAGGAATAGGACTTATGCATATATGTGTTTCCACAACAATGATTATATCCACCAATGGTTATGTAAAACTCTCATTTCAATCATTGAAACATTCTCAAAGAATGTTATATAGCCGTTATTCACAGACCATTTTTCGTCAGAGCAATTTTCAAAGTGATTGAAACATAACATGACTTTCGTCACTTGGTAAAGATGAATTCGGCTAAAGCGAAAGCTTATCAACACATATTTCTAGAAATATATAGGAGAGATAAACTCGGCTCGAAATAGAAAATGTGTATAATAAGAGTCTATATATCAAAACGAATTTTGTCTCAAGAGTAGGATATAGAGTAAATAGACTTTTGAGTGACAGATAAGTTCAAGTCTCCACATACCTTTTAGTCGATGAAGATCCACCAGTTCCTTGAGTAGTCCTTCGTCTTGCATGATGATTTCCATGGAGTCTTGAGCTCAACTACACTTTCTATCCTAATCCAAGACCTTAGCTCTAATAGGCTAGTAATCAAGACTTATAGTTTTGATGACTAATATTGACAAACATGCTTGAGATAGCAACGCATGCGAGTTCGACCGAGCAATGCTCTAACAATCTCCCCCTTTGTCAATTTTAGTGGCAAAACTATTAATACATATGGAATACAAAAAATAAATAAATAAAATTTTGTAGATCCTATTCCACATGCCTAATCTTCAACATTACTCGAAATCTTCGTCACTTCCAAGTACTCAAATGATCCCAAAGATTGTAAGTTTAGCATCATCGTTGTTGAAAATACGTAGCTATAAAAACAAGAAAACAATAGTTCTCAATCATTGTTATACAGTGTCATAGTATCATTATACAGCGTCAAAGTTCAATTGTATCACAACTTCAACAACAATACTATGGTGATATGTGTCACTCCCCCGTAGTCAATACTCCATCTCACATGGAAACCACTCCCCCTTACATAATAATACGAAAACCATATGTATTTGTAGTGTGAACTACATATTAATTCTCCGCCTTTTTGTCAATAAAATAGGCAAAGGTACAAGAACGGGATCCTAATGAAATTTTCGAAAGAGACATTTCATGACCAAAAGAAAGAACACACATCATCTTATTTAGATGCAATCATAAAGCCGAAGCTAAATGCATTCATCAAGGAGTTTAAAGATACAAGATAACCCCTATAATATTCCACAGCCGCACTCCCCACAAAGATTTGGCAATTAAGCGCAAGTTCAAAAAGAAATCTCCCCCATAAAATGTCATTCCCAAGGGAACAACAAGAGCGACCTTAATTTCGAAAGAAAATAAGGATTTCTTACTGGAGTAACACTTACTGGAGTTTCAAACTCAATTGCCCAAAGGATCGAGATAAGCATAGGGGAAAGAGTCATGGAAACAATTAATGAACCAAAACAACACCAATAGACTGTCTTAAGTGTTGAAAGGTGGCAGTGTCTAGTATTTTGGTGAGAATATCATCCAATTGTTGTTCGGAAGGCACAAAATCCATACTTATGATACCATTTTCATAAAGATCTCGAATAAAATGGTACCTTATGTCAACGTGCTTTGTTCTTGAGTGCTCAACGGGATTCTCAGTAATTCGAATCGCACTAGAGTTATCACAAAAGATCTTCATTATTCCACTGTCAATTCCATAATCATCTAGCATTTGTTTCATCCATAGGATTTGAGTGCAACATGAGCCATCAACAATATATTCTGCTTCACATGTAGACAGGGATTCTGAATTTTGTTTCTTACTATTCCAAGCCACAAGATTCAGTCATACATAATAGAAACCCCCTGATGTACTTTTTCTGTCTTCTACACATCCTGCCCAATCAGCATCTGAATAAGCAGAAAGATCAGTGTTAGTATCAAAAGTGTAAGACAGGCCATACCCGACAGTGTGGTTGACATATCGTATGATTATTTTTGCAGCTGCAAGATGAGATTCCTTTGGATTAGATTGAAATCTAGCACAACAACCAACACTAAAAGAAATATCAGGCCTAGTGTCTGTAAGATACAAAATGCTACCAATAATAGATCGATACAATTTTTGATCCACTTTTGCTCCTTTCTCATCTCTGTGCAGTTTACCAGTAGTGGGCATAGGTGTCAGTTTTGGAGTTGACTTATCCAAACCAAATTTAGACACAAGATCCCTTGCATACTTTTCTTGGGATAAGTAAATTCCATCCTTATGTTGTTGAATTTGTAATCCTAAGAAGAATTTTAATTCACCAACATTGCTCATTTCAAATTCTTTAGCAAGAGAGACTTGGAAGTCCTTTGCAAATTTTTCAGAAGTTGAACCATAGATGATATCATCTACATAGACTTGAGCAATGACAACATCTTTACCACTCAATTTGGTAAACAAGGTTTTATCAGCTCCGCCTCTTGAAAAACCTTTTCTTATAAGAGAAGTGGTAAGTTTTTCAAACCAGGCTTTAGGTGCTTGTTTTAACCCATATAATGCCTTTTTGATCTTAAGAACATGATCTGGGAAATCAAGGTTTTCAAATCCTTTAGGTTGAGCAACATAGACTTCTTCCTTTAGAATTCCGTTTAGGAATGCGGATTTAACATCCATTTGGAAAATCTTAACCTTGAGAAAACAAGCATGAGCTAATAAAAGTCTAATGGACTCAAGGCGTGCCACAGGAGCAAAGGTTTCGTCAAATTCGATACCTTCAATTTGTGAGTATCCTTGAGCGACAAGTCTGGCTTTATTTCTGATTATTGTGCCAAATTCATCAGACTTGTTCTTGAAAATCCATTTTGTTCCAACAATATTAACATTGGAGGGACAAGGTACGAGTTCTCATACATCTTGTCTTTGAAATTTATTTAACTCTTCATGCATTGCATTCACCCAAAAGGGATCGTTCAGAGCTTCATCAATATTTCTTGGTTCTACTTGTGACATATAACAACCAAAATTGCACAAGTTTTGAAGTTGCCCTCTAGTCTTAGCTGTAGAATTTATTCCTCCAATAATACTGTTAGGATCATGATTCCTTTGAAACCAGAGGTGTTGTGGAGGGACACGTTCTTGTTCATCAGGAGTAGCCTGATCAGTGCTCTTCTCCTCGTCACTAGAAATATCAGGATCAACAACAGTTGGGATAACTTCAACTGAGTCTGGTATTTCTTTGACTTTCTCAATTGTCTCGGTTAGAGGCAATTCAGCAGGAGGATTATCATGATGAAAATCACTAATATCGTCGATGATAACATTAGCAGATTCCATCATGACCTGAGTTTGGAGATTAAATACTCTAAACCCATGGCTATCAGAGGCATAGCCAAGAAAGATACCTCATCACTTTTGGTATCAAATTTCCCTCTCTGTTCTCGATCTTTAAGAATGTAGCATTTGCTTCCGAACACTCTAAGATAGTGCAGATTGGGTTTTCTACCATTCCACAACTTATAAGGAGTGTTAAGGGTTTAAGACCGTAAATAAACTCGATTGATCAAATAACATGTTGTAAAAACAGCTTCTCCCCAAAACCTTAGAGGTAAGTGTTTGTTATGGAGCATTACCCTGGTCATTTCC
The DNA here is from genome assembly GCF_003573695.1 of Papaver somniferum. Classification (NCBI taxonomy): domain Eukaryota; kingdom Viridiplantae; phylum Streptophyta; class Magnoliopsida; order Ranunculales; family Papaveraceae; genus Papaver; species Papaver somniferum. The sequence goes on from NC_039364.1 coordinate 128,269,569, forward strand.
TGAATGTTCCTATTCTTTCTTTCTGCAACTCCATTAGCTTGAGGAGTAATGGGTGATGAGTATTGTTGAATGATCCCCAGTTCGTCACAAAATTCAAACACCTTGGTGTCTTTGAATTCAGTTCCACGGTCGCTCCTAATTTTCTTTAGTTTGCGACCTTGTTCGTTCTGGATTCTTTTAAAAATAATCTTGAATTCACCAAGGGTTTCATTCTTATGAGATAGGAATGCAACCCATGTGAATCTAGTGTAATCATCTACCATAACTAAAGCATACTTCTTACCAGCAACCGTAGGTTGTTGAATTGGTCCGAAAAGGTCCATATGAATTAAATCAAGTGGAGATTTAATGAGAATATATCGAGATGATTTATGGTGAACTTTCGTTTGTTTACCCTTTTGACAGGCACCACATACACCTTCAATCTTTGCATTGATTTTGGGAACGTCTCTAACAAGTTCTTTGTTAATGATCTTAGTTAGAAGATGATAATTGATGTGACCAAAATGCTCATGCCAAAGATGTGTAGATTCCACCTTAGTGAAATTGCAACAATTACTAAACTGAGTATCAAGAAGATAACAATTGTTTTGGCCACGAGTTCCTTGAAAAATTACCTTTCCATTTTTGTCTACAATGCCACATCCATTTGCATTGAAGACAACTCGATGGACTTTGTCACAGATTTGACTAATAGAAAGAAGATTTGCAGTCATACATTTTACGTATACTACATCATGAATTTCAGGTACGCCGGGCAATTTGATCGTCCCTTTCTTGCTAATGTAGCAACAACTCCCATCTCCGAAAGTTACTGGTCCTCCTTCATAGTCGGCAGAAGAAACAAACCATGTGAGATCACCTGTCATATGTCTGCTACATCCACTGTCAAGAAACCATTGAAAGGGTGATGTTGATTTTAAAGCAAAATCTCCCATACTGTTAGTACTTTCCTGTTTAGGATTTCCTGATAGTTTTGTACGTCCTTTTAAAAAAGCACTAAGTTGTTTAGTTTTTGTGTGAAGATTACTTGCAACTTTCAGGCCCTTTTGTAAGGACATACACGTACGTTGAAAGTGATTAGAGGAATCACAAAACAAACATGGGCCAACACCTTTGGAATTGTTAGAAAAGTTCTGAGTCATATCAGTTTTGACAACTTGCGAACGTTGTACACTACCTGACTTATGACTGTTCTTCAGAGAGGAACAAATGGAGTTATTCAAATCCATTAAAGATATTTTGACAGATTTCAAATCCTTAAGCATTGCAATTTTTGCTATGAGATCAGAGTTTATCTGGATTTGTTCATCCAACTTTTTCTGGAGAATAGCCAGTTCATTAGAACTTTTTTCCACGATTGGTTTTTAATCCTGGTGAAGCGTTTCTAGAGACTTTATTGTCCATCTACTCAGATCGTTACAAACACAGACTTGTAAGGTCTTAAACGTGTTTGCCTGCTCTGATACCAATTGAAAAAGCGGGGGTCTAACAACCACACCCAATATTTCGCTTAGAAATCTGTATGGACAAACCCCAATATACTTACTAGAGAATCAACTAGACAGTCAGACTCAATCTAGATAAAAAGTATATCTAAGAGTTTATATCTCAATCTCTCGATTCGGTATATACTCAAGCAAATAAAAATCTGCGAGTCTTTATCAAATACTAAAGAGATAACTTGGATGGTACCAAATACCAATATCAAAGTGTCAATCAATTTAAATCAACAACCTAAAGGTCAGATATTCTAATTGATTGAACAACGCACAACCTGTATTATTTCATTTATATAAACAAATATAATGCGGAATAGAAATAACACAGATACCAGAATTTTGTTAACGAGGAAACCGCAGATGCAGAAAAACCCCGGGACCTAGTTCAGATTGAGCACACACTATATTAAGCCTCTACAGACACTAGCGTACTCCAAATTAACTTCGGTCTGGACTGTAGTTGAACCCCAATCAATCTCACACTGATCCAAGGTACAGTTATGCTCATACGGCTCTGATCCCAGCAGGATACCGCGCACTTGATTCTCTTAGCTGATCTCACCCAAAACTAAGAGTTGCTACGACCCAAAGTCGAAGACTTTAATAAACAAATATGTATCACACAGAAAAGTCTACGGTAATGGATAAATCCGTCTCCCACGAATATACCTACGAGTTTTGTTCCGTCTTTTGATAAATCAAGGTGAACATGAACCAATCAATAATACCAGACTTATATTCCTGAAGAACAACTTGGTATTATCAATCACCTCACAATAATCTTAATCGACGCAGCGAAAAAATATATTGCGGAATCACAAACGATGAGACGAAGTTTGTTTGTGATTACTTTTTATCTTGCCTATCGGAGATATCAATCTCAAGCCAATTATTATAATTGTACTCGTAAGATAGAAACAACAAGATCATATCACACAACTACGATAAAAGTAGTATCGGTCTGGCTTCACAATCCCAATGAAGTCTTTAATTCGTTAACCTGGTTTAGAAGAAGAAACCAAAGGTTAAAGGAGAATCGACTCTAGCTTAGCAGAACTAGTATCACACAGAATGTGTGGGGATTAGGTTTCCCAGTTGCTAGAGTTCTTCCTTATATACAATTTCAAATCAGGGTTTGCAATCAATGTTAGCTTAGTAACAAAGCATTCAATATTCATCGTTAGATGAAAACCTGATTAGATTCAAGCTAATATTTCTCAACCGTTAGATCGAAAACTTAGCTTGTCACACACAAATGAAACGTCCAATTTTGGGTTTATGAACCATACTCAAACATTAATATTTGTTGGTTCAACAAGTCAACCAAATGGTTATCCATATGATTACTCTCATATCAACCTTATTCTTCTTCACCATAACTAGTTCAAATGACTCAAATTAACTAGTTAGAGAGTTGTTTAATTGCAAGGAAATCTTATGTAACTACACAAGACACAATTGAAGAAAAATCGGTTTGATTCACTCGAATCGGTTCATGAACTTTACAGCCACGGTTTTAAAAAACATTCCTTAGTTTATTTAAACATTAGTTCAAGAACAACCGACTTTAGATATAACCTGCTCAAGTTCGCGGACTTAAGCTCATGGAAGGAGTACATAAACTCCAGCAGAAAATCTCGGGCTGAGAAGTTCCGCAAGTTCGCGGACTTGGCTCACGCCACTTCCATTTCTCTTGATCAACAAAGTTCGCAAACTTTGGTTCAAGGAATAGGACTTATGCATATATGTGTTTCCACAAAAATGCTTATATCCACCAATGGTTATGTAATCTAAACTCTCATTTCAATCATCGAAACATTCTCATAGAACGTTATATAGCCGTTATTCACAGACCATTTTTCGTCAGAGAAATTTTCAAAGTGATTGAAACATAACATGACTTTTGTCACTTGGTAAAGATGAATTCGGCTAAAGCGAAAGCTTACCAACACATATTTCGAGAAATAGATAGGAGAGATAAACTCGGCTCAAAATAGCAAATGTGTATAATGAGAGTCTATATATCAAAACGACTTTTGTCTCAAGAGTAGAAGTTAGAGTAAATAGACTTTTGAGTGACAGATAAGTTCAAGTCTCCACATACCTTTTATTCGATGAAGATCCACCAGTTCCTTGAGTAGTCCTTCGTCTTGTATGATGATTGCCATGGAGTCTTGAGCTCAACTACACTTTCTATCCCAATCCAAGACCTTAGCTCTAATAGGCTAGTAATCAAGACTTATAGTTTTGATCACTAATATTGACAAACATGCTCTAACAGTTTCGACAGGGATCTTTAGGATGTTTTTAGTGCTAAAGACGATCTTGTGTTAATCCATTGTTAACAGACTCCGTTCTGAGCGTGATTGATTACAAGAGATTCTAGTTGTTGTGTGCATGTATTTATTGAAGATCTAAGAAGATTTGAAGACAAAGAAGATATCGAAGATTTCTGATTTGGGGTTCATAATCTTTGGTGTGCAAAATACTTGTTTCGGTATATGAGGATCCAACCATAATCGGTTTATCCTTGTGGTAGATTGGATATATTAGTTGTGTAGATCCGCATCAATACAATTCTTTGTGATTAAAAATATTGATTGAAAAATATTAACAATTACTTCGGTAGTTGAACATAAGATAGATCTAAGAACCAGACGAAGGAGTTCATGTTAAGATAAACAGAAGAGCCTTTGTCCGACTCATATCACTTGGTTGAAGAGAGTTGATACCAAACAGATTTTTTGTTTCTTTACTGTTTGGAATACGAACCAAAGGAATTGTTACAAGTACGTGACTTATTCATAAGTTGGAGGCGTGGGAATACAAACGGAACTAGGTGAACTATAGGTTTAGTTGCTTGGTATCAACTATACGAAGTTGGTTTAATTTTGTATATTGGCTTAATTCTGAGAGTATTCAATTCTAGACAAGGTCCTGGGGTTTTTCTGCATTTGCGGTTTCCTCGTTAACAAAATCTTGTTGTGTCATTTACTTTATATTTTCGCATTATAATTGTTTTATTATAATTAATGTAAATTACACAAACGTTAATTCCTATTTACTTGATAATCAATCCTATTGTGTTTGGTTAAGTCCGAACCTTTTTATCAAGTAAACATACTTAGTTGTTGTATTCTCTAGATCTCGTATCCATAGACGATCACACGAAGTGTGAACCGATTAGTTGCATTGTCTCGACTCAGTCCATAGACAATTACTTTTCGGAGAAAGGACTTATAGGTAGGAAAAGTTTTAGTTTGAGGTATATTTGGGTACCCTCGCCTTTTCAATTGGTATCAGAGCAGGCAAACACGAAAAGATCTAACAATCTGTGTTTGGTGTGATCCAACCTATAAGAAATTGAATCTATGTCTGATTCAGTTAACGTTATGAAAGAGTTTGAATACTAAAAATTTGAAGATGTTACTGCTTCGTTGACTCATGATCCAGGAGTTGCGAAAAAATCTGTGTCCATCTCTGATGAAAAGGAAGATGCTGATAAAGAGTTGGTAAAACTCCTGAAGCCTATAAAATCTTTGTCTTCTAAAGTGGTGTTATTAAAGACAGAAAAATCTTCTTAAACATGAGATCAGAGATAAAGATATTCAACTGAATTGTCTGGCCAAAGAGAATATGGATCTCACTGTCAAACTAGAAGCTCTTGGTAAATCTCTTACTGATAGAGAGATACGTCCTATTACTCTGAGTAATGATGTTGTTGTGATTTCTTCTGATGCTGAAGAAACTAAAAGTCCTTGCTCGACTTTTACATAAAGTGATAAAACCGGTTTAGTCACATCTGAAACAGATCAAGATGATGGTAGTTTGTCTAACTACGTCAAGTCAGAAGAGGATGAAAAACCAGCTTCTAGATCTACTGATGATCAAACGAAATCTTGTACAAAGGAAACTTTGAACCGATTCCGTGAGCGTGATCTTAAGGAATACAAATTTCAGTCACTTGACAGGAAACTTATACTTCTTCAACATACGGTGGTAAAAATATTGAAGGAAGTTTCTTGTCTTAAAAAACTGAAAGACCATTCCTCAGTAGAAAGACAGATTATAACATTACCCGATAAGATCAACTCAAATGAATCAGAGGAAAGAGTTGAAGATCACTTCTGGAAATAGGTTTATCCTCACTCATATAGAAACAATCCTTGTTTTGATGAAAAACGACTCCAGAAGAAAGGGAAAGAGACATTCTTTGCCAAAAAAAACAATCAGGAGTTTTCGATAATTGTTTCAGATAATCACACTGATGTGAATCATAAGGAAGTCCTTAGAATGAGAAAATCTTATGAAAATCTCATTGAAAGAATTAAGAGATATTTATTTATCTCTGAGAATTCTCATGCCAGTACAATTTCTCCACATGATCATATCTCTAGAGTTAGAAAAGATCATCGTCTTGGGAGAGAATATTTTGGGCAGAAATTCCCTAAGAGAAACATGAACTATGTTTCTGGTATTCAATGTAAGCAGGAAAAGGCTTACTCCTTCTCAACCTAGTTGAAAGGAGATTGTGCTAACTCATCCGTTTTGTGCTCGTAACCCTGGATGAGAAAGGCACATAAAAATCAAGAGCACAAGTGGGTACTAATTTGTTTGATCGGTAATAAGGGATATTGTCCTTTAATATAAGGAGAAGTTCGGTAGAATAGCCCTTTGTCGGAAACCCTGTTTTTGCAAACCGAATATGTTCTTATCTTATAAGAAATCTTCTCTTAAGAATTAGCTCTTCCCTGGAAAGTCTTGAACTAAATCATGTCTCCTATAACTCGAAGTTTTACAATGAGTAATAAAAGGGAAGCTCGAATAGTTAGAAATTGTCTAGGTTTTCTCTCAAAACGAAAAACCAGGAAGATTGTCTCAAGAATCGTTTTTGATCACAACTCTGATAGATCTCAAGATGAAGTAAGTCTCTTTGCGATCGGTGATTCAGATTCTACCAAGTGGTTTCCCACAGATGGTATGCATGAAGATATGCATGGGTTTGAAGAACTCATTGGAAATCTCTTTTCTTTGATACAAGATCGAGACAGTCTGAAAGATAGAATGGATGAAGCAAAACTTGAGCTAGCCGATTTGAAGCTTCAAATTGAAAACCTTGGAAAATAGAAAGTGGTTGCCAACAAAATCCTTGAGACATACTTTAATAGTGTGAATACTGATGAAACTTCAGTTAACAACAAGAGCACCATAGAGATTAAGTTATATGTTGTAATACTTAATCCAGGAAAAATAAACAATAGTTTTTGATTGTTTCAATAAAGTCTATCATGAATAAAACTATTATGAATAAAATTATTTGATTTATAATTTTTCTTATGGTGGTTTTTGATTTACATAGCCTGTGCTTGAATGCTTTATTATTGCTATGGATGTTTATGGGATATTTGATTTCGGTTTTATTACCTTGATATTCGATCTCATAATATTGTGAATCCTTATGGTTTGGTTGACTTTTTGATTTAACAGGATTAAGTTCTAGCCCTTGTTGGTATGCTTTATCAAAGGATCATGAGGGGTTCTGGTAGAAACAATATGTGAAAAAGTCACAATATGTTGAATCGGTTTTGGTTTAGCATAAAAGCATATGTGTTTCGACGGTTTTCAACTTTTTCTTGCAATTGTTAAAACTGGTTTTCAACCTTTCTCTGGTAAAGGTTGGTTGTTGTTATTCTTTTGTTTTGCATAAGGATGACAACTTAATGATATTTCGATATCAATTCTCCCTGGAAGAAGATGCAAACATATTAGAGAAGTGGATGCGAAATTTGAGGTAACAATGTTGTTAGTTAATTGGTTTCCTGTTTAAGAAAAGCAGGATTTTATTTCATATATATTTTGCTTTTGCTTAACAAAATTTCGGTACAATTGAAGTTTTATTCCATGATGTGTGTATGGATGTGTGCGTGAGTCAATTGGTTCCGGTTAAGAAAAATTATTGTTATCTTGCTTTATTGTGTGGTATCAATTGTTTAGGCTTACAAAATTTCGGTGCAATTGCGGTGTTTTAATGGTTATGACTGATTCAATTGTTTCTGGTTGAGGTGAATAATTATGCAAGTTGATTTATTTGGTTTGTATGAATTTTTTATGGCTTAACGAAAGAAAAGGTTTACGGGATGGATTGTTTAGTCCAATTCGATTCCGTATAAGAGAATCTAAGTTTATCTTAGTTAAACTTATCAAAGTGGAGGTTTCGGTTATTCAAGTCTATTCGAATGCCTTAACAAGAAATGCTAATTAACTAAACTAGTATTTGTCTTGTTTAAAATTTAAAGGTCTAAGTTATATGGATAATTAGAACCTAATGAGAAAAATAGAGTTATCTTTATTTTGGTCTTATCGAATGAAGCGGTTGTATTTGTACAATCGGTTTAGCAAAGGGACTAAGGCGCTTAGTTGATTTTTCGGTTTGCTAAACTAAATTGGGAAAATTGCTTCGGGCAATTGTTTCCTTGATAACATATCAAAACAAATTACTTTGTAGTTTCGGTTTTGATATTGGTTATCAAAAATGGTGTGTGGAACCCTCGTGCTTAACTTTATAGGTTTGCAAGTCTATTTTGAGATTTGTAAGATTCTTTTCATGTTGTCCTTCATTTTTTCGTTTCTTTGTCATTTCATGACAAAAAGGGGTAGAAATATATGGAGTAAACAAGTGACACTGGTATTAATTTTATATTGGTTAGTATCACTAAGAAAAAGAACAATTGTGCTTAAACATTTATCTAACGAAAGAGTGAAAGCATAGACTAAGGGGGAGTAGCATATCATATTAATTGGTATAACAAAGACGTGCGGATTGATGAAATCTACCTATCTCACCTTTAGGGGGAGTATTATGTTTGTTATTATAATGTCAACAACGACATTTAAAGATTGAATGAATGCAGGTTATTGTGTTGTTAAATTCGGGAATCAAGCGTATGTGTAATGTATTCTTGTAATTTGTTTATCCATATGATTGTAAGAGTTTTGTCACTAAAAGTGACAAAGGGGGAGATTGTTAGAGCATAGCTCGGTTGAACCCACCAAGCGTTGGTATGTCAAGTTTGGTTGTCATATTTAAGTGAATCAAAACTCATTTTAAGAGTCGCTTGATAATGTACTAAAGTCAACTTCGTATAGGTTAGCTTGAAAGTATTAGGATATGAGACATTACAAGTATTGCGAAGACTTGAAGAAGTGAAGAAGTAAGAAGCTACAACGACAACATCATCCTTCCACTTGAGGTTAGTGATATTTGACTTGAACTGTTTAATTCCCTAACGTATCTTTCAAGTCGTGCATATTGAAAACGAAACTGTGAAGCATGAACACTCTAGATAGACATAGTATTAAGGAATACAATATGAAGTTTATTGCTTAACCATTAAACTTTGTAGATAAGACATCGACATAATCGTTTAAATTCTATTGTGATTATGTATGGGTATGAGGTGAGGATTTCGTCCTAGGAAACAATGTTCTACATGTGTTTTTAGGAACTAAGTTCATAAACTTGTTTATGAATCGAAAAGGAAATCTCCAGGCGTTATCGGGATTGTTATTCATTGCATATCTTGTAAACATCCAATATGTGTGATTTAGTATAACCGCTCACGACTTGTTTGTGTTCATGGTAAAACTATTCACAAAGGCCTGACTTATGTATTGGTATGACTTTTATTAGTGAAACCGATCTTAACTAATCACCTGATATGGTATGATCGAGTTTTTGATTTGTTGGACCGAATCTGGGTAAAGGGGAACTGATCCTATGAATAGGTGCAACACATCACAAAGGGTAATCGATCCTTGTATGAGGTGCAACAAGTTTGTAGCATAAAGGGGAACCGATCCTATGGACATATGCAAGACGTTTTTAGGAAAAGGGGAACCGATCCTATGGACATGTGCAATAATATAAGTTAGATACCATATATATGTGGGGAACCGATCCTAGTACCTAGTCAACCAATTTTTCGAAAGCTAGTGTGACTATGCACAGTACTCACAGGGAGGTAGAAGCGAAACTTGTTTTGGAAGAACCGTTAAACCCATGTTTTGTGATTGAGTGTTCTTGATCAATCACATAGTTCTTGAAAGTCAGATGAACCAATTCTAAACTTGTTTGGAAGTGTGGCAAATCGGTTTCAAGGTTGTAAGTATGAAAGAGGACTTACAAAGTAAGGATGTCGACATACTTTGAACACGTACAGTAATGTTTATCTTTTATTGTTCAAAGTTATTCCTTAATAGCTACAGGAAGAAAATCCCAGGATCGAAATATAAATAAGTTAAGAATCTTTTAATTAAGGTTGTTAATTTTAATTTAGGAAAATGAGAATTAGTAATGTGCATTTACTAGTTGAGATTTTCCAAAGAGATTTTCGGTCATTATTTTGGACAGAGCATTTCCAGGAAATATGGAAACCGAATTTGGAATATATTGAATATATTTGAGAATATTTTCGGTTTTGGAAATTCCTTGGTGTCCAAACTTCGTTGTCTATAAATACTTGAAGTTTGCATTTCTAGCAAACTAATCCTTCGTGACAACAAACTTCCTCGGTTGTGTTGTTACTGGTGTAGCCGCCTATTCGGAGAGGAGAGTAACCTAATTAGGAAAAATCTCTTACGGCCGCTCAGTTTAAAGTCTTCTTTGGGATTGAGAAGCTCTATTAGTATCGTTGGTGGGAAACTAGATAATTGCGGTTTATCTTGTGTTTTCGATTGATTTGATTGTCTAACGGTGGTTATACTTTGATTGCACCTAGTTTTTTTATGCTTGAGAATCTTCTCTTCTGATATAAGATTCACTCAAACTAGATCGAAGCTTCGACAGTGATCTTTAGACTGTTGTTAGTGCTAAAGATGATCTTTTGATAATCCATTGTTAACAGACTCCGTTCTGAGCGTGATTGATCATAAGAGATTCAAGTTGTTGTGTGCAGGTGTTTATTGAAGATCTAAGAAGATTTGAAGACAAAGAGATATTGAAGATTTCTTATTTGGGGTTCATAATATTTGGTGTGCACAATACTTGTTTCGGTGTAAGAGGATCTAACTATAATCGGTTTATCCTTGTGGTAGATTGGATTGATTAGTTATATAGATCGGCATCAATAAAATTCTTTGTGATTAAAAGTATTGATTGCAAAATCTTAACAATTACTTCGGGTAGTTGAACATAAGATAAATCTAAGAACCTGACGAAGGAGTTTATGTTAAGACAAACAGAAGAGCCTTTGTCCGACTCATATCACTTGGTTGAAGAGAGTTTATACCAAACAGATTTGTTGTTCCTTTATTGTTTGGAATACGAACCAAAGGAATTGTTCCAAGTACGTGACTTATTCATAAGTTGGAGGCGTGGGAATACAGACGGAACTAGTGAACTATAGGTTTAGTTGCTTGGTCTTAACTATACGAAGTTGGTTTAATTTTGTGTAGCGGCTTAATCCTGAGAGTATTCAATTCTGGACAAGGTCCCGAAGTTTTTCTGCATTTGCGGTTTCCTCGTTAACAAAATCTTGTTGTGTCATTTACTTTATATTTCCGCATTATAATTGTTTTATTATAATTAAAGTAAATTACACAAACGTTAATTCCTATTTACTTGATTAGAAATCATATTATGTTTAGTTAAGTCCAAACCTTTTTATCAAGTAAACATACTTAGTTGTTGTATGGTCTCGATCTCGTGTCCATAGATCACACAAAGTGTGAATCGATTAGTTGCATTGTCTCGACTCAGTCCATAGACTTATAGGTAGGAAAAGTTTTAGCTTGAGGTATATTTGGGTACCCTCACCTTTTCAATTGGTATCATAGCAGGCAAACACGTAAAGATCTGACAATCTGTGTTTGGTACGATCCAACCTATAATAAATTGAATCTATGTCTGATTCAGTTAACGTTATGCAAGAGTTTGAATACTCAAAAGTTGAAGATGTTACTGCTTCGTCGACTCATGATCCAGGAGTTGCGAAAACATCTGTGTTCATCTCTGATGGAAAGGAAGATGCTGATAAAGAATTGGTAAAACTCCTAAAGCCTATAAAATCTTTATCTTCTAAAGTGGTGTTATTAAAGACAGAGACAAATCTTCTTAAACAGGAGATCAGAGATAAAGTGGTGTTATTAAAGACAGAGACAAACCTTCATAAGTTGATATGTACTTTTCTTTGGTCTTGAAGCATCTTCGTGGAAATTTCATTAGGATCTCGTCTTCGTACATTTGCCAATTTTATTGACAAAAAAAGGGAGAATTAATGTGTAGTTCACACTACAAATACATATGGTTTTCAGATTATTATGTAAGGGGGAGTGGGTTTCATGTTGAGATGAAAGTATTGACTAAGGGGGAGTGATACATATCACCATAGTATTATTGTCAAATTTGTGATACAATTGAACTTTGATGTTGTGTAATAATACTATGCCACTGTATAACAATGATTGAGAGCACTTTTTTCCTCATTGTTATGGATATGGATCTTCAACAACTATGATGCTGAACTGAACATCTATGGAATCATGGGAGTACTTGGAAAAGACGAAGTTTTCGAGTAATATTGAAGCACTAAGGAGATCAAGCATGTGGACGAGAAGCTACAAAGTTTTATATATTTTGTAATCCATATGTATTGATAGTCTTGTCATTAAAACTGACAAAGGGGGAGATTGTTACAGCATTGCTCGGTCGAACTCGCAAGCGTTTCTATCTCAAGCTTGTTTGTCAAATTTAGATGTCAAAACTATATGTATTGATTTCTAGTCTACTTATAGCTAAGTATTGGACTAGGATAGTTAAGTGTAGTTGAGCTCCAGACTCCACCGCGATCATCTTACGAAGACGAAGAACTACTCGAGGAACCAGTGGAACTTCATCCGACTAAAAGGTATGTGGAGACTTGAACTTATCTATCACTCAAAAGTCTATCTACTTTATCTCCTGCTCTTGAGACAAAAGTCGTATACGTATGATAGTTTTCATACATACACATTTGCTATTTCGAGCCGAGTTTATCTCGCATATCTATTTCTCGAAATACGTGTTGGTAAGCTTTCGCTTTAACCATTTTCATCTTTACCCGTGAAGAATGTCATGATGACGTTTCAATCTCTTGAAAATTGCTTTGATGACGATAGTTGTGAATAACGACTATTATAACATTATAGAAGAATGTTTCAATGATTGAAATATAGAGTTGAGATTATGTAACCATCTATGGCTATAAGCATATATAGTGTGTTCGCACATTAATGTGTAAATTCATGTACCGGAAACCAAGTGTGTGCATATATGTGCATACGGAATTGGTAAAGGAGACAGGTTGGGTACGCCTACCCGTATGCGTACAGGCGGAACTTTTCCTCCTGGATAATTCTGCTGAGTTTGTAGTTACAAACTAGTAAACCAGTCACCTTAGGTACGCGTACCCGTACGCGTACTGGCGGAAATTTTTACCAGAAAAATTCTGCTGAGTTTGGAAACCAAAACCAACTCAATCTGGTTGCTGAGGTACGCATACCCGTACGCGTACCCAAGATGGTTATTTCCTCAAATCGGTAGTTCATGAACTTAAACAATAAATTATAACGAATGCAATATTTACAAACCATGGCTATATTGTTCATGAATTGATTCAAATGAATCAAACCGGTTGTGTTTCAATTGTGTCTATGTATAAATACCTAAGCAATTGAACAACTCTTCAACTAGTTCTTTTGAAATCATTTGAACTAGTTATGAAGAAGATGAATACGGTTAATATGAAAGTACTCATATGGCTAACCATTGGTTAACTATTTGTGAACCAACTAAGTGTACATGTTTAGGTACGATTACTCAAAGCTAAATGAAATACATTTCATTTGTGTATGACAAGCTAAGTTTCGATCCAACGGTTGAAAGATATTAGCTTGTATCTAATCAGGTTTTCATCTAACGGTGAATATTGAATGCTTTGTTACTAAGCTAACATTGATTGCAAACCCTGATTTGAAAACTATATAAAGGAGAACTCTAGCAACTAGGAAAACTAATCCCCACACCTCTTGTGTGATACTAGTTGGTTTAGCTAGAGTCTATTCTCCTTTAACCTTAGGTTTCTTCTCGGGAACCTATAGATTAACGCCTTAAAGACTTCATTGGGATTGTGAAGACAGACGAAACTACTTCTCTTGTAGTTGAGCGATCTGATCTTGCCATTTTCTATCGTACGAGTTCAATTGAAAGAATTGACTTGAGATTATATCTTCGATAGGGAAAGATAAAAATAAATCACAAACATCTTCGTCTCATCGTTTGTGATTCCACAATATCTTGTTTCGCTAACATACGATTAAGATTATTGTGAGGTGATTGATAATTCTAGGTTGTTCTTCGGGAATACAAGTCCGGGTTATCGATTAGTTCATGTTCACCTTGATTTTATCAAAAGACGGAAAAAAAATTGTAGGTTTATCTGTGGGAGACAGATTTATCTATTACCATAGAATTTTCTGTGTGATACAGATTTGTTTATTCAAGTCTTCGATTTTGGGTCGTAGCAACTCTTGGTTGTGGGTGAGATCAGCTAAGGGAATCAAGTGCGTAGCATCCTGGTGGGATCAGAGACGTAAGGAGCGCAATTGTACCTTGAATCAATGTGAGATTGATTGGGGTTCAACTACATTCCAGACCGAAGTCAGTTTGTAGTAGGCTAGTGTCTGTAGCGGCTTAATACAGTGTGGTGTTCAATCTGAACTAGGTCCCGAGTTTTTCTGCATTTTCGGTTTCCTCGTTAATAAAACTTCCGTGTCTGTGTTATTTCTATTCCGCATTATATTTTTTTATATAATTAAAATATCACAGGTTGTGCGTTGTATCGATCAATTGTGAAATCCAACCTTTGGTTGTTGATTGGAAATTGATTGATCCTTGGATATTGGTCTTTGGTACCATCCAAGTTTATATCTCTTGTATTTAATAAAGACTCACAGATTTCTATTTGCTTGAGTATAGATTAAATCAAGAGATCGAGATATTAACTCCTTGATATACTTTTATTAAGATTGAGTCTGACTGTCTAGTTGATTCTCTTAAAATTATATTAGAGTTAGTCCATACAGATAAGCTAATCGAAATATTGGGTGAGGTTGTTAGACCCACGCATTTTCAATTGGTATCATAGCAGGCAAACATGTTCAAGACCTCAAAAGTCTGTGTTTTTAGCGATCTGACTCTGTGGACAGAGGTGCTATCTAAATTAACGTACCACCAGTCTTCGATGGCTCAAACTACTTATGGTGGAAAATTGTTATGCGAGCTTTTCTTCAATCGCGTGATTTTCAATCATGGGTATATGTAGTTAATGGCTATGATGCTCCCGTTGTGGAAATAGGTAACGCTACTGTTCCAAAGAATATTGGCGAATAAGATCCTGCAGAGATACTTGCTGCAAAGAAAAAATTCGACGGTTTGAATGCCATCATACATGCCATTACCCCTAATCTTCAGCACCATGTGTCTAATTGCACTCGGTCTAAAGATGCTTGGGATATCTTATAAACCGTATTTGAAGGGAATACCAGTGAAAAGGAAGCCAGGATTCAAAACCTAAATTCCGATTGGGAAAACCTTCGTATGGCAGATGAAGATTCATTTGATGAGTTTAACCGCAAAGTGTCTGAAATTTTTAATGCATCTTTTGCATTGGGTAAGACTATTCCTGAAAAGGACATTGCGATAAAAATTCTCAGATCGCTGCCATCTAGATACGATTCTAAGAAGCATGCCGTCGTTGAGGGAAATAACCTTGATACCCTCTCCAGAAATACTTTGGTTGGGAAGCTAAAGATCTTTGATCATGAGCATACATCCAAATCCAGCAAGGATGTTGCGTTCAAAGGACAAAAAGACACAAAATTACTTGATAAAAGTAAAAATGTATATATCCTTGAAGATGATCACTCTGAGACTGATTCATCAGATGAAAATCTTGACAAATAAGTCTCGATGATCACAAGACAGTTTAGAGATCTTCTTTTAAAGAGAAGTAAACGGTTCTCCGGAGATAAGCCAAAAGCATCAGTAAAACCCCATAATCGTATTCCTCCTAAAAACAGGAACACAGATGAAACTGATGATGAGGATATGCCTCAATGCTTTAAGTGTAAGGGTTTTGGTCATTTTGCAAACGAGTGTCCAAATCGCAGAAAATACACTGGGAACAAAGGTCTTGCTGCAATGCTTGATGAGATGTCTGACAACTATGATTCTGATGAAGACAAAAAATCAAGTGTTGCTCTTCTATGTGAAAATATTTATTTTGATAATTGTAGCAATACATACATCAATCTTGATAATCTTTTAGAAAAGAACCCAATCAAGATGGAAGAATCAATTGACCCCTCTATTGGAAACTCTTTGTCTAATGTTTCAGGATCTACCATATGCCTAGAAGCTTGCATATCACAAGCACCCGAATCAGCTTATGCATTGACATGCTCTTATTGTTCTCTCAAGGGTTATGAATTATCAAAGTGTTTTCTGATGTTCTTGAAGAGTTGAAGCAGACAAAGAAAGAGATTTATCAAATAAAGGCTTGTGTTTTAAGATCAATGGAAATTTAGAAGGCCCTGGTTCGACAACTTCAACCAAGAAGGTTCATTGGTATTGACTCCTTCCTCCATGAACCATATGTCCCAATGGCTGTTGACGACAAAGAGTTCGGGGATGACAAGGAATTTTTCAAAGATCTTAATGCCTAGGAAACTTCTGAAGAGAATTCTATTCTTGTGTTTTTGTTTAAGAAGGATAACTAGGGTTTGGAATAGCCATTATTGTGAGTACACATAGCTATGTCCAACGTTTTCATCTTCAATGTTTTTAGATTTATTTATTTAAATTCTAAAGTTGTTTTGGAAGATGATTTTTGCAGTATTAATCTTTATGGTTTTATATATTGCAATATGTTATGGGATATGTGTATTTGCGTCCGTGAACTATGATTGTCCCATGCATTTTCAAAAGTTATCTCCTTCATATGTCGATATGCATGTGTTGATAAAAGATCGATGAACTTTTGACAAAACAAAAATTGAACCTATTATGTCATTATGCAAATAATTGATGGAAGATAGGATGATTTTTTTCTACAAAGATTATGTCTATTATATGTCGTTATGCAAATAGTGATGAAAATAGAACGAATATTTGTCAATTCCGTAGTATTGATCTTCCCTGATCCATAATTTATGTATACATACTGTGCGGCTCCATAAGTCTTCTTATGTGAGCATTTCCAACTAAACTAATCATGAATTTGTTTGTGGTTAACTTGGTTGAATATTCCGATTAAGTTAATCATGGGTTCTCTTGTGATTAATTTAATTGAGAATTTTGGATACAAAATCATTTTCTTTGTGGTTTTTGATGTCCAAAGAAATCCTTCATTTCTTGTGAAAGTAAGGTCGCTCTTGTTGTTCTTTCGGGAATGACATCAAATGGGTGAGAGTTCTTTTGAACTTGCGCTTAATTTCCATATCTTTGTGGGGAGTGCGGCTGTGGAATATTTTAGGAGTTATCTTGTATCTTTATAAACTCCTTGATTAATGCATTTAGCTTCGGCTATATGATTGCATCTAAACAAAGTTGATATGTGCTTTTCTTTGATCTTGAAGCATCTCCGTGGAAATTTCATTAGGATCCCGTTTTCGTACCTTTGACAAATTTATCGACAAAAATGGGGAGAATTAATGTGTAGTTCGCACTACAAATAAATATGGTTTACGGATCATTATGTAAGGGGGAGTGGTTTTCATGCTGAGATGAAAGTATTGACTAAGGGGGAGTTGTTAGAGCATTGCTCGGTCGAACTCGCATGCGTTTCTATCTTAAGCATGTTTGTCAATGTTAGCGATCAAAACTATAAGTCTTGATTTCTAGCCTACATAGCTAAAGGTCTCAGACTAGGATAGAAAGTGTAGTTGAGCTCAAGAACTCCATGGCAATCATCATACAAGACGAATGACTACTCAAGGAACTGGTGGATCTTCATCGACTAAAAGGTATGTGGAGACTTGAACTTATCTGTCACTCAAAAGTCGATTTACTCTATCTCCTATTCTTGAGACAAAAGTCGTTTTGATATATAGACTTTCATTATGCATATTTGCTACTTCGAGCCGAGTTTATCTCGCCTATCTATTTCTCGAAATATGTGTTGGTAAGCTCTCGCTTTAGCCGAATTCATCTTTACCTAGTGACGAAAGTCATGTTATGTTTCAATCACTTTGAAAATTTCTCTGACGAAAAATGGTTTGTGAATAACGGCTATATTCGTCCTCTGAGAATGTTTCAATGATTGAAATGAGAGTTTATATTGCGTAACCATTGGTAGGATATAAGCATTGTTGTGGAAACACATATATATATAAGTCCTTATTCTTTGAACCAAAGTTTGCGAAATTTTTTGATCAAGAGAAATGGAAGTGGCGTGAGCCAAGTCCGCGAACTGGTGGAAGTTCTCGACCCGAGAATTTCTGCTGGAGTTTGTGAACTCCTTCCATGAGCTTAAGTCCGTGAACCCAGTCCGCGAACTTGAGCAGGTTATATCTAAATATATAAAGTCGGTTGTTCTTGAACTAATGTTTAAATAAACTAAGGAATGCTTTTGCAAACCGTGGCTATAAAGTTCATGAACCGATTCGAGTGAATCAAACCGATTTTTCTTCAATTGTGTGTTGTGTATTTACATAAGATTTCCTTGCAATTGAACAACTCTCTACTAGTTCATTTGAGTCATTTGAACTAGTTATGGTGAAGAAGAATAAGGTCGATATGAGAGTAATCATATGGCTAACCTTTTGGTTGACTTGTTGAACCAACAAATGTTAATGTTTGGGTACGGTTCATAAACCCAAAATTGGACATTTCATTTGTGTGTGACAAGCTAAGTTTTCAATATAACGGTTGAGAAATATTAGCTTGAATCTAATCAGGTTTTCATCTAACGGTGAATATTGAATGCTTTGTTACTAAGATAACATTGATTGCAAACCCTGATTTGAAAGTATATATAAGGGAAAACTCTAGCAACTGGGAAACCTAATCCCCACACATTCTGTGTGATACTAGTTGTGCTAAGATAGAGTCGATTCTCCTTTAACCTTTGGTTTCTTCTTCTAAACCAGGTTAACGACTTAAAGACTTCATTGGGATTGTGAAGCCAGACCGATACTACTTTTCTTGTAGTTGTGTGATCTGATCTTGCATCTTCTATCGTACGAGTACAATTGTAATAATTGGCTTGAGATTTATATCTCCGATAGGCAAGATAAAAAGTAATCACAAACAAACTTCGTCTCATCGTTTGTGATTCCGCAATATGTTTTTCGCTGCGTCGATTAAGATTATTGTGAGGTGATTGATAATACTAAGCTATTCTTCGGGAATATAAGTCTGGTATTATTGATTGGTTCCTGTTCACCTTGATTTATCAAAAGACGGAACAAAACTCGTAGGTATATTTGTGGGAGACGGATTTATCTATTATCGTAGACTTTTCTGTGTGATACAGATTTGTTTATTAAAGTCTTCGACTTTGGGTTTTAGCAACTCTTAGCTGTGGGTGAGATCAGCTAAGGGAATCAACTGCGCAGTATCCTGCTGGGATCAGAGGCTTAGGAGCATAACTGTACCTTGGATTAGTGTGAGATTGATTGGGATTCAAATACAGTCCAGACCGAAGTTAATTTGGAGTAGGCCAGTGTCTGTAGCGGCTTAATACAGTGTGTGTTCAATCTGGACTAGGTCACGGGGTTTTTCTGCATTTGCGGTTTCCTTGTTAACAAAATTCTGGTGTCTGTGTTATTTCTTTCCGCATTATTTGTTTTATCTTTATAATTGAAATAATACAGGTTGTGCGTTGTTCAATCAATTAGATATCCGACCTTTGGTTGTTGATTTAAATTGATTGACACTTGGATATTGGTCTTTGGTACCATCCAAGTTATTCTTGTATTTGATGACTCGCAGATTTCTTTGCTTGAGTAAATCAAATCGAGAGATTGAGATATAAACTCTTTGATATACTTTTATCTAGATTGAGTCTGACTGTCTAGTTGATTCTCTAGAAAGTATATTGGAGTTTGTCCATACAGATTGCTAAGCGAAATATTGGGTGTGTTGTTAGACCCCCGCTTTTTCAATTGGTATCAGAGCAGGCAAACACGTTCAAGACCTACAAGTCTGTGTTTGTAGCGATCTGACTCTATGGACAGAGGTGCTATCTCTATTAACGTACCACCAGTCTTCGATGGCTCTAATTACTTATGGTGGAAAATTGTTATGCGAGCTTTTCTTCAAGCGCGTGATTTTCAATCATGGGTATATGTTGTTAATGGCTATGATCCTCCCGTTGTGGCAGTTGGAGATGTAAACGTTCCCAAACCTATTGGTGAATACACCCTGCTGAGATACTTGCTGCAAAGCAAAACTCCGACGGTTTAAATGCGATCATACATGCCATTACCCCAAATCTTCAGCACCATGTGACTAATTGCACTAAGTCGCAAGAAGCTTGGGATATCTTGGAAACCGTATTCGAAGGTAACTCCAGTGAAAAGGAAGCTAGGCTTCAAAACCTTAATTCCGATTGGGAAAACCTTCGTATGGCAGATGAAGAAACATTTGATGAGTTTAATCACAAAGTGTCTGAAATTGTTAATGCATCTTTTGCATTGGGTAAGACTATTCCTGAAAAGGACATTGTGATGAAAATTCTCAGATCGCTGCCATCTAGATACGATTCTAAGAAGCATGCCATCGTTGAGGGAAATAACCTTGATAATCTTTCCAGAAATATGCTGGTTGGGAAGCTTAAGATCTTTGATCACGAACATTCATCCAAAAATAAGGATGTTGCGTTCAATGCACAAAAGGACACTAAATTACTTGATAAGAGTAAAAAAAATGTATATCTCTGAAGATGATCATTCTGAGACAGATTTATCAGATGAAGATCTTGACAAGTTAGTCTCGATGATCACAAGACAGTTTAGATATCTTCTGTTGAAGAGAAGTAAACAGTTCTCCAGAGATAAGCCTAAAGCATCAGTTAAACCTCATAATCGTATTCCTCCTAAAAACAGGGAAACTGATGAAACTGATGATGAGGATATGCCCCAGTGCTTTAAGTGTAAGGGATTTGGTCATTTTGCAAACGAGTGTCCAAATCGTAGAAAATACACTGGGAACAAAGGTTTTGCTGCAACTCTTGATGAAATGTCTGACAGCTATGATTCTAATGAAGACGAGAAATCAAGTGTTGCACTTCTTGGTGAAAATATTGATTTTGATAATTTTAGCAATACATACATTAATTTCAATATTCTTTCAGAAGATAATCCAACTAATCTGGAAGAAAAAATTGACCCATTTCTTGGAAACTCTGTTTGCAATGTTTCAGGTTCCACCATGTGTCTAGATGCGTGCACATCTCAGAAACCTGATTTTTATCCTACTTTGACGTGTTCGTATTGTTCTCTAAAGGGTCATGAACTTTCAAGGTGTTATAAGTATAAACACCAATTGAGGCACGTCAACAAACTTCAACGAATAGCAAATCATTTAGCAAGGAAGCTTAAACTTGCTCAGAAGACCGCTGAGGTATGTAGGATCTTATCTTCATCTAAGAAGTTAGTTTCCAAGGATAAACCAAGACCATTAGAGAAGAAAGTATGGTCGATTCGGTTTGATAGACATAAGTCTGTGGAATCCTCTCAAGAGGAAAATGGTGGACAAATTGTTGTTCACCACAACGCAACTTAATTGTGTTGTTGTTGGAAAAATCTTGTCTCATGTGCCTGATCAAAAGAGACAATGATTTTGTATTTCTCAGGCTTTAGGAAAAGGTTTCTTTCTTCTTTTCTTAGTTTTTGTTCTTCCTGTCTATCGGAGGGTTATTATCGACAATTCCACTCTTTATAGGGTTGTGAGTTGGACGTGTGCGAACCTGTTTAAAGGTTTCGAAACCCTACATTCCTTTTTCCTTCCTCAAAACCTCTTTTTATCTCAAGACTACTTGTTGAGTTCAATTTGTGATTTCCTCTCACAATCCCATACGTTATGGATACTCCAAGCATGATGTCTTCTGACGGAAAAGATGTTGATGTGATTGTTAAGCCATCAATCATGAAGGAAAAAAAAAATCTCCGTTATCTCCTACCTTGAAAAGAAAACGAAGGAATATGAGGAAGCCAAGAGTCGCTCCTTCAAATTCTCAGAAGTTTTCTGATGTTCTTGAAGTGTTGAAGGAGATGCGAAAGGAGATTCAACAAATAAAGGCTTTTGTGTATAAGACTCATGAGATTCAGAAGGCCCTGGTTCGACAACATCAGCCAAGAAGGTTTATTGATATAAACTCCTACCTTAATGAACCTTATGTTCCAATGGTTGTTGACGACAAGGAGTTCGGGGACGATAAAGAATTCTTCAAAGGTCTTAACATCTAGTAAATCTTCTATTTTTCTGTTTTTGTTTAGAAGAATAACTAGAGGTTGGAATAGCCATTATTGTGATTACACATAGCTATGTCCAACATTTTCATCTTCATGTTTTTAGATTTATTGGTTAAATTCTAAAATTGTTTGGAAGATGATTTTTGCAGTATTAATATTTATGGTTTTATATATTGCAATATTGTTATGGGATATGTGTGTTTGCGTCCGTGAACTTGATTGTCCCATATCTTGTCAAAAGTAAAGTCGTTCATGAATTGATATGCATGTATTAATGAAAGAATGAATGGACTTTTGACAAATACAAAAGTTAAGCCTATATTGTCAATTATTGATAGAAGATAGGTTAAAATCTTTTGTTTGCAAGGATTATGTCTATTAAACATCGTTATTCAAATAGTGATGAAAAATAGAATGAATCCTTGTATATTCCGCAATAATTGATCTTCCCTGATCCATATTTTATGTATTATTGTGTAGCTCTGTAATGTGTCTTATGTTGAGCATGAAACAACCAAGTTGATTATTTTTATGAATATCCTTGTTGTTGTTCCGTAAGGTACTTTATGTTGAGCATTTTGAACTAAATTAATCATCTTGTTTGGTTATTTAGCTATGACTCCATAAGTCTTCTTATGTTTGAGCGTTCATGACTGGGTTGATTGTTTAACTTAGTCATTGCTCCATAGACTCTCTTATGTGAGTATGACCAATTGAATTGATTACTTTTGTGGTTAATTTGGTTGTGTATTTCGATTAGATTAATTATGGGTTTACTTGTGATTAATCTAATTGAGCGCTCTTAAGTCTCCATAAGTTTAATTGTGTTGAGCATTTTCGATTAAATTAATCATGAACTTCTTGTGGTTAATTTAATATTTTGGATTCTTTTCTTTCGAAATTAAGGTCGCTCTTGTTGTTCCCTTAGGAATGACATTTTATGAGGGAGAGTTCTTTTTGAACTTGCGCTTAATGGCCAAATCTTTGTGGGGAGTGCGGCTGTGGAATATTATAGGGGTTATCTTGGATCTTTAAACTCCTTGACGAATGCATTTAGCTTCGGCTTTATGATTGCATCTAAATAAGATGATGTGTGTTCTTTCTTTTGGTCATGAAATGTCTCTTTCGGAAATTTCATTAGGATCCCATTCTTGTACCTTTGCCAATTTTATTGACAAAAAGGGGGAGAATTAATGTGTAGTTCACACTACAAATACATATGGTTTACGGATCATTTTGTAAGGGGGAGTGGTTTTCATGTTGAGATGAAAGCATTGACTAAGGGGGAGTTGTTAGAGCATTGCTCGGTCGAACTCGCATGCGTTGCTATCTCAAGCATGTTTGTTAATGTTAGTGATCAAAACTATAATTCTTGATTTCTAGCCTACATAGCTAAAGGTCTCGTACTAGGATAGAAAGTGTATATGATCTCAAGAACTCCATGGCAATCATCATACAAGACGAATGACTACTCAAGGAACTGGTGGATCTTCATCGACTAAAAGGTATGTGGAGACTTGAACTTATCTGTCACTCAAAAGTCGATTTACTCTATCTCCTACTCTTGAGACAAAAGTCGTTTTGATATATAGACTTTCATTATGCACATTTGCTATTTCAAGCCGAGTTTATCTCGACTATCTATTTCTCGAAATATGTGTTGGTAAGCTCTCGCTTTAGCCGAATTCATCTTTACCTAGTGACGAAAGTCATGTTATGTTTCAATCACTTTGAAAATTTCTCTGAGGAAAAATGGTTTGTGAATAACGGCTATATCCGTCCTCTGAGAATGTTTCAATGATTGAAATGAGAGTTTAGATTACATAACCATTGGTAGGATATAAGCATTGTTTTGGAAACACATATATGTATAAGTACTTATTCCTTGAACCAAAGTTTGCGAACTTTGTTGATCAAGAGAAATGGAAGTGGCGTGAGCCAAGTCCGCGAACTGGCGGAAGTTCTCGACCCGAGAATTTCTGCTGGAGTTTGTGAACTCCTTCCATGAGCTTAAGTCCGTGAATCCAGTCCGTGAACCCAGTCCGCGAACTTGAGCAGGTTATATATAAATATCTAAAGTCGGTTGCTCTTGAACTAATGTTTAAATAAACTAAGGAATGCTTTTGCAAACCGTGGTATAAAGTTCATGAACCGATTCGAGTGAATCAAACCGATTTTGCTTCAATTGTGTCTTGTGTAGTTACATAAGATTTCCTTGCAATTGAAAAACTTTCTAACTAGTTCATTTGAGTCATTTGAAATAGTTATGGTGAAGAAGAATAAGGTTGATATGAGAGTAATCATATGGCTAACCTTTTGGTTGACTTGTTGAACCAACAAATGCTAACGTTTGGGTACGGTTCATAAACCCAAAATTGGACATTTCATTTGTGTGTGACAAGCTAAGTTTTCGATCTAAAATTTGAGAAATATTAACTTGAATCTAATCAGGTTTTCATCTAACGGTGAATATTGAATGCTTTGTTACTAAGCTAACATTGAGTGCAAACCCTGATTTGAAAGTGTATATAAGGGAGAACTCTAGCAAATGGGAAACCTAATCCCTACACGTTTTGTGTGATACTAGTTGTGCTAAGTTAGAGTCGATTCTCCTTTAACCTTTGGTTTCTTCTTCTAAACCAGGTTAACGACTTAAAGACTTCATTGGGATTGTGAATCCAGGCCGATACTACTTTTCTTATAGTTGTGTGATCTGATCTTTCATCTTCTATCGTACGAGTACAATTGTAATAATTGGCTTGAGATTTCTATCCCCGATAGGCAAGATAAAAAGTAATCACAAACAAACTTCGTCTCATCGTTTGTGATTCCGCAATATCTTTTTTCGCTGCGTCGATTAAGATTATTGTGAGGTGATTGATAATACTAAGATTTTCTTCGGGAATATAATTCTGGTATTATTGATTGGTTCCTGTTCATCTTGATTTATCAAAAGACGGAACAAAACTCGTAGGTATATTCGTGGGAGACAGATTTATCTATTATCGTAGACTTTTCTGTGTGATACAGATTTGTTTATTAAAGTCTTCGACTTTGGGTTGTAGCAACTCTTAGCTTTGGGTGAGATCATCTAAGGGAATCAACTGCGCAGTATCCTGCTGGGATCAGAGGCTTAAGAGCATAAATGTACCTTGGATCAGTGTGAGATTGATTGGGATTCAACTACAGTCCATACCGAAGTTAATTTGGAGTAGGCCAGTGTCTGTAGCGGCTTAATACAGTGTGTGTTCAATCTGGACTAGGTCACGGGGTTTTTTTGCATTTGCGGTTTCCTTGTTAACAAAATTTCTGGTGTCTGTGTTATTTCAATTTCCGCATTATATTGTTTTATCTTTATAATTGAAATAATATAGGTTGTGCGTTTAGTCATCAATTAGAGTAATCCAACCTTTGGTTGTTGATTGTCATTGATTGATCCTCGGATATTGGTCTTTGGTACCATCTGAGTTATTCCTTGTATTTGATTAGGACTCGCTGATTTCTATTAGCTTGAGTAAATCAAATCAAGAGAGAGATATTAACTCCTTGAGATAATTTTACCTAGATTGAGTCTGACTGTCTAGTTGATTCTCTAGAAAGTATTTCGGAGTTAATCCATACAGATTGCTAAGCGAAATATTGGGTGGTGTTGTTAGACCCCCGCTTTTTCAATTGGTATCAGAGGAGGCAAACACGTTCAGGACCTCACAAGTCTGTGTTTGTAGCGATCTGACTCTATGGACAGAGGTGCTATCTCTATTAACGTACCACCAGTCTTCCATGGCTCTAATTACTTATGGTGGAAAATTGTTATGCGAGCTTTTCTTCAAGCGCGTGATTTTCAATCATGGGTATATGTTGTTAATGGCTATGATCCTCCCGTTATGGCAGTTGGAGATGTAAACGTTCCCAAACCTATTGGTGAATACAGCCCTGCTGAGATACTTGCTGCAAAGCATAACTCCGATGGTTTAAATGCGATCATACATGCCATTACCCCAAATATTCAACACCATGTGACTATTTGCACTAATTCGCAAGAAGCTTGGGATATCTTGGAAACCGTATTCGAAGGTAACTCCGGTGAAAAGGAAGCTAGGCTTCAAAACCTTAATTCCGATTGGAAAACCTTCGTATGGAAGATGAAGAAACATTCGATGAGTTTAATCACAAAGTGTCTGGAATTGTTAATGCATCTGTACATGTTTAGGTACGATTACTCAAACCTAAATGAAATACATTTCATTTGTGTGTGACAAGCTAAGTTTCGATCTAACGGTTGAAAGATATTAGCTTGTATCAAATCAGGTTTTCATCTAACGGTGAATATTGAATGCTTTGTTACTAAGCTAACATTGATTGTAAACCCTTATTTGAAAACTATAAAAAGGAGAACTCTAGCAACTGGGAAAACTAATCCCCACACCTCCTGTGTGATACTAGTTGGTTTAGCTAGAGTTGATTCTCCTTTCACCTTAGGTTTCTTCTCGAGACCCTGTAGGTTAACGACTTAAAGACTTCATTGGGATTGTGAAGCCAGACGAAACTACTTCTCTTGTAGTTGAGTGATCTGATCTTGCCATTTTCTATCGTACGAGTTCAATTGAAAGAATTGACTTGAGATTATATCTCCGATAGGGCAAGATAAAAAGAAATCATAAACATTTTCATCTCATCGTTTCTGATTCCACAATATCTTGTTTCGCTACCATACGATTAAGATTATTGTGAGGTGATTCATAATTCTAGGTTGTTCTTCGGGAATATAAGTTTGGGTTATCGATTAGTTCCTGTTCACCTTGATTTTATCAAAATACGGAAAAAAAACATGTAGGTTTATCTGTGGGAGATAGATTTATCTATTACCATAGACTTTTCTGTGTGATACAGATTTGTTTATTAAGGTCTTTGACTTTGGGTCGTAGCAACTCTTGGTTGTGGGTGAGATCAGCTAAGGGAATCAAGTGCGTAGCTTCCTGCTGGGATCAGAGACGTAAGGAGCGCAATTGTACCTTGAATCAGTGTGAGATTGATTGGGGTTCAACTACATTCCAGAACGAAGTCAGTTTGTAATATGCTAGTGTCTGTAGCGGCTTAATACAGTGTGGTGTTCAATCTGGACTAGGTCCCGGGGTTTTTCTGCATTTTCGGTTTCCTCGTTAACAAAACTTCTGGTGTCTGTGTTATTTCTATTCCGAATTATATTTTTTTATATAATTGAAATATCACAGGTTGTGCGTTGTATCGATCAATTGTGAAATCCAAACTTTGGTTGTTGATTGGAAATTGATTGATCCTTGGATATTGGTCTTTGGTACCATCCAAGTTTATATCTCTTGTATTTAATAAAGACTCACAGATTTCTATTTGCTTGAGTATAGATTAAATCAAGAGATCGAGATATTAACTCCTTGATATACTTTTTATTAAGATTGAGTCTGACTGTCTAGTAGATTCTCTTAAAAGTATATTAGAGTTAGTCCATACAGATTGCTAATCGAAATATTGGGTGAGATTGTTAGACCCCCGCATTTTCATGATACTACAAATACATATGGTTTGCGGATCATTATGTAAGGGGGAGTGGTTATCATGTCGAGATGAAGTATTGACTAAGTGGGAGTGATACATATCACCATAGTATTGTTGTCAAAGTTGTGATACAATTGAACTTTGATGTTGTGTAATAATACTATGCCACTGTATAACAATGATTGAGAGCACTTGTTTTCTCATTGTTATCGCTACGGATCGTCTATAACTATGATGTTTAACTTACAACCTTTAGGATCATGGAGTACTTGGAAGTGACGAAGATTTCGAGTCGCGTTGAAGATGCCAAGGATATCAAGCATTTGGATGAGAAGCTACAATTTTTATTTATTTTGCAATCCATATGTATTGATAGTTTTGTCATTAAAATTGACAAAGGGGGAGATTATTAGAGCACTACTCGGTCGAACTCGCATGTGTTGATATCTCAAGCATGTTTGTCAATGTTAGTGATCAAAACTATAAGTCTTGATTTCTAGCCTATTTATAAATGTCTCGTACTAGGACATAGTTTGTGTAGTTGAGATTAGACTTCACGATGCTCATCACTTGAAGACGAAGAACTACTAAGGAGAGCTTGTGGAACTTCATCGACAAAAGGTATGTGGAGACTTAAACTCATCTATCACTTGGAAAGTCTATTTATACTCTATATATCTCCTATATAGAGGCATAAGTCGTGTTACGATATAATTTTCTCTATACACATTTAAGATTTCGAGCTGAGTATATCTCGCTTACATATTTCTCGAAATATGTGTTGGTAAGTGTTTATGGGTGAATACTATTCCTGCCGAATTTGGTAATTTGGGGTGTGTGGATGAGGAATGAATCTAAACCCTAAATAAATGGACTGCACGGGAGTGCTTTGTGATTCGAGAAATCAATCTGTACAATTCTGGCCTAAACCAAGAAATGGCCGTTCCAGACTTGCTTCGGTCACAAAGTGAAGGAGATGGGGTTGATCTTAGGGAGGGAAGCGAAGAAGGTGTTGAGATTGTGAAGGTGTTGTCTATGTATGACTTGTATCAGAAAGCTGAACTGGCTTGCAGAATGTAAGCTATCAGTTCCGGTGTTTGAATACGGTTGTATCAACACTTGCTTATGTTGTCTTGTCTTGTTTGAAAATAGGGAGGAGAACCTATCTATACAAGTCATTGAGCCTAACCCACGTCTCTCATGGGAAGTAGAGAAAGTCGAGTGATGGAGTAGTGGAGTTGCGTGTGTTAGTGTTACACGATCAGTCTTGCACACTTCACCCATCATCACTATCCGTCCATGACTTCCTGACACGTTCTTGTGATGGCGCGTTGTGCGCTGCACGCTGTAAACCGCCAGACCAATACCCCAGTACGTATCCCCCAGTTTGTGACATGATTGATGTCTCGAGTGTGTGGATCGTTGGACCCACAGAAAGCAGCATGTGATGCTAGATTAAATAACTAAGTTATTTAGGAAGTCGATACTCGTGTGTATTCTATGCAAGTAATGCATCGAATATACTCAGCATGTATGAAGCATCGTTGTTTGAGAGTCTTAAAATAGCTTCATGTCCAGCCTACTTCATGTGATGGTTTGGAGGCTGCGCAAGCAAGTCCTGACTTGGACGACCACATGGTGTGGTAGAGTGGCGGATGATAATCACCACGACACCTCATTGACCAGTTAACTCCTGACCAAGGTTGTATAACCAAGCAGGTGAAGTTGAACGGACGAGATGATCTTTGAGACACTCATCTGCGACCGTTAGTGGAATTAGGGTTTATGAAGAGGTGTGCAAGCATCACTCTTCAGCTTGGTCGAAACCAAGCTTGGGACGCAATTTTGGCCGGGCCGATCGTGCATGCGTGTAGACGGCATGCCGGTCCAGGCGCCCATACCTCATTGTCTCGTGAAAGTGTGATCTAATCCACTCAATTTGTTCGGCGAAGTTGAGTGGTTGAGATCGATTTGCGACAGAAATCCGGTGCCGCAAAAGCCGCGCGTTATGCCAACTTCGGGCGCGCGTTTCGAGACGACCAAGCTTGGTCGGTCTTGGCCGATTAGTCTGGTATACAGACGGCGGGATGGTGTACACGTACATACCTTAATACCCCATAGAAACATGATCTGAGCCACTCAATTTGTCGTAAAAGTTGAGTGGTCGAGATTAGTTTGCAATTGGGAGGTGTGACCACCCCTAGTTTGAGCGTGCGAATCGAGACGACCAGGCATGATATTCCTTGGACGATCGGGTTTGTAGATATATGGGCCCTCAGTATTCGTTTTGATACTCACTGGACTTGCTTAATCGACTCCTAGACCCTTCGTTCAATCAGGTGAAGCTCGTGATCGAAAACCCTAATTAGGGTTTTGCCAGCCGTGCGTCATGCCTTGTTTGGGCACGACTTGGGATGACCATCCATGTTTGGTCCTCAGCAATCGGTCATGTATGTAGGCGGGCCCATGGTGTTTGTATTGACATGCTCTGGGCCCTTTGAATCTACATCTACACCCTCCATCTATGCCTGCGAAGATGGATGGTTGAGACTGATTTGCGACACATGTAATGTGCTGCAAACCCTAACTTAGGCTTTCTCGTCCACGCTGCTTTGGCTGGACGAATTGGCAAGCCATGCTACCCTTTTGGGGAGGCCGACCATGCGGGTCCGCTTTGGTCCGGTGTTGAACATTCCAATACCTGCTTGAGGGTTATGGATTCGATCTAAGCCATCCAATCATGCTGGTGAAGTTGGATGGTCGTGATCGTTTCTGAGACTGATACGGACAGTCCAGATGCTCGATCGGGCTAGAATAACACTCCGAGAGTTATAGCTTGTACGGATATTTCGTACATGCCTCCTTTTTTAATGTTTGGAGATTCGTGTTGCTCTGCTGAGAGCCACACTCAGTCGTCATGCCGCACCAATGATAAGAGTAGAGCAGTACAGGAAATACAAGGCTGGTCATACATTAATAATGTTAGAAATTCACAAGGTATATGGGATTGTTGCTACATGCTCCATTTTAGGTGAATTAGTAAAGTGGAGAAGTATTCATCACTTATCAGTGGCTTTATCCTTTGCAGGATGTCGGCGCATAATTTTGGCTTTTATAATTTTAGCCCTGAACTAAAATCCACCATCAACATTAAGTCCCCTGCCTAGCGCATAATGGTTGCATTATCGTGGGGTAGGCATGAGATGGTGACGGTTAAAGATAAAACTTATGAGACAAAGTTAGATGTTACCAGGAGAGACGGGTCGTCCTGTCCTTGGAGCATGTCACGTTCAAGAGGCGTCCAGGCGAGCGTTCCCCTAGCATGATGTCGGTCTTTCCTGCTTCAATCGACCTTGCTATGCCTGCTTCGGTCGAGGGCCTGCTCTGTGCTTGCTCCGTTCGAATGCCGGTCTTGCCGGATCGACCTTGCTATGCCTGCTTCGGTCGAGGGACTATTGCGCCTGCTTCGAACGTGGGCTTGATGTGCCTAATCGACAGACTGTTGCGCCTTCTTCGTTCGTGGGAGTACGCCAGGTGTGACGACGACCTTGGTGGGACATGTAACCATGAACGGATGTGGACCCCACCATGTATATGCTTATACCAAACGTCACCCTGTTGCAGCTGTTTGATAGGCATGTGGGCCCGCCTACTTCGCTCAACCGTGGGACTCATCATGCGCCTGCTTGATCGAACGTGGGCTTGTTGTGCCTGCTTCGGTTAAACGTGGGTCCACTGTGTGCGCCTATTATACCGGCCTTATGTCTTGATCAATACCAGCCTTTGTGACTTGATCAATACCATCCTTGTGACTTGATCAATACCAGCCTTGTGACTTGATCAATACCAGCCTTGTTTGCTGACATGATATCAGTCTTGCTTGCGTGACGGGATATTAGCCTTGCGATCTCGACTACCAGCTTCGCGGACTTGAGCAACACCGGCCTCGTTTGCTGACGTGGCCCAATACCAGCCTTGCTTGCTTTGCTCGTACGGTTTTTGTGCTTGATCAATGTGGGACCCGCCGCGTGCCTGCTTTGCTTGGATCCGGCTGTGTCTGCTTTGACCAATTCGGTGTTCGATCGGACACCAAGCCGGTTGCCTCACCCAACACCAGACTTGTCTCTTGACCAACACCGGCCTTTCCTTGACGAACACCGGCCTTGATATCTTGTTTCGTTCGAACATCGTCCTTGTCCCATACACCAGCTTTGTTACTTCTACCAACATCGGCCTTGCTGCTGTAACCAACACCGGTCTTGCTGACTAACACCGATCTTCCCTTTACTTGAACGTGGGACCCAGGCGTGCTTTCTTTTCCCAAACGTGAACCTTGTATGTTCGAACGTGGTGTGGGTCCCACTGAGAGCGTTGAAGCAGCTTCTGGTGGAGGGAGCGTTGAAGAAGCTCTTGACTGACGGCGGAGGAATTTCATGCTGAGCCTCAGTCCCCAAGCGTGGTCTGCGTGGCTCTATCTTGTACGCCCGATGGGTCTTTTGTACGTAATGGTCGTTGATATAGTGAAGCTCTGGATGGTATCAATCGACAAGCAACAACAATTCTTGGTAACAGCTATGATCAGAAGAGATTGGCAGGGAGAGGCGTGATAGCTAAAGGCACGAACTTGGCAGTCTTCATATAGTGGTAGAGCTCGTCTGGAACCGATGGATTACTTGACGTTTCTTCATGAAATAGAGAAGAGTGAGACAATCCCCTTCCCAAGAGTATCCAGAGTTTTCGACTTGATAGGTGTTGTCACGCTAGATTCATGAGGCTGTCTTTGAGATGGGCAGTGCTACACAGTCCCAGTCATACTCCTTTGGTAATGAAACTACTTCTTCTACGGGAGAGCGTCTCTCATTGATGTAGTTACCATCGATCCATATATGGAATATCTTGGACGTTGTTTCACCATTACGGCAGTCGTGCATATGGTACTAGAGTCGGAGTTAGCGATTTTGGACGCACAGGATTTTGTATCTCGGTGGCTTCCCTCTTGCTGCTTCGAAGATGCTTACGGAAGGCTGAAGGTTGTATTGCCTGTTGGTGGGATGTATGCTTCCACGAACATCATGAGGCTCTTCATTACTGGCAGGCCTGGTTCTTTCTAGAAGGGCAGATGCTGTCGTAGATGAGCTTTCAACAGCTTCACGAAGTCCAGAGGATGACCAAAAGTGAAGATTCTCCAACATAGCACGGTAGACATGCACCATCCTCTGATAGAGTGATTCGCCCGGATTCTTTCTCGACATGACACGCGGACATCGTTATCTTCTTGAGGCTGCTCCCTTGAGGTGTCGGCTTCAGTGGATCTGAAGATATCACATGCTCTCTCTTGTCTGGGATGACATAATAGGCGAACCCTTTGTGATGATTCAGAGATGACAATATTCGTTCAATCCTCCGAAACGCTTCATGTTGTAGTGCGGTCCAGACGAAACTTGCTCCTTTCTTCCGCGAGGGGTGAATGAAGCAAAAGTTCACCTTGCCCATGAAGTTTTGGAGCTCCTTCACGGTACACGGAAGCGGCATTGTGAGGATAGCTTGAGTCTTGGATTTGACTACTATATCATCCACGTAGTCTTCGACTTTCTTATGCATCATGTCGTGGAAGATTGCCGTCATAGCGCGTTGGTACGTTGCACCGGCATTCTTTAAACCAAAAGGCATAACAGTATAGTAAAAATTTCCAAGAGGAGTTTGAAAGGATGTCTTACTTGCATCATGCTCATACATCCTTAACTGATTATAGCCGTTGTAACCATCCATGAAGGAGAACATGCCGTGTCCGCTGGTGGCGTCTACTAACATGTCGATGTTAGGCATAGGAAAGTCGTCCTTGGGGCAGCATTCGTTCAAGTCTTTGGATCTATGCAACACCTGATCTCGCGCCTGAATTGCCTCGGAGATTGTTTGACCAGTTTGGATCGGAGATTGTACGAATGCTTACACAAGGTTGAGCTGATGGAGATAGGCCTAGGAGATTCCTCATCGTCGAGCTCATCAGTTATGGAGTTGGTCCCATCTTGCAGCTGTCGTGGAGCGTCTAGCACTTCTTATTGTGGATCGTCGTTGTTGTAGCATCATGTTGGGCGGAGAGAAGAATTGAGACGCCTTTCTAGAAGGGAAGATGCTGTCGTAGATGAGCGTTCAACAGCTTCACGAAGTCCAGAGGATGACCAAAGTGCATATTCTTCGACAAAGCACGATAGACATGTTCCGTCATATTGATGCAAAATTACACCACTTGTTGTTCAGTCACATTTGGATCGTGACCCTCAAGTGTCCTGAATTCGGGACGCTCCAGTAGATCCGAAGATGTCCCTAGCTCGCTCTTTGTCTGGGCTGACATGATAAGTGAACCCTTGTGATGATTTGGAGATGACAATATTCGTTGAATCTTCTGAAACGCTTCCGGTTGTAGTGCGGTCCAGACGAAAATTTCTCGTCTCTTTAGAAAGGGAGTGAATGAAGCAACGAGCTGGTCTAAGCCAGGTATAAAACGTCGAATTCACCTTGCCCATGAAGCTGTGGAGCCCCTTAACGGTTCGCGGAAGCGACATTGTGAGGATAACTTGAGTCTTTTTGGACTACTATATCGTCCACGTAGTCTTCAACTTGCTTATGTATCATGTCGTGGAAGATTTTCGTCATAGTGCGTTGATACGTCGCACCGGCACTTTTCAAACCCAATGCCATTACGGTATAACAAAAGTTTCCAATAGGGTTTGAAAAGATGTCTTACTTGCACCATGCTCATACATCCTTATCTGGTTGTAGCCGCTACATCCATCCATGGAGGAGAACATGCCGTGTTCGCTGGTAGCATCTACCAACATGTCGATGTTGGGTAGAGGAAATCGTTATTGGGGCAGCATTCGTCCAAGTCTCTGGAATCCATGCAACACCTGATCTCGCGCCTGAATTGCCTCAGAGATTGTTTGACCGTCTTGGATCAGAGATTGTATGAATGCTTACACAAGGTCGAGCTGATGGAGATAGGCCTAGGAGATTCCTCATCATCGAGCTCATCAGTTGTGGAGTTGGTACCATCTTGCAGCTGTCGTGGAGCGTCTAGCACTTCTTCTTGTGGTTGATCGTTTTTGTAGCATTCCATTGGGTAGAGAGAAGAATTATGATGCCTCGTCAGCAAGGATGCATAATGGGGCCTAGCCTTCGATGATGCAGGTCGGTCCTCCTCCTAGATTGACGCTCACGTGGGGAGTGGGATGCAATGGACTTTGTCTGATCCTTCCCCCGGAGCTTCTCTCGGTTTGAACAGTTCCAATCCGCATATTCGTGCGTAAGGAAACAATGATGCAGGAATACGAATGACTTCTTTATTCAGCATAGTCTTCAGGCATTGGTGATACGATGAAGGGATGATCTCGTATGTGCTGGTCTGGTTTCATTCAAAGTCTGCCATCGTGGTAGGATGCCATACGATCTTGCCTGAGCGAACCTTGGCCGTCCTGAGAGTCTTGAGAGTAATCACATTCGAAGACGCTCCCGTGTCGATGAGGGCCCTCTTGATCTCTGAATCCATGATGCGTGCAGTAACGTGTAGGGCTCGGTTGTGACCTTCTTCTGGTTGATTGCAGAAAAACGTCTCTGCCCATTGATTCTTCGAGAGGTGTAAAAGTTCGCATAAACTTTCCACTAGAGAAACCGCTTCCTGATCCACCGGCCTCTGGCTCATAGTGAGACTATTGACTTGAGGAGGATCGTTGTGAGGATCAGTCCCCAGTGTAGGAATTTCCATGACAGGACCGTTCATATCTGATGTCACTTCTTTGATCAGGTCCATGTAGGTCTGCGCCGCTGAAGTACCTTCTCCGGGTGCGTTGAATGCGTTCCATGTTGGCTCCAGGGGATGTCGCGGCTCTTGTGTAAATCGATCAGTTAATGTCTTAAGAAAAGTGAGTACCTCTTTCTGTGTTGCAGCAATATCCGTTTGAGTCTCAGCAAGGACTTCCTGCCTCTCCATGCGATGGTATTGGGAGATAGTCCTCCTCTTGCTCCTCCAGCTCCTCGTTCTGATGAAGGGGTGGAAGTTGTTGCTCTGGTGACCGCCGGAGGCGTTACACTTGAGGAGATTCCGGGATTTGCGGCTGCTTTGTCTCTGGTGATGGGAGGTGTTACACTTACTGGAACATCTCCTGCTCCGCTAGTGCTGATAGTAGAGGAAGCAATTTCACGAGATACATTGATGGTATTGACTGGCTGCACGGTGACACCTGGGATATCAACACCGAGAGTGTTGTCAACGCTAGTCCCGTCAGGATTGGCGGCTGATCCAGACCTAAGATCCACCATTTTCGAGATCAGTAAAATTGAATTGGTATAGAAGAAATTGACTTCACAACCGAGAGATTAATCTCCCACTGTGGTCGCCAATTGTTTATGGGTGAAAACTATTCCTGCCGAATTTGGTAATTTGGGGTGTGTGGATGAGGAATGAATCTAAACCCTAAACAAATGCACTGCACGGGAGTGCTTTGTGATTCGAGAAATCAATCTGTACAATTCTGGCCTAAACCAAGAAATGGCCGTTCCAGACTTGCTTCGGTCACAAAGTGAAGGAGATGGGGTTGATCTTAGGGAGGGAAATCAAAAAGGTGTTGAGATTGTGAAGGTTTTGGATATGTATGACTTGTATCAGAAAGCTTAACTGGCTTGCATAATGTAAGCTATCAGTTCCGGTGTTTGAATACGGTTGTATCAACACTTCCTTCTATTGTCTTGTCTTGTTTGAAAATAGGGAGGAGAACCTATTTATACAAGTCATTGAGCCTAACCCACGTCTCTCATGGGAAGTGGATAAAGTGGAGTTGCGTGTGTTAGTGTTACACGATCAATCTTGCTCACTTCTCCAATCATCACTATCCGTCCATGACTTCCTGACACGTTCTTGTGATGGCGTGTTGTGCGCTGCACGCTGTAAACCGCCAGACCAATACCCCAGTACGTATCCCCCAGTTTGTGACATGATTGATGTCTCGAGTGTGTGGATCGTGGGACCCACAGAAAGCAGCATGTGATGCTAGATTAAATAACTAAGTTATTTAGGAAATCGATACTTGTGAAGTATCGTGTTTATTCTATGCAAGTAATGCATCGAATATACTCAGCATGTATGAAGCATCGCTGTTTGAGCGTCTTAAAATAGCTTCATGTACAGCCTACTTCATGTGATGGTTTGGAGCCTACGCATGCAAGTCCTGACTTGGCCGACCACATGGTGTGGTAGAGTGGCGGATGATAATCACCACGACACCTCATTGACCAGTTAACTCCTGACTAGGGTTGTATAACCAAGCAGGTGAAGTTGAACGAACGAGATGATCTTTGAGACACTCATCTGCGACCGTTAGTGGAATTAGGGTTTATGAAGAGGTGCGCAATTTTCACTCTTCAGCTTGGTCGAAACCAAGCTTGGACGCAATTTTGGCCGGGCCGATCGTGCATGCGTGTAGACAGCATGCTGGTGTAGACGCCCATACCTCATTGTCTCGTGAAAGTGTGATCTAAGAAACTCAATTTATTCATCAAAGTTGAGTGGTTGAGATCGATTTGCGACAGAAATCCGGTGCCGCAAAAATCGCGCGTCATGCCGACTTCGGGCGCGTGTTTCGAGACGACCAAGCTTGGTCGGTCTTGGCCGATTAGTCTGGTATACAGACGGCGGGCTGGTGTACACGTCCATACCTTAATACCCCATAGAAACGTGATCTGAGCCACTCAATCTGTCCGGCAAAGTTGAGTGGTCGAGATTAGTTTGCAATTGGGAGGTGTGACCACGCCTAGTTTGGGCGTGTGAATCGAGATGACCAGGCATTATATTCCTTGGCCAATTGGGTGTGGATATATGTGGGCCCACACTGATCGTGTTGATACTCACTGGACCTGCTTAATCGACTCCTAGACCCTTCGTTCGATCAGGTGAAAATGGACGCTCGTGATCGAAAACCCTAATTAGGGTTTTGCCAGCCGTGCGTCATACCTTGTTTGGGCGCACGAATTGGGACGACCATCCATGTTTGGTCCTGACCGATCGGTCATGTTTGTAGGCGGGCCCACGGTGTTTGTGTTGACATGCTCTGGGACCTTTGAATCTACACCTACGCCCTCCATCTATGCCTGCGAAGATGGATGGTTGAGACTGATTTGCGACACATGTAATGTGCTGCAAACCCTAATTTAGGGTTTCTCGTCCACGCTGCTTTGGCTGGACGAATTGGAAAGCCATGCTACCCTTTTGGGGAGGCCGACCATGCGGGTCCGCATTGGTCCGGTGTTGAAAATTCCAATACCTGCTTGAGGGTTATGGATTCGATCTAAGCCATCCAATCATGCTGGTGAAGTTGGATGGTCGTGATCGTTTCTGAGACTGATACGGACAGTTCAGATGCTCGATCGGTCTAGTATAACACTCCGAGAGTTATAGCATGTACGGGTATTTTGTACATGCCTCCTTATTTAATGCTTGGAGATTCGTGTTGCTCTGCTGAGAGCCACACTCAGTCGTCATGCCGCACCAATGATAAGAGTGGAGCAGTACAAGAAATACAAGGCTGGTCATACATTAATAATTTTATAAATTCACAAGGTATATGGGATTGTTGATACATGCTCCATTTTAGGTGAATTATTAAAGTGGAGAAGTATTCATCACTTATCAGTGGCTCTATCCTTTGCAGGATGTCAGCGCATAATTTTGACTTTTACAATTTTAGCCCTGAACTAAAATCCACCATCAACAGTAAGCTTTCGCTTCGACCAAGTTCATCTTATATCATGAGAAAATTGCCGAGTAACATCTTACATGGTTTGTGTGATACAATCATTTGGTGTAAGACTTGGAATGTTTCGATAATGATTATTTCAATATCTTGAAAATTTCTTTGATGTTAATAGTGTGTGAAAACATCTATTGTCATTATAGAAGAATGTTTCAATGATTGAAATGAAGAGTTGAGATCATGTAACCATCTTTGGATATAAGCATATATAGTGTGTTCGCACATTAGTGTATAAATCCATAAACCGGGAACCAAGAGTATGCATATGTGCGTATACGAAATTGGTGAAGGAGACGGGTTAAGTATGCGAACCCGTACGCATACTGGCGGAAGTTTTCGGACCGAAAATTCTGCTGAGTTTGGAAAATAAACCAACTCAAATCCGGTTGCTTAAGTACGCATACCCGTACACATACTTAAGTTGGTTACTTTATCAAATCGGTCAGTTCATGAACTAAAACATTTATCAATAAGGAATGCAATCTTTGCAAACCGTGTTTATAATGTTCACGTATTGATTAGAGTGAATCAAACCGATTTTCCTTCAATTGTGTTCTTGCATAAATCCATGAGAATATAGCAATTGAACAACTCTTTAACTAGTTTCATTTGAGTCATTTGAACTAGTTATGGTTAAGATGAATAAGGTTGATATGAGAGTAATCATATGGCTAACCTCGGTTAACTATTTGTGAACCAACATGGTGTACACGTTTAGGTACGGTTACATAAACCTAAATGAGGGTACATTTCATTTGTGTGTAACAAGCTAAGTTCGATCTAACGGTTGAAAGATATTAGCTTGGTTGAATCAGGTTTTCATCTAACGGTGATTATTGAATGCTTTGTTACCAAGGTAACTTGGATTGCAAACCCTGATTTGGAAATTATATAAAGGAGAACTCTAGCAACTGGGAAACCTAATCCCCACACCTCCTGTATGTTACTAGTTGCATAACTAGAGTCGATTCTCCTTTAACCTTAGGTTTCTTCTCGAGACCCTGTAGGTTAACGACTTGAAGACTTCATTGGGATTGTGAAGATAGACCCAACTATTCTCTTTGTAGTTGCGTGATCTGATCTTGTTGTTTCTATCATTTTGAGTACAATTGGAATAACTGAATCGAGATTTTATATCTCTGATAGGCAAGATAGAAAAGTAATCACAAACACCTTCGTCTCATCGTTTGTGATTCCACAATAACTTGTTTCGCTAGTCGATTAAGTTTATTGTGAGGTGATTGATAATACTAGGCTGTTCTGCGGGAATATAAGTTCGATTTATCAATTGGTTCATGTTCGCCTTGATTTATCAAAAGAAGGAACAAAAACTCTTGGTATTTCTGTGGGATACAGATTTATTCAATCCTATAGACTTTTCTGTGTGAGACAGATTTATTTATCAATTCTTCGACTTTAGTTCGTAGCAACTCTTAGTTGTAGGTGAGATCAGCTAAGGGAATCAAGTGCGTAGTATCTTGCTGGGATCAGAGATGTAAGGAGCGGAACTGTACCTTGAATCAGTGTGAGATTGATTAGGGTTCAACTACAGTCCAGTCCGAAGTTAATTGGTAGTAGGCTAGTGTCTGTAGCGGCTTAATACAGTGTGGTGTTCAATCTGGACTAGGTCCCGGGGTTTTTCTGCATTTGCGGTTTCCTCGTTAACAAAATTCTGGTGTCTGTGTTATTTCTTTTCCGCATTATATTTTGTTATATAATTGAAATATCACAGGTTGTGCGATAAGATCAATCAATTAGAATATCCAACCTTTGGTTGTTGATTTACATTGATTGACACTTGAACACTGGTCTTTGGTACCGTTCAAGTAATTCCTCTTATATTCAATCGGGCTCGCAGATTTCTATTTGGTGTTTGCGGATTGAATTAAGAGTTACAGATATTAAACTCTTTGATATACTTTAGTCTAGATTGAGTCTAACTGTCTAGTTGATTCTCTAAAAAGTGTATTGGAGTAAGTCCTCTCAAATTGCCAAACGAATTGTTGGGTGTGGTTGTTAGACCCCCTGAATATTCACAATCTTTTGCAAGTAATTTAGAGATGTTTGGAAAGATCAATTTCTTAGGAGATTATGAAAGACGATACCCTCAATATCTATCTACGGTACTATTCTCTTCACTCTTTTTCCTCTCTTTTTTTCCCTTCTCTTTTCTTGAATAGTGTCCGAAGGATTTTCTAAAAAAAAATTTGTTGGAAGCATCAAGGAAAGATTTTCATTTGATCTATATAGATCCTTGATTTTATCTATGTATTTTTTTCCGAATTTTTATTATTTTTGGTTGGTAGTGAATCAGGAAAAAGAAACGGTTTATTCATTAATTTAATTTGTGAACTGGTGACTTGGTGCTGTGATTTGTCAACGCATATAAAATGTTTTTCTTTTGTTAGTTCTATATTTTAAGGTATTGTGTTGTTGCATTTTAAGGTATTATGGTGTTGCAATTTCAAAATTTAGAGCAATTTTGATTAGACTTCCTTAGTTTGAAATGGAATTTAGGATTAGAAAAAACTAGAATACAATCACAGATTTGAATTTAACTGAGCAGACCCCGGGTAAGATTGTAACTTAATCTGCCATCCCATATGTATATATCTTTATGTTTAAAGTATTCATTATGTCAGTTAGGAAATGTGATTTTTGATCTTTATATGTGAAAAACTAAATTTAGTGGATGAGACTGTATTTTCAAATTAAACTGATTCTAACAATTGATTAGTTGATTGTTGAAATGGGACGGACGTTTCGTATGATGGTCATTTTTTTAAGTAGAAACTCTTGTTATTCGGGAGAAACCTGTATCAAAGAAATTTGTGACTACTCGTTTTCACATAGTCTACGTAATGTGTACAGCTCAAAGAATCAAATACTAAGTAGTATTGATGCCTCTGTTGAACTGATAATGCTAAGTAATAAAGGGTACTCAAGATCACGATAACAAACAAGAATGCAAAGATAACATAAAAGCTGCTAAGTTATCATGAGACACAAGAGATTACGTGGTTCGACTTTCGTCTACGTCCACGGAGTAATGAGTGATTGTTTTGTATTAAGTTATGGTGGTTACAAAGATCTTAAATGCTTCCCAAAGTAATACAGAGAACTCAAGTTGAATTAAATATTTAAGTTCTAAACATTAAAAAGGTATAAGCTTAAGACTAGATCTTCTCTCCTAAATATTGAATGCCTCTAGTTTGTTGGTGAGGCTTGATATTTATAGCCCCTTCTGCTCCAAGTATATCTTTGCTGCCTCTGGGTCCATCGTCTGCCGATATACCTTTAGTACAGATGGTACCTTCGTTCACCGCGTGCTCTCTCCAGTCGAACTCTGCCACCTCAGCTGACCCACGCTCCTTCTGGAACTCCCCAGCCTCTGTACAGATTGTACCTTCGTTCACCGCCAGCTTCTGCCAATCTGGTTCCTCCACATCATCTCTCTCCACGTGCCTTGATTATGCGTGTAGATAAGAGATTTGTGCATTTAATGCTGATTAGATATGTCATCTACCTCTGTCCCTTCGCCAGTTGCTCTTCCATAGACTAGGCTTTTACTTCTTTCATCTTAGCCGTCGAGACATCCTTTCTTGGGGCGAGATAAAGTAGATGTGCGAAGGTATCCTCTGTCACTTGGATTCCTCTGTATAGCGAGGGCTACACAGCTATCTTGTATGCGACCACTGAGATCGTGACACGGGCTCCACGAAATATTGGTATTCACAGAATTTAAGCGGTTTGTTTAATATTTTACAATTTAAAGTCTTTGATACAAATTCCATTTTATATTTTATGTTCACTTTATAAGTTTTCATGGCTTCTCATAGAAATCCGGCGCATAAAGTACATAAATCATCAGAAAGTGAACTCAGTAACTTGCATTTATACAACAACTATTAGATAATTCACCTATGCACTTTTGAGACAGTGTTCTTCTTGATAGCTTAGTGTCTTATATGCCAATAACTTACATTGATATTT
Organism: Papaver somniferum; assembly: GCF_003573695.1. Lineage (NCBI taxonomy): Eukaryota > Viridiplantae > Streptophyta > Magnoliopsida > Ranunculales > Papaveraceae > Papaver > Papaver somniferum. The sequence continues at coordinate 128,311,909 of NC_039364.1, forward strand.
CGATGACTTTTGAGTTTGAATCTGAACTCGCATCAAAAGGGTTTATGAATTGTTTTCTACTTTTCTTTAATAATGTGATGATATTTCGACGGGGGCCACGGGGTCATTTATCTGACATTGGTTACTAACTCTTGATATATGGTACAATAATCCCTAAATTTGGCTTGAATTCCGTTAATTACCGTGTAAATATCAAATTATGCAGGAACTGAATTTCATGGAGTGACAAATAAAATCCATGGAAGAACATACTGATATACATACCAAGAAGAAATTAGGAAAATCTACTGAATTCCAGACTGATTTTTATGCACCTTCAAGTTAATGTGAATCAAACATGCAGAATTCAGACAACACAATTCCCTAATATGTTTGGCAACTAGGTGAAAGACTGAGGTAGACACGATGTGCCAAAACTTTCCCCCTCAAAACGCGCATTTTTTTACCCAATTCCTTATATGGTCGAGATTTTTTGTACTTCAACTATAGAAATCGGACCTGCTTTATGGAGAGGGGTCATGTTTTTTGACGAACAAAATCAGGTTTGATGAGGTTTGGTAGTTGTTATATGAAACGACAAGTGGAATTAAACCCATTGGTTTTGATTTTTAAGGTCCGTGTTGTATCTATATTGAATTGTGTAGCAATTAAAGGATTCTTAGGTTATGTTGGTTCATTGATTATGTCCATACCAGTAAATAAATTGATGTATTCTAGGATTTCTAGTCAAAAGAAAATTTTGGATCTGATATATTAAAATAACGGGAGACTATTGATTGAAAGAATAAAAAACTCGTTTTTTTTTTGGAACAGATTGGCAAGCGCATCGCGTGTGCATCTGGATTAGTAGAAAATAAACAAGATTGATATTTTTCTTTTTATCTTAATTCCTTTTAAAGCTCATCTATTTTTAGTTTAGTTGCAGGGGTTAAAATTCCTTAATTATATAATTTTTACAACATAAAAAATATTTCAAAAGTAAATTTCTTTATCTTATTTATGAAATTTCCAAAATTTTGGTATTTTTTATTCTTTCTTCTTTTTTTTCTATGTAAAATAAAGTAAAACAAATTAAGTAATTTTTAATAAAAATTCTTTTATTAAATAAAATTGGTAAGTAATCAAGGGTGGTCTAGGAAATCCCAGAGTCCTATTAAAATCTTGACTTTGTCTGGTACGTATGACCTCTTTTCCTTGGTGACTATTCTTAGTTACAGTCACATGCACAAGGGATATAGGTGTGTCAATCCGCACACAAATACGATTATCATTTCTAGGGATGTTAGATTTGATGACTGTGATTTTCCATATGCACAACTACTTCCATATACTTCTGGTAATTCTGCATTCAAAACAATATCTCTTACACCATCTATACTGCCTGGAAGTTTTTTACCATCTGATGTTGATACTGTTTCCAATGAGGTGGACATGTTATAATCTCCTCCAACAGTTACTTCTTCAGCTTCAACTTCTAATGAGTCTGTTCCAACTACTCTTTCTCCTATTACAAATACTCATTCTATGACCACCGGGAGTAAAATGGGGATATCCAAACCTAAACCAATAATTTTTGCTTTTGAGGTTTAGTCTATATGTGAAGATATCATAGTACCTACCCACTATACTAAGGCTTGCAAAGATCCTAGATGGAAGTTGCCATGAATGAAGAAATTAATGCTTTACTGCAAAACGGAACTTGGAAGGTGGTTCTTGCTGTTTCATGCCAAAATTCCATTAGGTGTAAATGGATATTTAGAATCAAGAAAGGAGTTGATGTTTCCATAGAGAGGTACAAAGTCAGGTTGGTTGTAAAGGGCTATAATCAAGTTGAAAGAATTGATTATCAAGACACCTTCAGTCTTGTGGTCAAACCAACAACTGCAAGAATATTTTTTTTATATTTCTCTTTACAGGAATTGGCAGATCAAATAGCTAGATGTGAAAAATGCTTTTTTACATAGTCATTTATCTGAAGAGGTGTTTATGATACAGCCACCAGGTTATACTGATAAATTACTTCCTAATAATGTGTCTAAACTTCAGAGATCTCTATATGGTTTAAAGTAAGCACCAAGGACATGGTTTTAGAGGCTGGGTATTTTTCTTAGTGCTAATGGTTTTCTCTCCTCTAAAACTGACACTTCTCTCTTTTACAAAGTTATAAGTAAAGCTACACTTTATATCTTAATATATATGGATGATATACTAGTCACAAGTAGTTCTCCTTCTGACATTGATCATTTAATTGCTATATTGAGCAAGGAATTTGCTATCAAGGACTTGGGTGAATTACACTTGTTTTGGGGAGTTCAAGCTACCAGACACTCTTTAGGAATCTTATTGTCTCAACAATAGTATATCACCAATCTTCTTCTTAAGACTAAAATGAATGTTGCCAAACCATCTCATACACCTATATATTCTTCTGTTTCTGATAGTGATTCAACTCCATGTGAAGATCTTGTTCTTTATAGATGCATTGTTGGTGCACGTTAGTATGCTACTATCACCAGGCGTGACATTGTATTTGTTGTTAACAAGGCATGTCATCATATGCAACATCCTTCTAATGCAGACTGGTCAGCTGTCAAAAGAATATTGAGGTATTTACAGGGCACTCTCTCTTTTGGTCTGCTGTTTATAAGGTCTATGGCACTTCAATTGCAAGCCTATTCAGATGCGGGTTGGGCAGGTGACATGTCTGATAGACGCTCTACACGTGGTATGGCTATCTTTCTTGTTCCCAATTTAATTTCTTGGTGTTTTAGAAAACAGTCTCAAGATCAAGCACAGAGGCAGAATATCGTGCTCTAGCTGACGCCACTTCTGAATTGGTCTGGATACAATCTTTACTGACTGAATTGCACTTCTCAACTCCTGGGGTTCCTATCTCGTGGTGTGATAACATGGGAGCTACTTACTTGACTGTCAACCCTATATTTCATAATAGGATGAAGCATATTGAAGTAACATTTTACTTTGTCTGAGAGTTACTTGCTTCTAAAGCTTTAAATGTGCGTTTTCTCTCTACTCAGGATTAGATAGCTGACATCTTCACTAAAGCTTTATCCACACCTCGTTTCTCTCTTCTCATGCACAAGCTCAGTGTCTTTGGTGTTCCATAGACCCTGCTCTTGCGGGTGGTGGGGGTGGGAATTAGGAAATAAGTATGTGTGGTCGTTATTGTGTCTGTTGTACGTGTGGTAACTGCCAGGTGGCAGTTATTGTTATCGTTGGTCACCAGCTGTATAAGTCATTCGCTTTGTGTGTTTAAATAGTCTGTAAGAAAGATTAATCAAAAAAATGAAATGAAATCAAACGGAAGAAGATTGTCTAACGACATCTATCTTCTTCACAGTAAAAAGTGTAACTATTTGAGGTGTTTGAGAAACATGTATAGCTTGGTGTAGTGATGCGGTTGGGAGAAGAAAAATCATCTAAGATCCAAGTTAAATCGGTTCAACAAGGATGTGGAAACCATTGCTGCAATTCGCAAATCCAATAATTTTAAAAACCAGCAAGTTGTCCCTTCGGGAACATCCGATAAAATTGGAACGATACACAAAAACCAGCAAGTTAACAAATTTTAATTTACAGTTTTAATTAACCGATTCCCCAACCTACAATATATTAGAATAAGTAATAATAATAAAAAGATTATTGCAAAATAGTGGATAGTCAGCACCTACTAGCCAAACATCACCAATGAGGAGAGAAGTTTAGAGTCCACAAAAATAAAAAACTCATTCTGCACTATTTAGTGCGATGTGGTACGACCACCCAAACATTTCAGGGGAAACTTACGCATTTCTTGGAAACAAAAAATAGACATACAAGATCACCAAAGATCCTCATACAAATTTAGAGGTTAGTAATAAAAAATTCAAGGAACAAGGAGAAAAACCAACAAAAAAGAATGAGAAGTGGAAGGATACCTGCGTACCAAACTGGCTAACTTAATCATCTATTACACAGGGTGGGGGTTGGCGGGACCTTATCTTCGAACTGCTCACCGAAGATACTTTCATACACGTATATGCATACAATTGGTGATGTCTGTGCCCTAAAAGTGTACATGATCTGGCCGCTATTCACAACACTAACACAACAGACACAAGTCTGATTATAAGATGTCGACAGAATTAACGGGCCTTATGGCCCACATCCCTCTCATTCTTTAGAGCAATCGCTGGCTTGGAAGAATCATAAAACAAGAGAAGCTACAAACTAGGACCCAACAAATAATATCTGATTTAATGGTGGCGATCTCTATATCTCCCTCTCCGTCTCCCTATCATGTAAGATCCACACTGAAGGCAAGGCACTACTTGCACCGATTTGATTCGGAATCCTCGTCACTGACCATCCTAACAATGGACTCCTCGAATCTCTTAACACCAGGCCCAGGCTTAATGACATTTAAGTCACCCCATTTAGAGCACGGGTCCACCCACCAGCTCTTTTTACCGGCACACCATGCTCCTGGAGTGGCTCGATAAGGACTTTGACGTCCCAGAATTTTCCTATCAATAAGGTTTAGGACGTGGTCATCTTTCTCAAACTGTCTGGCAAAAGCTGCTCCACTCTGCACCATCTGATCATAGTTGGTAATGTTGAGAAAATGAGGTTCCATCCTTGGGGGGTTGTCCCACACCATGTATCTTAGATCACTGTTGATGGTCGTGTTTTGGAACTCTGGAGAATTGCAAATGACTGAATGAAAGTAGCCTTCCTGGGATAAAATTACATTCGTAAAATACATAAGAAGCGTCCGAGGAAGGTTATCCCATCCAAGAACACAGAATTCTACGAAGGAACGACTCAATGTGACCCATGGTGAACCTGTTCAGAAAAACAAAAGGTGTCAAGGAATACGATAAGGAGAAGCAAACACTACGTAAAATTCAAAGTAAAGAGAAAAATGTGCCTGTGAAAAATTTGAAAGCTTCTGGGGTAGGCCGTTTTTCTGAAGCGTGAAAGATCTGGGTTTTCCTAGCTAAGTAAATCCCTGGATCAACCACAACAGGCTGTACCCTCTGGTGCCTGCAACAAGAAAATTATATCAGAAAAAGAACTCAAGTGAGTGAACATGATAGGGTGAAGGGTTACACGCGAGCATATTACATGCATGTGAGTTTGCAAACAGCAAATATTTAAAAATGGGTCACATCAACATCTTAAACTGTGGTCACTGCATACACAAAGGAATGTCTTGAAAGGGGTGTATATTCTTAGACAAGATCATCCCCACAGTGATATTCTAGCATGAATTGGTTTTCACATAGGCGTGATTTTCCCAGAAACTCGGTGCTTAATTCATTATCAAACACACCAGTGACCATCCATTACTCTTATTTATAGGAACTCTGAAATAAGTTATAAGCAGATCAAATCATAAGCAAGAAAAGAAGAAAACATGCAAAAGGGTTTTGCTTACTCTTTCCATCCTAGGTCACTTGTATGATCGATGAAGTTGAAGTCTCTGCTCATTGTGGAGAACACGTGAGACAAGTCTGAAAAGAAAAGAAAATGATAAGCACAAGTCAGTAAGTATATCTTTTGTAGGAGGCAAGAAAAAAAAAAGGAGATGAAAAACAACAACAAAAAAAAGGGACATTCTTAAACATCCATCTTTGTATCAAAATTCACTGGGGATGCATGAGTTCAGAAGACATGACGTAGTATCACAGAGCCTAGAACAATGAAAAAAAAAAAAAAAACTGCCATGTGAACAAGGAGTAGAACCCCATCATCCAGACAGCTCACTGAGATGTTAAAGTACAGAAACATAGAGATAAGGGGAAAAAAGGAAAAAGAAACATATAAAATTATGATGAAAGACCCGTAATGGTTCACAAGATAATAACTAAACATAACATTTAAGACCTGTGTTGACTACACTTGTAGCTTAATTAACGTGTACAGACCACAATTCCTTCCCCTTGTTGTTGGAACATAAATTTGCCATTAAGCATAACTGTAACAACAGTAGGCCAGAGTTCATTTTCTCAAAATTGCTTCTTGGTACAGAAGCCGACTTAGTCTAGCTTAATGCACCAACAGATTCTACTAAAAACAGATTTTGGCTACCCAAGAAGTAATAGTGTTACCATTATTCGCATCACAGTGGCTGTTATAATGGTTTTATATATAGGCAAAAGCTGGGTGACACTGAAGACGAAAAATTACTGCGAAATATTACGATTTAGATAGATGATAATAACCAACAACATATAACCCACAAAGGAACACTTCTTAGCTTCTTGCAATATTACTGTCAAACACGGGTCACACAACTGCGTGTTAGAGGAAATTTGTCCGCTTAATCCTCCCTGGCCTCCTCGCTCATGTTCTTTCAATACATTCCAAGTTATACCAACTCATCACCATCCTAGGCTACTCGTCAAGCAGTCCATCAACCTTGCAATAGCCATTCATCATCTTGTGCTTCTCAAAGATGTGATAAACTTGCAAGTAAGTTAAAAAAATCATTGGCAGCAAGGCTTAACAACTACGTTCTAGTAATAGGCGGTTTTTCTTTTGATACGGCAACATCCAATGGTGTGAGCTTATATCTGTACAACCTCCCTTATAAATATAACATAGCATATGTCCCTACTTCAGTGAAAAAGAAAAAGATGTTCCACTCGTTTCTTCTAATCGGAAGATCAGCAGCATCAGAAGTACTGAACACTTAATATGCCAATATCGACATATCTATCTTTCTAAAATATTTTTGTTTGAGCAATTCTCAATTTCAGCTCACAACAGAAAACATAAAAAAAAATTGTTTTGATCACACAGCTGGGGACAACAAACATAATTGGCTATAACAGCAGTTCACTAAAATTGGGATTTAATGGTAACAATGAACAAGGGTTTTTTAATTAAGTTATGACCGGTGATAAGTAAGCACATTGCCCTCCCCACCTGCAACTAACCAACTTTGATCTTCAATAAAGAACTCTGTATAATATGCTTAAGAGCTAAAACAAGTCATTGTAGAAACAGAGTGGAATTTTGAGGAGTTTCAAACATCAACCCATGGAATCTTCTTACAAAAAAACACACACAGACTAATGGTTTTTCAAGGAAATAGAAAATAGTCAAGGTCTCGTGCATTCGTATAACAAGAATGTTTCTTAAATAGAAAATAGACTAACTGTAAATGTTTCTGATCTGTTTTATGTTTTTAGTATTTAAGACTTGAGGATAAAGAATGTCAAGTGAGGGGATCATACTCATGACTTATCTGTTTTATGTTTTTAGTAATATATCTGGGTAATGGAAAAAGCTTCTATTTTTCGGTGAATTTCTAGATTCGTGACTTATCGTTGTTTGATGCATATTGGTTAATCATATTCAGGGTAAGTGTCTGAAATTCAGTTCTGATAACAATAATAGTGATCTGTTCAAAAAAGGTAAGTATACATACCATCCTGAGTAAGGAGAGGATAATCATTAGAACTCAAGGTGATAAACCAATCCCAACCGGCATCAACCCGCAAAAGAATAGCAGCAGCTCGAAGAGTTGCAGCTATGTTAGATGATCCCATGTAAGTGAGGGGATCTGGCTTGCCTAATACATCAACGTTTCCAAAGGATCTGACAACAGGGATACCCTTAACTTCCAGAGCTAACTCATCTCGTTCTTGGCTTGATGCGTCCGTACCTAGATGCAGAAGGTAACGATTACGCGGATGGTACACAGCCAATAACAACCTTAAGATCCTCCCTTTGTGACCTCTACCACCAGAGATGTAATAAGCGAAGGCAGGTGGAGTAGAAAGTCCGTATTGAACACCACTCTCCGCTGCAGTAAATTGGGTTGACGATGTTGATGATCTGAGGGTTGTGAAATCAGATATTGCAGAGATGTATAATAGTAAGGAAAGGAAGGCTACGGAGAAGAGAGTAAATAACCATTTCTTCTCAGTTGCCAATGCCATTGCTGGTTCTGGTACATGGAATTTAGGGTTAGGGTTAGCTCAATTCACATCTGCAGATGGATTGGCAACACATCACTGATTGTTGTTTTATTAGCAAGGAAAACACTCTATCTATTCCAAATTAGTAGGAAGAGAACAGAAAGGAAGAATGAAGATCATCAGCTGAAATTGTACTTTCATTCAAATGAAGAAGAAGAAGACGAAGAAGAAGAAGAAGAAGAAATGTAAGTTTTGTATTGTATACAGAAGACAGAGATTGGAGTTCAAATTTTTTAACGTATAATCTCAAAAATAATTATAAAATAAGGTTAAGATTCTTGGGGCTTGGAACCAGAAACAATCTTGAGATTGGAAGTAGAGAAGGGAGTTTGATTCGGTATGATGGCTAATAATTTCTGGTCTAGCGGTGCTTTTGATTGAATTAACTTTTCACCCTTTTAGTTTTATTTTCTTACTCTCTGGTCCTTTCAAGGCCTCCCTAACTAAAGGGCCAAAATTCCAAATTCGCTCGTAGTGGCATGTTTTTTTCCTTGTACTTTTACAGGGGTTTAGTTTTCAACATACAGAAATGAACCAGTTACTATGGTAATGGTCGAACTCAAAATTTTGTTGAGCCACGTGGATGGTTAAACGGGTTTCTCCACTATAGTAAAGCAGTGCAAAATGAACAGATTTGGTTTTCTAGGTCCCACTAGTATTTCTTTTTAATATAAAATATTTTGTAGGATAAAGATGAAAAATAAAATATAATATTTAAGTGAGATAAAATAGGATGAAGTGAGATAAAATAGGATAAAGTGAGATAAAATAAGATTAAAAAGTAGTAAAATAATCAGGGATTGTCCTTGGCGTTAAACCATGAGACGCGGGCGTCAATGAGAAAATCGCTGGCGTTTTTGGCATGATCGTGCGTTGGTTCTTGCAACGCCAGCGTTCTTAGCAAGATCGTCCGTCGTTACCACAGACGCGCGCTGGGCTGTCCATCTCGATGTTCAAAGCATCAGATTTGTTGATTTGAACATCCATTTTTCATGTTTGTTCATTCCATAGTGGGGGCAAAATGAACAAACTCCATGTTTGTTCATTCCATAGGAATTGCCCTTAAGGCTTAGTTTGGTATTGTTGCGGTTTTTGTAAAAACACTTTTCTCCTGTGCGCTATTGTGTCGTGCTGTGAAAAAAAACAGTTAAACGTTTGGTAAAATACTAAAATATTATGTTACGACATCAACACTACTGTCTAAACTATACCCTTTGTATAACTTAGTACTCCCTCCGTCCCATTATTAAGTGACCTATTTACTTTTATATTTTGTCCCATTATTAAGTGACCTATATCACTAAACAAGAAATATTTCTAAAATTATCCGTTTAATTGATTAAGAAATATGCATAATTTGATAGGCATGTTTATATTCCAATTATACATAGGCTTCTGCTGTAGAACTTTGATCATTTATTCAATACTATTCTAATTATTAAGCTTGTCTTGATCGGTGGTTAATCCCCAATCAAAGGATTTCTATCTTTTTCTTATAGTTTTGGTCGGGATCCTAACATCTGGTATCTAGAGCCAGAGATCTGAGCCACACTTCCCAATTATTTTTTCTTTCCTTCTTGTTGCTTTTCATCAATCTTTGAAGATGACAGTCAAATCGTTGGAAGATAAAGTTGGTGACTGATGAGTGCCAAATATTGTATATATTTATCCCTTTTTGTTGGCATTTAACTCATCTTTTGTGCATTAATTCTACATTTTATCCCATATTCTGTATTTTCATTGTTTTCAAGAATAAATATTTTTCTTACTTAATTTTGCATTTTTAGGTAATAAATAAAGTTCGGATGACTTGCGGAGCAAAAAGAGCAGAAAAGTAGTGAAAAGCCGGGAGAAATCACGCAAGGAAGCCGCGAAGAATGGTGCGCACAACCTCATTTTCTACACACAAAAACGCCTCCGTTCTCAGCCATCAGATTAGTTCTCAGAAGCATCCGACGGTCGCTCCTTCATAGAGCATCAAAATCTGAAGTCTCTGCCAAGCACCACAGCGCTGAAATTCCAAGCCTTCAGATTAGATGGTAGTTGAATCCAATGGCTGATCCCTTGCTGTTCATCAAAGTTTGATATCTCCGCCTTACACTACAGCACCTAACCTAATCTAGCACCGTTCGTTTCGTTGTATCCCTTCATCCGACGGTCGCTCCTCGCTTGCCTCCGCATCACCGTCCGATCTACTTACCAGATCCACATCCCACGGCTAAGCTTCGCGAAACATCAAAATCTTTATTCCTGCCTCACACCTTAATACCCAAATACCTAATACCCTTCTTCCCAAAACAGTCGACCTCTCCTCCATCACTTCTCCACAGCAGAGCCTTCCCCTTCCACCTGCTCCACCAACTCGCTGCCACCACCACCAGCTCCGCCACCTGCTCCACCAACCCTGACACCACCATACCACCTCCGTCATCATCCTACACGTGATTGAAAGCTTCCCCCATCATTCTAGCCCTTTATCCCATCAACTTATTACCTAACCTAAACCCTAGGTTATGGGTTGATGGATTAACGTGTGCTAGAGAAGCAATTGATGCATGGAGGTGATACAGGAGAACAAGTGGAAGCATGGGTCGAAGATGGAATGGTCTCATCACATCAAATCAGGTTACAAAATCGATCCCTAGGTCACTGTTGAAAATTAGGGTTTCGTAAATTAGGGTTCTTCATTTTTGGGTATAAATAGAGGGGGTGTTGTATGTGTAGAAGGTGTTCTTGGACTAGCCAAGTTTCCACCCAAATTGGGTTAGTTTAGGTTTAATTTTAATTTCAATTTCAACTGTTTAATTTTAGGGTTTCTTATAATTTGATGTTTTAATTTCTCATTCAGTTTAAAGTTAATGTTAATGTTTAAATTTGCTGTTTTCTTTAATTTCATGTCATGTTTAATGCTTGTTGTTTTGTTTAATCCATGCTGTTATAGTCCAATTCTAGGTTTATGTTAGTTTTAATTTCATGTTAATTTCATTTTCAATTTTATGTTACATTCTGTTTTGTGAGACCCTGTTAGTGTTAGTTTATCATGTTAGGTTAATGTTGTTCACTGTTAATGCTTGATGCTCCTCTTGATGTTTAATGTTTGTGCATGTTTCTCAAACTGTTAAGTTTAATTCACTGTTAAGAAGTGATGGTATGCTAGGTTAGAGCTTTCAGAGCACTGAATTGATTGAGTAATGGAAGAAATCAGTGCTCATAGCAGCTGATTATCTTGCCATTCCATTTTTGTATGCTTAACTCTCTTGCATTGTTGTGATTGAGCAATGGGAGGAATTAGTGCTCATAGCAAGCTAATTCTCCTCCCATTCCATTGGAATGCCTAGAGCCATTGACTTGGCTTTGTTTCTTTTTCTTATTCATTTTCCTTAGCTATCTCCACATCCCTGCCCTTGGCCTTAGGCCTTGGTTTGTATTGTCATCTTTCTTTGCTGTCTAGTATTTCCATTGTTGTTGTTTACTGCATTGCCTTTGCTTTATTGCCTTGTTTTCCCACTGTTTTCTTCTTTGCTTGTGCTACTGTTGCTGTTGCTTCCCTTGCTGTTGCTGCAGCTTCCTTTTCTTTCCCCTGCTACTCAGTGCTTGTGCAGCTGCTTTCTTTGCACTGCTGCTGCTGTTGCTGCTGTTTTCTCCAGCTTTGCTGCTGCAGTACTGCTGCTTTCCTTCTTCTTTGCCTTGTGCTGCTGCTGCTGCAACCCTTCCCCTGCTGCTGCTCCCCTTCCCCTGCTGCTGCTGCTGCAACTGAGCTTGGCTCAGCTAAGAGTCATTACTAAAGCCCACTGTAATAGTTCACTTTCCAAGCAAAGGCCCAGTTCACAGTTACCAAGCCCAGGTTTGAACCTAAAGTTGAAGCCCAATTCAGTCAACTGTGGGCTTAATCCATAAGCCTAAACTCAAAAGCCCAAGACCAAACCAACTGAGTCCAAGGCTCAGTTCATCATTCAAAGGCCCAAAGCCCATTTACACTTCAAAGACCAACTGAGCCCAAGCTCAGTTCATTTTATTGTTATCAAACCCATTAGTACTCTAAGCCCATTAGCAATTTAGAGCCCATTAGCAACTAGAGCCCAAATAGCTAAACACAACAAAACACTCCCAGTCTCTGTGGATCGACCCGTACTTGCACGAGCTACAACTGACGACCGTGCACTTGCGGTATTACTGTAGGCCCCCGTTTTTATTGCGCTTAATTTTATACACTTCTCCGGGCCCACCAAGTTTTTGGCCGGGGATAATTTTTAGGACCTTTTAGAAGCCTACCAAGTTTTTGGCGCCGTTGCCGGGGATTGGTGCTGTGTTTTTCTTGTTGTTTTTTTTAGCTATTTTTGCATTTCACTGCGTAGCATTTGCATCTGCATCTGCTTCACTTCATTTGCTGTTGGACCTGCTGTTCTGAGCCTGTTTTTCCTCTGCTGGGACGCCACCAAGGAAAAGAACCAAAACCCAACTGGGTTTTTGCAACAATATCAGAGCAGCTGGGCTGTGCTAAAAAGGTAAGCCTAAACCCATTCCATTGAGAGAACCCAACCTGTGGGCTTCCAAATTTCTTTAATTGTGGGCTTGTAATAATTAACCCAATTTTTTGGGCTTTTTATTTTTCTATTTTGGGTTTGTAATAATTTATTTTTGGGCTTGTTTGTTTAATTTGTGGGCTTGTATTTATTTTGTGTGGGCTTGTTTAAATTCTTCCATTGGACTTGTATTCTGTATTCTGGGTTTAAACCCAGCTGAGCTTATAACTGATTGTGGGCTTGCTTCCACTCAAGAGTGGACCTCGAAACCAAAGTTTTAAAACAAACGTCGGGCCTTAACCAACTGGGCCAAATTCAACTTTCAAAGTTAAAACTTAGTGTTTCGTGAGCCGCAGCCTTCCATTCCATTAGAGGACAAACAGTGGGCTTGCTTTCAAAAACCAAATTTTATTGTCTTAATTTTATTTTCTTTTTCTAAAAAAAAAAAAAAAAAAAAAAAAAAAGTTTTATTTTTCTCCCATTTAAGTCCAATTTTAGTGTTTTGAAACTTTCCATGTCTCTACACTTTTTCTTTTGGGTTGATCCTCAACTCTTTAGATTGTTAGTGTATGGTGAATTTTTTGTATATAATCCAGTAGATAAAATTTCTTAAAAACCCTTTTGTTCCTTTTGTATATATTTTACTAATCCAATACGATCTCGGCTGAAATATGTTGGATTGTTTGCCTTGAATAACGGAGTTTTAATTCTGCTTTCGCCGAAATCGGGTATTCTCTCTCCTTTTACTCTACTCAGCATGTCCCTTTCCATATGTTGCATTTTAATTCTTTCCATATTTTGAAACATTGAGGACAATGTTTAGTTTAGGTTTGGGGGTATAGAGTAGATACCATGATAATTTGCCATAATTGAAAACGAACTCCTTCTTCTTTTTTGAAAAAATTGAAAAATTCCAAAAAAAATTGAAAAATCAAATTAAAAAAAATAAAAAATTAGAAAAATCATAAAAATGGAGCTCATTTACCTTGAAATGTTGACTCTTGTGCAAATATGTATTTTTATTAGGAGTCTTAGTCTAGATATTTAGGCACCCTGATTCTAGCACAATTCACATAGTGATAAGAAATTTGCACGCGCACGATCTACCAATACATGTATGGCCTCGATCTTCAAGGTGTTTGATAGGAAGTTACGATTGCCAATCACTTTAGAATACTGAACGAAACTTGACTAGCTTGTTCTTTGGTTGGTTGGGATAGAAGGTGGAGGTTACATTAAGAAAGACAACCATCGAATTTAACTGGGTGCATCAAAAAGGGCTACCTCTTGCAAAGTGTCATGTAATCTTTTGTTTCCTTTTGTATATGTATCAAAAGTGTTTCCGTAGAAAAAAAAAAAAAAAAAAAAAAAAAAAAAAAATCGATGATTTATTCAAAAAAAAAAAAAAAATCAGAAAAATACAAAAAAAATCAAGTTTATCAATTTCATCATCTCTTGTTCCAAAAATAAAAAGAGAATAGTCAATGTAAATAAGAGTCATGTAAATAGTCATCTTTTGTTGTTTCATTGTAATAAGCAAGGAGGGTGTATGCCATTGATGTACAACGCGAGTAATTGTGAAATACCTCCAACTCATTCACAATTCTCGTAAAGTCCGGACAGCTAGCTAGATTTCGACCTCAGTTCTTAGCCTGAGAAACTATCTTGGTGATTAGTAGTCATGACTTCAGATCTTTCTTTACACATGTGTAGATACACTTTACACTCTTATCACATGTCTTTTTTTTGTTATCAGTGCTAGGATTGTGCCTTCGATAGCTAGATTGACATCTCCATTTTGCTGTGAGCTTAAACTGTTTTGCACATGTCACATTTGATGGAATCTGAGCTTATATTTTGACCTAGAACTTTGTAGGTACGTTCTAAGCAAACCTTCACGAGACTTCAACTCGTCCACTGGGGACACTTAGTGGTTTAAAAGGCTTAGTGCATACGCTAAATGCATTCGAGAGACCAGCGACAGTGGTATACTTAGGATTTCCTTAGTTTTGTTTTACTTGAGGACAAGTAAAATTCAGGTTTGGGGGTATTTGATGAGTGCCAAATATTGTATATATTTATCCCTTTTTGTTGGCATTTAACTCATCTTTTGTGCATTAATTCTACATTTTATCCCATATTCTGTATTTTCATTGTTTTCAAGAATAAATATTTTTCTTACTTAATTTTGCATTTTTAGGTAATAAATAAAGTTCGGATGACTTGCGGAGCAAAAAGAGCAGAAAAGTAGTGAAAAGCCGGGAGAAATCACGCAAGGAAGCCGCGAAGAATGGTGCGCACAACCTCATTTTCTACACACAAAAACGCCTCCGTTCTCAGCCATCAGATTAGTTCTCAGAAGCATCCGACGGTCGCTCCTTCATAGAGCATCAAAATCTGAAGTCTCTGCCAAGCACCACAGCGCTGAAATTCCAAGCCTTCAGATTAGATGGTAGTTGAATCCAATGGCTGATCCCTTGCTGTTCATCAAAGTTTGATATCTCCGCCTTACACTACAGCACCTAACCTAATCTAGCACCGTTCGTTTCGTTGTATCCATTCATCCGACGGTCGCTCCTCGCTTGCCTCCGCATCACCGTCCGATCTACCTACCAGCTCCACATCCCACGGCTAAGCTTCGCGGAACATCAAAATCTTTATCCCTGCCTCACACCTTAATACCCAAATACCTAATACCCTTCTTCCCAAAACAGTCGACCTCTCCTCCATCACTTCTCCACAGCAGAGCCTTCCCCTTCCACCTGCTCCACCAACTCGCTGCCACCACCACCAGCTCCGCCACCTGCTCCACCAACCCTGACACCACCATACCACCTCCGTCATCATCCTACACGTGATTGAAAGCTTCCCCCATCATTCTAGCCCTTTATCCCATCAACTTATTACCTAACCTAAACCCTAGGTTATGGGTTGATGGATTAACGTGTGCTAGAGAAGCAATTGATGCATGGAGGTGATACAGGAGAACAAGTGGAAGCATGGGTCGAAGATGGAATGGTCTCATCACATCAAATCAGGTTACAAAATCGATCCCTAGGTCACTGTTGAAAATTAGGGTTTCGTAAATTAGGGTTCTTCATTTTTGGGTATAAATAGAGGGGGTGTTGTATGTGTAGAAGGTGTTCTTGGACTAGCCAAGTTTCCACCCAAATTGGGTTAGTTTAGGTTTAATTTTAATTTCAATTTCAACTGTTTAATTTTAGGGTTTCTTATAATTTGATGTTTTAATTTCTCATTCAGTTTAAAGTTAATGTTAATGTTTAAATTTGCTGTTTTCTTTAATTTCATGTCATGTTTAATGCTTGTTGTTTTGTTTAATCCATGCTGTTATAGTCCAATTCTAGGTTTATGTTAGTTTTAATTTCATGTTAATTTCATTTTCAATTTTATGTTACATTCTGTTTTGTGAGACCCTGTTAGTGTTAGTTTATCATGTTAGGTTAATGTTGTTCACTGTTAATGCTTGATGCTCCTCTTGATGTTTAATGTTTGTGCATGTTTCTCAAACTGTTAAGTTTAATTCACTGTTAAGAAGTGATGGTATGCTAGGTTAGAGATTTCAGAGCACTGAATTGATTGAGTAATGGAAGAAATCAGTGCTCATAGCAAGCTGATTATCTTGCCATTCCATTTTTGTATGCTTAACTCTCTTGCATTGTTGTGATTGAGCAATGGGAGGAATTAGTGCTCATAGCAAGCTAATTCTCCTCCCATTCCATTGGAATGCCTAGAGCCATTGACTTGGCTTTGTTTCTTTTTCTTATTCATTTTCCTTAGCTATCTCCACATCCCTGCCCTTGGCCTTAGGCCTTGGTTTGTATTGTCATCTTTCTTTGCTGTCTAGTATTTCCATTGTTGTTGTTTACTGCATTGCCTTTGCTTTATTGCCTTGTTTTCCCACTGTTTTCTTCTTTGCTTGTGCTACTGTTGCTGTTGCTTCCCTTGCTGTTGCTGCAGCTTCCTTTTCTTTCCCCTGCTACTCAGTGCTTGTGCAGCTGCTTTCTTTGCACTGCTGCTGCTGTTGCTGCTGTTTTCTCCAGCTTTGCTGCTGCAGTACTGCTGCTTTCCTTCTTCTTTGCCTTGTGCTGCTGCAACCCTGTTGAGGTAGAATGCTAGACCCTTTCTCTTTTGGTGTTTATCTTTGGTGTTTGCTTCATATGTCTTTGTATTGTTAGATTTCTGTAAATTATTTAAATAAATAAATATGTTATATTGATGATCATCATTCTCCCTTTCATAGATAACATGATTAAGTACCTCTTGTTAAATTTTGAGAATTTTCCAGCATAAATTCACCGTTGAATGTTTCTTGTAATTTGGATCATAGTTTCTGAAATTCTGGACAGTTTAATTTTACAGTGGTTTTTATGTTCTTAGGTAGTCTTAATGATGTTAAAATGATTTGGATTCTTAACAAAAGTTGTAGATAAATGTATTATATTTCGTTATACTTTGGGTTTGATTAATTTGAGACTAATATCAATTTATGGTGAATATTATGGTAAACTGGTGTTATCTTTTCAAATTTTGTGATGTGTTTGTAAAATAATTATCTTTTGATTGAGCCGTTAGTTTGTAGTGAAAATTGGATATGTTATACACTATGGTGTCAGGAATGTTCATTAAAAATTTTAGGTGGATCGGAAAATGTTGTCACCAGAAACACATGATCTAAAATGTTTGTAGTTAGTGTGTTTGATTAAATGGTTGAAACAAATTCATGTTGTTAAGCCATGGTTGCTTGTGTTGTTTGTAAAAATGATTTATAAAATTAAATGAGTTCATGTTTTACCGTTATATGGGACATGTTTCATGATAACGGCGGGTAATGATCCCCGAGAGTTAAATGGGTAATGATCCCCATATGAACTTTTGTTCCTGACCATCGATGGAGGTTGTCCGTGACGATAAACGATAGGTGGATGTACGAACCAAGGTTTTCGTACCGTGAACTCATGGTTACTTGTTGTGATGAAAATATTAATTTTTAAATCATGTGTTGAAATCTAGATTATATGATTTGTTGGAAACATAATTGGTATTGTGAACTCATGTGCGAAATATAATTCAATGAATTGTTGAATTCAATTGTGAAATTCAAATGGATGAATTTTTGTTGTTAATTGATGTATTAAATCCCAAATGGATGATTAGTTGATAATAATAATGGTATTGCGGACTCACGGTTTCACTGTGATTATATTAATGAGTAAATATATGTGTCGAATCATTGATGAACGACTTGTTGATAATTATCATGGTGTTGTAAACTCATGGTATGTTGGTGACAATGTTAATATGTGAATGATGTGTTGAAACTTAAATGGATGATTTGTTGTATTAATGTTAAGAACTCATGTATTGAATCTGAATTTAGATTATTTGTCGAAAATATTATTGGCGTTGTGAATTCATGATTGGAATCAAAATAAGATAATTTAATAGAAACATTATTGGTAATGTGATTGTCGAATATAACATTGATTCGCTGAAGTCGTAATGTGTTTCTTGGTATATGTTTTTACTTGATAAAATGATTATGTTTGCAAATCTTTGGAGAATTGGGGATGCATTCTATTGAGCTGTCATCTCACCCCAATTGACATCCTTGCAGATTTATCAGAATGGCGCAGCGAAAGCTAGGAATAAGTAGCT
The DNA here is from genome assembly GCF_003573695.1 of Papaver somniferum. NCBI lineage: Eukaryota > Viridiplantae > Streptophyta > Magnoliopsida > Ranunculales > Papaveraceae > Papaver > Papaver somniferum. Next base: position 128,330,099 of record NC_039364.1, read on the forward strand.
TAGTGATTGAATTGTTTTATTGTATTGCTTGAAATGTAATTCGAAATAATATGTTATGTTGAAATTGTTGTTAAGATAATAAGCGAATTTATATGCTTCATTTTATGTTATATAAAGTTTAAAATATGTTTTGTGCAAAAAGTAAATTAGCAAAAAAAAATAAAAAATGTATGCATAACCCTCCTTCCGACCCGTAACGCTTCGGGTTCGGATATCCATACAGGTTTGACCCTGGTCCGGAACTCGGGGTGTTACAAGTTGGTATCAGAGCTCTAGGCTTTAGATGTTGAATGGGAGCGTAAAGAAATTGTTTCGTGTGTTGATATGCATCTTGTCTGATTTGAATGTTGTATTGCTTGTTTCATCTAACTAGTTGTATCATGGCTTTGTAAAAATTCATGTGAATTGCTAATCGTGTGCTGGATTGGATTGTCATATTGTTTAGTATATTTATTTATTTATATGACATTTTGAACTTATAGGTATAATCTAAATTTAGTGACGAAATTTCTTTCAATGGTGGTATAATGTAATACCCTGTATTTTAGTTACTGTTTCGGGTCGGGTTATACCCTCTAACTTGTTATTTAGGTTGTTGTTCTTTGGCCTTATCCTAGGTGGGTTGCTTGAACTAGGAAAGCTATAGGTGGAAATAGAGTCATTTTAATAAATAGATAAAATTAAGGTAAAATGAAAAGATAAACAAAATAATAAATTTGTATATAGTGATAGTTTTAATATTGTATTAATATAAGTTTTATAATTATAATTAAAATTAGGAGAGAGAGTTAGAGGTTAGAGAAGAAAAGGCTAGAGAGAGAGGAGAAGGAGATGGAGGTAGGGTTCTTGAGGAGGAAGATTGATTAGCAAAATCAGTAGAGGATCAACTCAATTGAGGTAGAATGCTAGACCCTTTCTCTTTTGGTGTTTATCTTTGGTGTTTGCTTCATATGTCTTTGTATTGTAAGATTTCTGTAAATTATTTAAATAAATATATATGTTATATTGATGATCATCCTTCTCCCCTTCATAGATAACATGATTAGGTACCTCTTGTTAAATTTTGAGAATTTTCCAGCATAAATTCGCCGTTGAATGTTTCTTGTAATTTGGATCATAGTTTCTGATATTCTGGACAGTTTCATTTTACAGTGGTTTTGATGTTCTTAGGTAGTCTTAATGATGTTAAAATGATTTGGAGTCTTAACAAAAGTTGTAGATAAATGTATTATCTTTCGTTATACTTTGGGTTTGCTTAATTTGAGACTAATATAAATTTATGGTGAATATTATGATAAACTGGTGTTATCTTTCCAGATTATGTGATGCGTTTGTAAAATAATTATCTTTTGATTGAGCCGTTAGTTTGTAGTGAAATTTGGATATGTTATACACTATGGTGTCAGGAATGTGCATTAAAATTTTTAGGTGGATCGCAAAATGTTATCACCTGAAACACATGATCTAAAATGTCTGTAGTTACTGTGTTTGATTAAATGGTTGAAACAATTTCATGTTGTTAAGCCATGGTTGCTTGTGTTGTTTGTAAAAATGATTTATAAAATTAAATGAGTTCATGTTTTACCATTATATGGAACATGTTTCATGATAACGGCGGGTAATGATCCCCGAGAGTTAAATGGGTAATGATCCTCATAGGAACTTTTGTTCCTGACCATCGATGGAGGTTGTCCGTGCCGATAAACGATAGGTGGGTGTACGAACAAAGGTTTTAGTACCGTGAACTCATGGTTACTTGTTGTGATGAAAATATTAATTTGTGAATCATGTGTTGAAATCTAGATTATATAATTTGTTGGAAACATAATTGGTATTGTGAACTCATGTGCGAAATATAATTCAATGAATTGTTGAATTCAATTGTGAAATTCAAATGGATGAATTGTTGTTGTTAATTGATGTATTAAATCCCAAATGGATGATTAGTTTATAATAATATTGGTATTGCGGACTCACGATTACACTGTGATTATATTAATGAGTAAATATATGTGTCGAATCATTGATGAATGACTTGTTGACAATTATCATGGTGTTGTAAACTCATGGTATGTTGGTGACAATGTTAATATGTGAATGATGTGTTGAAACTTAAATGGATGATTTGTTGTATTAATGTTAAGAACTCATGTATTGAATCTGAATTTAGATTATTTGTCGAAAATATTATTGGCGTTGTGAATTCATGATTGGAATCTAAATAAGATAATTTATTAGAAACATTATTAGTAATGTGATTGTCGAATATAACATTGATTCGCTGAAGTCGTAATGTGTTTCTTGGTATATGTTTTTACTTGATAAAATGATTATGTTTGCAAATCTTTGGAGAATTTGGAATGCATTCTATTGAGCTGTCATCTCACTCCAATTGACATCCTTGCAGATTTATCAGAGTGGCGCAGCGAAAGCTAGGAATAAGTAGCTTAATGATTGAATTGTTTTATTGTATTGCTTGAAATGTAATTCGAGATAATATATTTAGTTGAAATTGTTGTTAAGATAATAAGCGAATTTATATGCTTCAATTTATGTTATATAAAGTTTAAAATATGTTTTGTGCAAAAAGTAAATTAGTAAAAAAAAAATATGTATGCATAAGCCTCCTTCTGACCCGTAACGCTTCGAGTTCGGATCTCCATACGGGTTTGACCCTGGTTCGGAACTCGGGGTTTTAAAAGTTGGTATCAGAGCTCTAGGCTTTAGATCTTGAATGGGAGCGTAAAGAAATTGTTTCGTGTGTTGATATGCAGCTTGTCTGATTTGAATGTTGTATTGCTTGTTTCATCTAACTAGTTGTATCATGGCTTTGTAAAAATTCATGTGAATTGCTAATCGTGTGCTGGATTGGATTGTCATATTGTTTAGTATATTTATTTATTTATGTGACATTTTGAACTTATAGGTATAATCTAAATTTCGTGACGAAATTTCTTTCACTGGTGGTAGAATGTAATACCCTGTATTTTAGTTACGGTTTCGGGTCGGGTTATACCCTCTAACTTGTTATTTAGGTTGTTGTTCTTTGGCCTTATCCTAGGTGGGTTGCTTGAACTAGGAAAGCTATAGGTGGAAATAGAGTCATTTTAATAAATAGATAAAATTAAGGTAAAATGAAAAGATAAATATAATAATAAATTTGTATATAGTGATGGTTTTAATATTGTATTAATATAGGTTTTATAATTATAATTAAAATTAGGAGAGAGAGTTAGAGGTTAGAGAAGAAAAGGCTAGAGAGAGAGGAGAAGGAGATGGAGGTAGGGTTCTTGAGGAGGAAGATTGATTAGCAAAATCAGTAGAGGATCAACTCAATTGAGGTAGAATGCTAGACCCTTTCTCTTTTGGTGTTTATCTTTGGTGTTTGCTTCATATGTCTTTGTATTGTAAGATTTATGTAAATTATTTAAATAAATATATATGTTATATTGATGATCGGCCTTCTCCCCTTCATAGATAACATGATTAGGTACCTCTTTTTAAATTTTGAGAATTTTCCAGCATAAATTCGCCGTTGAATGTTTCTTGTAATTTGGATCATAGTTTCTGAAATTCTGGACAGTTTAATTTTACAGTGGTTTTTATGTTCTTAGGTAGTCTTAATGATGTTAAAATGATTTGGAGTCTTAACAAAAGTTGTAGATAAATGTATTATCTTTCGTTATACTTTGGGTTTTCTTAATTTGAGACTAATATCAATTTATGGTGAATATTATGATAAACTGGTGTTATCTTTCCAGATTTTGTGATGCGTTTGTAAAATAATTATCTTTTGATTGAGCCGTTAGTTTGAAGTGAAATTTGGATATGTTATACACTATGGTGTCAGAAATGTTCATTAAAAATTTAGGTGAATCGGAAAATGTTATCACCTAAAACACATGATGTAAAATGTCTGTAGTTAGTGTGTTTGATTAAATGGTTGAAACAAATTCATGTTGTTAAGCCATGGTTGCTTGTGTTGTTTGTAAAAATGATTTATAAAATTAAATGAGTTCATGTTTTACCGTTATATGGAACATGTTTCATGATAACAACGGGTAATGATCCCCGAGAGTTAAATGGGTAATGATCCCCATAGGAACTTTTGTTCCTGACCATCGATGGAGGTTGTCCGTGCCGATAAACGATATGTGGTTGTACGAACCAAGGTTTTCGTACCGTGAACTCATAGTTACTTGTTGTGATGAAAATATTAATTTGTGAATCATGTGTTAGAATCTAGATTATATGATTTGTTGGAAACATAATTGGTATTGTGAACTTATGTGCGAAATATAATTCAATGAATTGTTGAATTCAATTGTGAAATTTAAATGGATGAATTATCGTTGTGAATTGATGTATTAAATCCCAAATGGATGATTAGTTGATAATAATAATGGTATTGCGGACTCATGGTTTCACCGTGATTATATTAATGAGTAAATATATGTGTCGAATCATTGATGAATGACTTGTTGACAATTATCATGGTGTTGTAAACTCATGGTATGTTGGTGACAATGTTAATATGTGAATGATGTGTTGAAACTTAAATGGATGATTTGTTGTATTAATGTTATGAACTCATGTATTGAATCTGAATTTAGATTATATGTCGGAAATATTATTGGCGTTGTGAATTCGTGATTGGAATCTAAAAAAGATAATTTATTAGAAACATTATTGGTAATGTGATTGTCGAATATAACATTGATTCGCTGAAGTCGTAATGTGTTTCTTGATATATGTTTTTACTTGATAAAATGATTATGTTTGCGCATCTTTGGAGAATTAGGAAGGCATTCTATTGAGCTGTCATCTCACCCCAATTGACATCCTTGCAGATTTATCAGAGTGGCGTAGCGAAAGTTAGGAATAAGTAGCTTAGTGATTGAGTTGTTTTATTGTATTGCTTGAAATATAATTCGAAATAATATGTTTAGTTGAAATTGTTGTTAAGATAATAAGCGAATTTATATGCTTCAGTTTATGTTATATAAAGTTTAAAATATGTTTTGTGCAAAAAGTAAATTAGCAAAAAAAAAAAATTATATGTATGCATAAGCCTCCTTCCGACCCGTAACGCTTCGGGTTCGGATCTCCATACGGGTTTGACCCTGGTCCGGAACTTGGAGTGTTACAAGTTGGTATGAGAGCTCTAGGCTTTGGATCTTGAATGGGAGCGTAAAGAAATTGTTTCGAGTGTTGATATGCAGGTTGTCTGATTTGAATGTTGTATTGCTTGTTTCATCTAACTAGTTGTATCATGGCTTTGTAAAAATTAATGTGAATTGCTAATCGTGTGCTCGATTGGATTGTCATGTTGTTTAGTATATTTATTTATTTATGTGACATTTTGAACTTATAGGTATAATTTAAATTTCGGGACGAAATTTCTTTCAAGGGTGGTAGAATGTAACACCCTGTATTTTAGTTACGGTTTCGGGTCGGGTTATACGCTCTAACTTGTTATTTAGGTTGTTGTTCTTTGCCCTTATCCTAGGTGGGTTGCTTGAACTAGAAAAGCTATAGGTGGAAATAGAGTCATTTTAATAAATAGATAAAATTAAGGTAAAATGAAAAGATAAACAAAATAATAAATTTGTATATTAGTGATAGTTTTAATATTGTATTAATATAGGTTTTATAATTATAATTAAAATTAGGAGAGAGAGTTAGAGGTTAGAGAAGAAAAGGCTAGAGATATAGGAGAAGGAGATGGAGCTAGGGTTCTTGAAGAGGAAGATTAATTAGCAAAATCAGTAGAGGATCAACTCAATTGAGGTAGAATGCTAAACCCTTTCTCTTTTGGTGTTTATCTTTGGTGTTTGCTTCATATGTCTTTGTATTGTTAGGTTTCTATAAATTATTTAAATAAATAAATATGTTGTATTGATGATCAGGCTTCTCCCTATCATAGATAATATGATTAGGTACCTCTTGTTAAATTTTGAGAATTTTCCAGCATAAATTCACCGTTGAGTGTTTCTTGTAATTTGGATCATAGTTTCTGAAATTCTGGATAGTTTCATTTTACATTGGTTTTGATGTTCTTAGGTAGTCTGAATGATGTTAAAATGATTTGGAGTCTTAACAAAAGTTGTAGATAAATTTATTATCTTTCATTATACTTTGGGTTTTCATAATTTGACACTAATATCAATTTATGGTGAATATTATGGCAAACTGGTGTTATCTGTCCATATTTTCTGATGCGTTTGTAAAATCATTATCTTTTGATTGAGCCGTTAGTTTGAAGTGAAATTTGGATATATTATACACTATGGTGTCAGAAATGTTCAGTAAAATGTTTAGGTGGATCGGAAAATGTTATCACCTGAAACACATGATGTAAAATGTCTGTAGTTAGTGTGTTTGATTAAATGGTTGAAAGAAATTCATGTTGTTAAGCGATAGTTGCTTGTGTTGTTTGTAAAAATGATTTATAAAATTAAATGAGTTCATGTTTTACCGTTATATGGAACATGTTTCATGATAACGGCGGGTAATGATCCCCGAGAGTTGAATGGGTAATGATCCCCATAGGAACTTTTGTTTCTGATGGAGGCTGTCCGTGCCGATAAACGATAGGTGGGTGTACGAACCAAGGTTTTAGTACCGTGAACTCATGGTTACTTGCTGTGATGACAATATTAATTTGCGAATCATGTGTTGAAAACTAGATTATATCATTAGTTGGAAAACATAATTGGTGTTGTGAACTCATGTGCGAAATATAATTCAATGAATTGTTGAATTCAATTGTGAAATTCAAACGGATGAATTGTTGTTGTGAATTGATGTATTAAATCCCAAATGGATGATTAGTTGATAATAATAATAATGTTATTGCGGACTCATGGTTTCTCTGTGATTATATTAATGAATGAATATATGTGTCGAATCATTGATGAATGACTTGTTGACAATTATCATGGTGTTGTAAACTCATGGTATGTTGGTGACAGTGTTAATATGTGAATGATGTGTTGAAACTTAAATGGATGATTTGTTGTATTAATGTTATGAACTCATGTATTGAATCTGAATTTAGATTATATGTCGGAAATATTATTTGCGTTGTGAATTCGTGATTGGAATCTAAATAAGATAATTTATTAGAAACATTATTGGTAATGTGATTGTCGAATATAACATTGATTCGCTGAAGTCGTAATGTTTTTCTTGGTATATATTTTTACTTGATAAAATGATTATGTTTGCGCATCTTTGGAGAATTGGGAATGCATGCTGTTGAGCTGTCATCTCATTCCAATTGACATCCTTGCAGATTTATCAGAGTGGCGCAGCGAAACCTAGGAATAAGTAACTTAGTGATTGAATTGTTTTATTGTATTGCTTGGAATGTAATTCGAGATAATATATTTAATTGAAATTGTTGTTAAGATAATAAGCGAACTTATATGCTTCAGTTTATGTTATATAAAGTTTAAAATATGTTTTGTGCAAAAAGTAAATTAGTAAAAAAAATATGTATGCATAAGCCTCCTTCTGACCCGTAACGCTTCGAGTTCGGATCTCCATACGGGTTTGACCCTGGTTCGGAACTCGGGGTTTTAAAAGTTGGTATCAGAGCTCTAGGTTTTAGATCTTGAATGGGAGCGTAAAGAAATTGTTTCGTGTGTTGATATGCAGCTTGTCTGATTTGAATGTTGTATTGCTTGTTTCATCTAACTAGTTGTATCATTGCTTTGCAAAAATTCACGTGAATTGCTAATCGTGTGCTGGATTGGATTGTCATATTGTGTAGTATATTTATTTATTTATGTGACATTTTGAACTTATAGGTATAATCTAAATTTCGGGACGAAATTTCTTTCAATGGTGGTAGAATGTAATACCCTGTATTTTAGTTACAGTTTCGGGTCGGGTTATACCCTCTAACTTGTTATTTAGGTTGTTGTTCTTTGGCGTTATCCTAGGTGGGTTGCTTGAATTAGGAAAGCTATAGGTGGAAATAGAGTCATTTTAATAAATAAAATTAAGGTAAAATGAAAAGATAAACAAAATAATAAATTTGTATATAGTGATAGTTTTAATATTGTATTAATATAGGTTTTATAATTATAATTAAAATTAGGAGAGAGAGTTAGAGGTTAGAGAAGAAAAGGCTAGAGAGAGAGGAGAAGGAGATGGATCTAGGGTTCTTGAGGAGGAAGATTAATTAGCAAAATCAGTAGAGGATCAACTCAATTGAGGTAGAATGCTAGACCCTTTCTCTTTTGGTGTTTATCTTTGGTGTTTGCTTCATATGTCTTTGTATTGTTAGGTTTCTGTAAATTATTTAAATAAATATATATGTTGTATTGGTAATCAGGCTTCTCCCTTTCATAGATAACATGATTAGATTCCTCTTGTTAAATTTTGAAAAATTTTCAGCATAAATTCACCGTTGAACGTTTCTTGTAATTTGGATCATAGTTTCTGAAATTCTGGACAGTTTAATTTTACAGTTGTTTTGATGTTCTTAGGTAGTCTTAATGATGTTAAAATGATTTGGAATCTTAACAAAAGTTGTAGATAAATGTATTATCTTTCATTATACTTTGTGTTTTCTTAATTTTAGATTAATATCAATTTATGGTGAATATTATGGTAAACTGGTGTTATCTGTCCAAATTTTGTGATGCGTTTGTAAAATCATTATCTTTTGATTGAGCCGTTAGTTTGAAGTTACATTTGTATATGTTATACACTATGGTCTCAGAAATGTTCATTAAAATTTTTAGGTGGATCGGAAAATGTTATCACCTGAAACACATGATGTAAAATATCTGTAGTTAGTGTGTTTGATTAAATGGTTGAAAGAAATTCATGTTGTTAAGCCATGGTTGCTTGTGTTGTTTGTAAAAATGATTTATAAAATTAAATGAGTTCATGTTTTACCGTTATATGGAACATGTTTCATGATAACGGCGGGTAATGATTCCCGAGAGTTAAATGGATAATGATCCCCATATGAACTTTTGTTCCTGACCATCGATGGAGGATGTCCGTGCCGATAAACGCTAGGTGGGTGTACGAACTAAGGTTTTCGTACCATGAACTCATGGTTACTTGTTGTGATGACAATATTAATTTGTGAATCATGTGTTGGAATCTAAATTATATGATTTGTTGGAAAACATAATTGGTGTTGTGAACTCATGTGCGAAATATAATTCAATGAATTGTTGAATTCAATTGTGAAATTCAAATGGATGAATTGTTGTTGTGAATTGATGTATTAAATTCCAAATGGATGATTAGTTGATGATAATAATGGTATTGCAGACTCATGGTTTCTCTGTGATTATATTAATGAGTGAATATATGTGTCGAATCATTGATGAATGACTTGTTGACAATTATCATGGTGTTGTAAACTCATGGTATGTTGGTGACTATGTTAATATGTGAATGATGTGTGTTGATGGTGGATTTTCGTTTAAGGCTAAAATTGTAAAAGCCGAAATTATGCGCTAACATCCTGTAAAGGATAAAGCCCCTAATAAAATAGAGAATACTTCTCCATTGAAAACTTATAGCATTATCAATTAATGCATGACCAGCCTTGTGTTTCCTGTACTACTTCACTCTTATCATTATTGGTGCGGCATGACGACCAAGCATTAAATAAGGAGGCATGTACGAAATACCCGTACAGGCTATAACTCTCGGAGTGTTATACTAGCCCGATCGAGCATCTGGACTATCCGTATCAGTCTCAGAAACGATCACGACCATCGAACTTCACCAGCATGATTGGATGGGTTAGATCGAATCCATAACCCTCAAGCAGGTATTGGAATGTTCAACACCGACCAATGCGGACCCCGCATGGTCGACCTTCCCAAAAGGGTAGCATGGCTTGCCAATTCGTCCAGCCAAAGCAGCGTGGACGAGAAACCCTAAATTAGTGTTTGCAGCACATTACATGTGTCGCAAATCAGTCTCAACCATCCATCTTCGCAGGCATAGATGGAGGGTGTAGATGTAGATTCAAAGGGCCCATAGCATGTCAACACAAACATCGTGGGCCCGCCTACACACATGACCGATCGGTCAGGACCAAACATGGATGGTCGTTCCAAACTGTACGCCCAAAGTGGGCATGCCGCACGGCCGGAAAAAACCCTAATTAGGGTTTACATCGATCACGAGCGTCCATTTTCACCTGATCGAACGAAGGTTCTAGGAGTCGATTAAGCAGGTCCAGTAAGTATCAACACGATCACTGTGGGCCCACATATCTCCACACCCGATCGGCCAAGGCATACCATGCCTGGTCGCCTCGATTCGCACGCCCAAACTGGCGTGGTCACACCTCCCAATCGCGAACTGATCTCGACCACTCAACTTCACCGGACAAATTGAGTGGCTTAGATCATGTTTCCATGAGACAGTCAGGTATAGGCATGAACACCAGCCTATCAACTACACGCCGAACCAATCGGCCGGGACCGAACAAGCTTGGTGGTCTCGAAACGCGCGCCTGAAGATGGCATGGCGTACGGCATTTGCGGCACCACACTTATGTCGTAAATCAATCCTGGCCGCTCCTCTTTGTCGGACAAATTGAGCGGTCCAGATTACACTTTCACGGGACAACAAGGTATGGGCATGTACACCGGTATGCCGTCTACACACATACCCAATCGGCCATGCCAAAATCGTGTCCCAAGCTTGGATTCGACCAAGCTGAAAAGTGGTGCTTGCGCACCTCTTCCAAAAACCTAATTCCACTAACGGTCGCAGATGAGTGTCTCAAAGATCATCTCGTCCGTCCAACTTCACCGGCTTGGCTATACAACCCTGGTCAGGAGTTAATTGGTCAGTGAGGCGTCATGGTGATCACCACCCGTCACCCTACCACACCATGTGGTTGGCCAAGGGAGGACTTGCTTGCGCAACCTCCAAACCATCACATGAAGTAGGCTGGACATGAAGCTATTTTGAGACGCTCAAACAGCGATGCTTCATACATGCTTAATATACTCGATGCAGTACCTGCATATAATACACACAATACTTCACAAGTATCGACTTCCTAAACACTTAGTTATCTAATCTAGCATTACATGCTACTTTATGTGGGTCCCCACGATCCACACACTCGAGACATCAATCATGTCACAAACTGGGGGATACATACTGGGGTATTGGTCTGGTGATTTACAGCGTGCAACGTGCAACACACCATCACAATAACGTGTCAGGAAGTCATGGACGGTTAGTGATGATGGGAGAAGTGGGCAAGACTAATCGTGTAACACTAACACACGACTCCACCACCCCATCACTCCACTTTCTCCACTTCCCACAAGATACGAGGTTCAGGCTTAAATACTTGTATAAATAGGTTCTCCACCCTATTTTCCAAGACAAGAAAAAGACAACAGAAGCAAGTGTTGATACAACCGTATTCAAACACCGGAACAGATAGCTTACATTATGCAAGCCAGTTCAGCTTTCTGATACAAGTCATACATAACCAACATCTTCACAATCTCAACACATTCTTCGCTTCCCTCCATAAGATCAATCCCATCTCCTTCACTTTGTGACCGAAGCAAGTCTGGAACGACCATTTCTTGGTTTAGGCCAGTATTGTACAGATTGATTTCTCGAATCACAAGCACTCCCGTGCAGTGCATTTGTTTAGGGTTTAGATTCATTCCTCATCCACATACCCAAAATTACCAAATTCGGCAGGAATAGTTTTCACCCATAAACAATTGGCGACCACAGTGGGAGGTTAATCTCTCGATTGTAAAGTCAATTTCTTCAAAATCCTATTCAAATTCATCAATTTCGAAGGGGTAGATCTTAGATTCAATTTAATCATCAACCTGTTTCAAGATGGTAGAACTTAGGTCGGGATCAGCAATCAATCCTGATGGAGCTAGAGCTGGTAACGCTCTTGGTATCGATGTACCTGTCAGTGGAGCTACTGTGGTCAATACATCTTGTGGAACCGTCTCTTCTACCACCAAAGCCACCGGAGCAGGAGATATTCCAGTAAGTGTAACGCCTCCTATCACCAGAGCCAGAGCAGTCGCGAACCTTGGCATCTCTTCAAGTGTAACACCTCCAGCGATCACCAGAACAACAACTTCCATTCCTTCATCAGGACGGGGAGCCATAGGAGCAAGAGGAGGACCATCTCCAATTACCATCGCAGACTTGATGGAGAGGCAGGAAGCTCTTGCTAAGACTCAAACGGATATGGCTGCAACTCAGAGAGAGGTACTCTCTTTACTCAAAACCTTAACTGAACGATTGCCACAAGACTCACGACAACCCCTGGAGCCAACAAGGGATGCCTTCATGGACAGAACAGGCGTTTCCACTCAGACCCACATGAATGAAGAAACTCATGTTGTTCTTGAACGCCCAAGGGAGATGGACCGGTCTCCCAACTTCATCACACGTGAAGACCTTGAACAACTTCTCCAAAACCGAGGCAAAGGAAGCATGATGGAGGTGCACCAACATCAGCCGCTGTACCCTCAAGATGTACAACGAATTCCTCTCCCAAGAGGATACACCTCTCCTCAGTTCTCTCTCTATGATGGTACTGGCAACGCTCATGAACACATCTCTCGATTTTTGGAATCATTAGGAAAACATGAATACAATCGTGTTCTCCGGCTGAAAGAATTCTCGAAGTCACTTAATGGAAGGGCGTACACCTGGTACAACAAAATCGTGCCTAACAACATATCCAATTGGGACGGGATGGTCAGTGCTTTCTATAAAAAGTACTTCTTCGTGTCCGAGCAGATCACCTTCTCAGACCTGGGGAGAATCTCTCAGCGGAACAATGAACATCCGAACGATTTCGTTAAAAGGTTCAGAACTCAAGCACTAGATTGTCATATGAATATCACTGAACGACAGTTGGTGGAGTTGTGCATCAACGGGATGATACCTATATACCGCGCCCTACTGGAGAATCTTGGCTTTCAGACGTTCTCCGAACTCCATGAATCTGCCAAGCGTTCAGCCAGAACTGCCCCAGCGTTACTATAGAGAACCAGGGTTGTTTGAAATGAATACGTACGTGAGAGTCGAGGAAGCAGGCGCCTCACCAACAAACAATACAACACTGGTCCTTCTGTGAGCGTGGTAGGCGAAGGAGGAAAAAGGAAAGCTTCAGCAACAGAACGACAACCCAAGCGTGCGGCTCCGGCACAGACGACCTCGTCTCAAAAAGGAGTAGGCAAGACTCCTGCACAAGACACCGAAGATGCATGCTTCCCATTCCCCATGAGTGAAGTGATGGAACTCTTGGAGGCATGGATTCAAGATGACGCTATCAAGCTGCCTCCTATCAGAAGCCCGCCAACTGAGAAAGATATGGCGGATCCCAAGTACTGCCGCTACCATAGGTTTATCCATCATCCGACTAAAGACTGCAACAGGCTGAAGCAAATCTTCAAAGAAAAGATAGAGGCAGGATAACTCCATCTTGGAAACGAAGGTGTTCATAGAGATCCTCTCCCTGTCAGGAACTGCATTATTTTCGGGGATTCTGTTCGCAAGACTGTACAATCTATGATGGAACATTTGTCTGAGATCTTGTACTTCTCCAAAGCACAGCGTCAGGACATATTTGCAACCCTCAACCGCGTTGTCTCAGGCAGGCGCTTGTATCTGGAAAAGGAAGCGGTCTCGAAACCTCAGTCCTTACTGGAAGATGCAAGCCAGGGAAACTGGGGACTCTTAACCGTTGCTCGTTTGAGGTATGTCGAGTTCGATAGCACATTGATCGATACGGCCTCTGAATTCAACATCATCACTCTCCAGACCTTGAAAGCAGCAAAGATTTCAAAGCAGGAAGCTACTCACAACCCAACTGTGATTAAGACTCCAGAAGGAGAACTTGGAGACGCATATGGATACATCGATCTTGAAGTTAAATTGGGTGATGTCCTAACGCAAGAAAAGTTCTACATAGTCAAGGAGCATCCTAATCACGACATGATCCTAGGATACTCTTGGATACACGAAAACAAGGCAACACTGGAAGTTTGTCCTCTACCGGCTTCGGTACCCGAAAGGATATCCAACAAGCCTTCTGGACCTGGGGACTGTCTGTTGCCGCACCACCTACAGCTTTCCAACGTGATACAACTTCCTGGAGAGAGCCCGTCAGCGTACATTAAAAGGTTCCAAGCCCAAGTAAGTCTCATCACACAATCCTTTTTGCAACCAATCACTCCTCACTCTGACAAGCACTGGGGACTGGTTCCGACTAACAAACCAACCCCGGCTAAGAGATGTGAATGGGAAGCCGGCCCCTTCAAGCGTTTTATCGAGAACTTAGAGGTTGTCTCGGTCATAGACGATAAATCCAAGGTCCAGGCATATGCACGACCAAACCCGTTTGGAATTGGAGATCTGGTGACGAAGACAACTACATTCAAGGTTGGGAGCATGACGGTGAAAGTAACCAATCCACCTGGCTCACCCACTGAAAGAGAGGATGAACCATACCTGATAGCAGACGTTATCCTAGGAGGCTACTGCAATCTCATCAACGCTGACAAAATGGAAGGCGTAACGATTCACTCGCGATGGCTCAAACCCTACCGTACTTAAGACGCTGTGCTACCACTTTCCAGCGTCCTCCACACTTTAAAACGCTGTTCTGTTTTCTCCAGCGTGTCTTTTTACAATGACCTTCTCATGTCATATTTGTAATTCCTCCAGAAAATGATTGCAATACTTGCATTCATAATTATGGTTTCAATTTTCAATTTCAAATTCATTGAAGTATTATTTCCATCCAAGAACTTCTTTACCACTAAAGGAAGACACAAAGTCCTGAGTCAGCCTAAACCCATTAGAGCAAAACAGAGAAGGAAACCCTAAGCGTAAGAAGTCAAGGAAATAGAATATGTGCGGAAAAGGAAGATGCTTTGAGCCATTCACTCAGCAAGACCAGGGAGATCTCACGTCAGGAGCACATGCAGGTCCGTGGTATTCCATTATGACATTATTTCTTTTATCATAAAGAATAACATACATATGAAGGCACACCATTGCGCCTGAAAAGGTTCAGATGTAATCTTAACAAAGGATTATAACATAAAAACCTTTATTCAAGCAAGCAAACAAAAGATCCTGGACTCAGCCGCCACTGAGTACAAGGAAGATGTTATGAATTACGGGAATGTATTTAAAGAGAAAGAAAAACAAAAGCCTAGCCATCAATAAGGTCGACCGCGTCAGCACCACTACTAGGTCCTGCTTCAACGCCATCACCATCGTGAACCGTTACTGCTTCTTCCTTCGGATCTGCCTCAGATTCCGCTTCAGATGTTTCTACAGCAGCACTCTCCACCCCAACATCGTTAGCAGGAACAACTTCCATGTCTTCCTCAAAGACCACAGCAACGTTAGGGATTGTATTGACTGCTTTCAGACGCTCAGGTTCATCTGTGTCAGAATCAAGGATTATCACACCGTCGTGGATTGGATAATCACATTTATCTTCACCAAGAGGTCGTTTGTTTTCAACCCTACACCTCTTTAACCGTGCTGTAAACCTCTCTGCCCTTGCACTCACTGAGGCTTGCAACGCTTCATCACGCCTCCATTGCTCCTCCATGTCGATTGCAGCTGAAAGGGCACAGATACGTCCCCTGACAATACGCAGGTGCAGAATGGACATCCCCTGCATAGAACGACCAACTTCGCGAAGTGGGAGATCGATTTTAGCCATTACTTCTTTGTGCGCATCAGCTCCGGGCTTGTTGACTTCGAAACTTTTTTCTGGAGAAGTTATAAAATGGTCATCGCCCACCGCTTCCATGATAAGCTGCAAAGAAGAAGAAGTTATGAGTACATAAAAAATGTGTATATCATCATCAATCAATCATAAGATCACATAAGTGCGGATAAATACCTGGATATACGACTATGGATGAGAATAATCCTTGGAATTTATATCTTGCAAGTCAACGGAATCCCAGGAGAAAAGAAGTCTTTACCGGCCACCTATGAAGGCCACTGATTCGGGATAATGAGCAACGAGGCTTATCGGATATATCTGGGAAAAGCTGTCGTGCAACGGAGGAGAGTACACCCAGTTCAAGAAGTGGTCCAAGCTCTGTCCAGATGTACATGGAGGAAACCAAAAGCGACTCTCCTGACCAAGTCCTGCCTCCTTCATGACCCTAATCAAGACTTCCAGGACATCACCTGACGATCTATGCGGTAAATACGTATTTACTTTACTTTAGCTTAATTGTTTCAGCATACAAAATCGTCACCATCTCATGCCTACCCCACAATAGTGTAACCATTACGTGCTAGGCAGGGGACTTAATGTTGATGGTGGATTTTTGTTTAAGGCTAAAACTGTAAAAGCCGAAATTATGCGCTAACATCCTGCAAAGGATAAAGCCCCTAATAAAATAGAGAATACTTCTCCATTGAAAACTTATAGCATTATCAATTAATGCATGACCAGCCTTGTATTTCCTATACTGCTTCACTCTTATCATTATTGGTGCGGCATGACGACTGAGTGTTGCTTTCAGCAGAGCAACACGAATCTCCAAGCATTAAATAAGGAGGCATGTACGAAATACCCGTACAGGCTATAACTCTCGGAGTGTTATACTAGCCCGATCGAGCATCTGGACTGTCCGTATCAGTCTCAGAAACGATCACGACCATCCAACTTCACCAGCATGATTGGATGGGTTAGATCGAATCCATAACCCTCAAGCAGGTATTGGAATGTTCAACACAGGACCAATGCGGACCCCGCATGGTCGGCCTCCCCAAAAGGGTAGCATGGCTTGCTAATTCGTCCAGCCAAAGCAGCGTGGACGAGAAACCCTAAATTAGTGTTTGCAGCACATTACATGTGTCGCAAATCAGTCTCAACCATCCATCTTCGCAGGCATAGATGGGGGTGTAGATGTAGATTCAAAGGGCCCAGAGCATGTCAACACAAACACCGTGGGCCCGCCTACATACATGACCAATCGGTCAGGATGGTCGTTCCAACCGTGCGCAAGGCATGACGCACGGCGGAAAACCCTAATTAGGGTTTCGATCACGAGCGTCCATTTTCACCTGATCGAACGAAGGGTCTAGGAGTCGATTAAGCAGGTCCAGTAAGTATCAACACGATCACTGTGGGCCCACATATCTCCACACCCGATTGTCCAAGGCACATGCCTGGTCGCCTCGATTCGCACGCCCAAACTGGCAGTGGTCAACCTCCCAATCTCGAACTGATCTCGACCACTCAACTTCACCGGACAAATTGAGTGGCTTAGATCATGTTTCCATGGGACAGTCAGGTATAGGCGTGAACACAGCCTATCACCTACACGCCGAACCAATCGGCCGGGACCGACCAAGCTTGGTGGTCTCGAAACGCGCGCTGAAGAAGGCATGGCGCACGCATTTGCGCACCAACTTCTGTCGTAAATCAATCCTGACCGCTCCTCTTTGTCGGAAAATTGAGCGGTCCAGATTACACTTTCACGGGACAACAAGGTATGGGCATGTACACCGGCATGCCGTCTACACACATACCCAATCGGCCATGCCAAAATGTGTCCCAAGCTTGGATTCGACCAAGCTGAAAATGGTGCTTGCGCACCTCTTCCAAAACCCTAATTCCACTAACGGTCGCAGATGAGAGTGTCTCAAAGATCATCTCGTCCGTCCAACTTCACCGGCTCGGTTATACAGCCCTGGTCAGGAGTTAATTGGTCAGTGAGGCGTCATGGTGATCAACACCCGTCACCCTACCACACCATGTGGTCGTCCAAGGGAGGACTTGCTTGCGCAACTTCCAAACCATCACATGAAGTAGGCTGGACATGAAGCTATTTTGAGACGCTCAAACAGCGATGCTTCATACATGCTGAATATACTCGATGCAGTACCTGCATAGAATACACACGATACTTCACAAGTATCGACTTCCTAAACACTTAGTTATCTAATCTAGCATTACATGCTACTTTTTGTGGGTCCCAAGATCCACACACTCGAGATATCAATCATGTCACAAACTGGGGGATACATACTGGGGTATTGGTCTGGCGGTTTACAGCGTGCAGCGTGCAACGCGCCATCATAAGATGGGAGAAGTGAAAAAGATTAATCGTGTAACACTAACACACGACTCCACCAACCCATCACTCCACTTCCCACGAGATACGAGGTTCAGGCTCAAAGACTTGTATAAATAGGTTATCCTCCCTATTTTCCAAGACAAGAAAAAGACAACATAAGCAAGTGTTGATACAACCGTATTTAAACACCGGAACTGATAGCTTCCATTCTGCAAGCCAGCTCAGCTTTCTGATACAAGTCATACATAGCCAACACCTTCACAATCTCAACACATTCTTCGCTTCCCTCCCTAAGATCAATCCCATCTGATAGACACATTTTTGTGTCTAACTTGTCCTCAATGTCCGTATTGTTGGAACTCTATTTTTGTACTAATATTGTGTTTTTATGTATTTTTAGGAAATAAACATTTTTGGAAAGATCTGCTCGAAAAATTATGCGGGGCATCCCCGGAGGACATTTGTTATTCGGACTCTCATTTTGGTTAAGGGGAACCCAATTACTAAGGGGCACCTCAGTTGGGCATTTGCTAGTTACACTCCACAGACGATTAGGGGCACTTCATCTCTTTAAATTCAAAAACTTATTTTTGGCGGGAAATGAAGTTCTTAACTGTTAGAGTTTCAATCAACAAAATGAAGGTGTTTTAGGGAGATTCAATCGCTCAAACTTGGTAGGAATATGTGATATGGCATGAGGAACACATTATGGGCAGTGGGTTTGATCAGAAGTGGCTGGAAAACGCGTGATGATCCTTGAGCCCAAAACAGAGCACGTGCACTGTAACACGAGCAAAAATGGAGTTCTTGTGTGCATGGAAGAGTCCTACTAGCGTTGGAAGAGTGTTGAGGCGTGGAGAAGACATTTGGGAGCGTGCAGGATCAAAGTTAACGCGTGCATGGGATTAAAAATGGAAATTTTCGTTATTATTGGTAGCCGAGAATATTTGGATTAAATGGAGAATATATGCAATCAATGGTCGGATTTTTGGCTCCAATTCACTATAAATACAAGGCAAAACAGTTTGGGACAGGGTGTCGAGAGTTTTGGGAGCTAGGGAGATCTAGAGAAGACGAAATCATAGTTTAACAAAACTCTGTTTCTGCTGCTGCATGAAGATGAACACGAAGAACAATAGACTGTAAGAGACTGTCGTTCTTCAACAGTGACAGCGACAGTGGTGTGTGGGTCGTAGTTTCCCAAAGACTACAGCATTTCATATGTATCGTTCTTGTGTGACGCTTCCCGTGGGTCGCACATTAGCTGTTTACACCATTTTCTCTTCTTCTCATCATTTGTAAACCATTTTTGAGCCATAATAAATATTTTGAGAGCATTTATACTATGATGAGCTAATTCCCTCGTAACCAAGGCAATGGAGGAAGCTATTCACACAACATAAATGGGTAACTATTTCATTTAATTATATAATTCACCTAATCGCTGCTTTTGCAGAGTTTTAAATTGTTTGAATGATTATCTTAATTATTTGTTATTCAGTTTGATAGGTTATGCTTGGTTTAATCTCTTGATAATCTATGCTTAAGGTTTAAATAATGTTTGAGAATCTGTATGATTGATAGTGAATTAAAGATAAAAGAGGACTTAAGAATTGAATAGAGTTTTGAATATTATCATTCAATTTTGCATAATAGTGAAATCTAGTGTCTTGGTTACCTCTCGCACCCATTGTTAATATTTTGTATATAATTTTATTAAATCTTTAAATTTAATCTTCACAAGTCCGAGTTTGAACCTCATTACTACAACCCACGAAAATCATTAATCTTTTGGCGCCGCCGACGCGGATTTGTGCTTAGGTAGAATTTTTAGGTTTTTATTTTTTTTACTATTATTTGTTCCTTTTTACGTTTCTTTTTGTGTCTTTGATTTACAGGTTCGAAGTGGAATACTAAGGACTTGGGAACAAAAAGCTTAAAGCTAAAAGCTGAAAGAGAAGAAAAAAAAAGACATAATTTTTTTTTTAGGATTTATAAATAGGCTTTATTTTCATAATTTTTGTAATTTTTGGACTTTTATTTGGACTTTGTTCTGGACAATTAGACTTTATTCTTTTTTAACCCTACGGAAGGGTATTATTAAAAAAAAAAATATTATAAAACTGTGTGCAGGGGGACGACGATTACTATATCGTCTCGGCCCCTCGGGTTCGTACATGACATAGGAGTCTGGCCCGAGTCGACTTCAACGGTTCATCCCCCATCTGGTATGGGGGGAAAGTCCATCGAAACACTCGCGAATCTCCTGTCAGGGTTTACTGTATTCCTTCGGTGATTCATTGATTGAGGACGAATTTGGACTGTTTTTAAATTCCTAGTAAGGGCAAGGCCTGGCCAATACAGATAAGGGTTCGGATTTCATCACCGCTCCCTTCTTTCCCGCCTTAGGAAAACGAAACCTAACGCGAAACCCCAAGCTTTGAAATTGGAATAGAACGAGACCGAGGTAACGAGCTAATAGGAACTCGTTCGAAAATATTGGTTGCTCTTTAAGCACACTTCAAAGTTCATGCTGGTTTTCTGCTTGAGTTGAATGCGTGACTTCGCCGCCTTCTAATGCGGTGAGGCCTTGGGTAATCAAGCTCTACTAAGCTTCCTCGCCCTCGATTCACTTACATTAGCTCGGATTGATTCCAGAGGGGTGTGCTCAAATTGTAACGATTCCTTTTCGAAGTATAGAAGCTGGTTAGAAACAATCTAAGTGAAGCCATCATGCTTTTTTTTTGCGAGAAATCTTTAGGTTGTTTTGGTAGGTCGAGTCGCCTGTTTGTGGTTGTGTAGAATCATTGCAATTAAGAATGTCGAACTGGTATGATAGAAGCCAATACAATGATCGACCTGAATTTGAATATGGACATCATCAGTTTTATGGCCATGGTGGGAATAATAGTTGGGAACGCCAAACTTTTCAAGTTATGGTTCATACCATGGTGAGCCCAATTACTATCACACGCGAATTGGTCTTACGAGCAAGAAAATCAGGAACACTGTAGTACTGGTTACTCGTTTTTGGAAACTAGTCCTGATTATGATATTTCTGAACCTGTTCCATCTCTAGAAGAGACCCAACAACGGATTGAAAGGACGTATAAACGTTTAGTTGCAATGAATAGTTCAAAAGAAGAGTGTACACGATATTCTGAGATGATAAACAAGAGTGGTGAACGTATAAGTGTTATGCTCAGTGAAATTCAGGCACGTCTAGAGGCAGAAAATGAACAGTTGGCTAATGCTGCTCGAAATAATCTAAATTTCCAAAATAGGGTTTCTAATTCTATCCTTGATATCAATAGTGAATATTTGCCTAATTTAGAGGACGAGGCTAGAATAAAAGACACTCCTTATTTAGATAAGTTTCAATCATCTTTGTAGTATTATGATGATGAGGATAGTAGTAATGAAGAATCTGAGATATGTAGGCATAGTGATCAGGAATCTATTAATCTAATTGAGCTTTATAATGATTATATTATTTTTAGTTCAAATCCAAATAATTTTTATAATTATTCACCTATTCAAAAGGATGTCGATTTGACTAGAGATACCACCGTTTTAGACGATGTAGTTCATGATCCTTTAGCCTGCAGTATGTTGGATAATCCATTATTTGATGTGCCTATCAGTGAATCGGAGGAGGTAACTATGATTAAAACCTTAGTTGATGAGCCTTTATATGATTGTGATGATGGTTTAGAGGAAAGATTTTACCCTGAGAATACTGTTTTAGAATCTACCGATTTAGAAACACTAGTCTTAGAAGATGATAAACTCGTAGAAATGAGTGAGGATGAACCCAACTTAGAAGAATCTATTGACCATTTCCAGGAATCTGATGACCTAGAAATTAGGAAAGTTGTGACTAGTCTTTCTAAAGACACAGAAAACTCTAAGTTTGGGGGTGATTATCATTCTCCGTGTGCTTAAACTCTTATAAAGTACCCTCCTGTAGGACTTGACATTTGTGCCTCAACCATCTTACAAGATTATCTTCATACACGTTTTCCCGAACCTAATGATGTCCAGAAAGAAGCTCAGTCGTTAGAAACCCATCCTCTGGTTGATGTGGTTTGCCCGGCTATGATACCCAGATTGACTTTGTTTTCCCACCAAATAGTTTTCTTCCAACTGTGGGAACGTTTATATTCCAAATGTGTCGAATATTAAGTTGTGAGACTAAACCTAAATGCTTTAGGAAATTAGAATCGACACATTTGCTTAAGAATGACCACTACTCTCATTGTGGTCAATTATGTAAGTCAAATCTTATTGGCTTAGAGGATCCTCAGTTATTTAGGTTATTATTGTGCGCTTCTAAGATCATATTTGAGTTTTTCCAGACTCTAGGACCTAATGATTCTGATCCCACCTATGAAGAAACGCAGCCAATGAAAATTTTCTATTTAGACCCTTTCATAGAACCTGAACCTGAACTACAATTAGATATAAATTTCTTAATCAGGAAACTAAGTAAGGGCATGCTAGTCTTGTTCACTTTCTTGGTTCATTGCAGTTTCCTTTGGTCAGCTCTATTTAGTTTTGAAGACCCACAGTTATTTCGACTGTTACTTTATGGTTCGAGTTGACTAATCCTTTCCTAAGTCTGGCTGAATACTTTAAACTTAGCACTTCTTGGGAGGTATCCCATGCTCATGCAACATGGTAATATCTTTCCTTAACTCTTTCGCTTCAAATGGTAACAGTTTCTCCTTGTTCATGCTTTTAGTTTCATCTTTAGAACATTGAGAACAATGTTAGATTTAAGTTTGGGGGTATGGGAGAAACTTTTTAGTTGCAATTATTAAACTCCAGAGCCTAGAAATTTATGCCTATTAAGGTTTGCACTAACCAATCTAAGTGGATGGGAACATCTTGGTTATAGGAGTTGAGGAACCAATCTGATTAGATGGAAACATCGAAAGAGTCTATTCATAAAAGCACAGAGCTCAGGTGTTAGAAATAACATGATAGTTGCACCATATCTCGTTGAGTCCTTTTCATTTATTTTTTATTTTTTCATTTTAAACCATGTTTCTCTAAGTGATTAGGTGGGGCACACGATTCAAGTTGTTACCACTGCTAGGGTGAATTAGAGTGACTGAGTTACTAAAAAAAAAAAGACCGGACCAGTTAGACCAATCAGAATAAGTATTAACACTTGGATAGCAATATGCGTGTGTTCTCCCTGTTTCCGTCGCCTAAGCAAGCGTGGAATGCAGGACCCGTGGGAACTATCGTGTCATCTGCTGACAAGAAGCATGCGCTTGGATCAAAAAGATCTATTCATGACGTTAAGTTAAAAAAAATGGTTATTGTTCTATTTAGTCAACTGCTGGTTCCCTTGTATTTGCCAGTTTGTTGATCTAGATTTAAGTTATTGACCACTGGTTCCCTTGTATATGCCAGTTGTGTTGATATTAGTCAGACCGGTATCTCAGTCCATTAGGATAGGTTCATTCTGGCAGTGGCCTTCAGACTGATATGTGAAACGTCGATCATTTGGTTAACATCAAAACCATCTACATTTTTCTATTTCCATCTCCTTTTTCTATCCATATGATTAGTTTGACTCCGAATATGATGTCCATAGTGCAACTATCTGAGTAGAGCTCTGTCACTTTATATGAATTTTAGTATGCTTGATTGTAAACTCGTGTACAACAATTGGAATTTCGCATCAGGGTACTTCCTCCTGTAGTCAGTGATTGTAAGCCAACCAAGGAGATTCTTTAGTGCCTTCCAAGGTTCGTTGTAGATAGCTAGGGTCTGGAGTAAAGGTTTTGCGGGTACACCTCTGGTAAACCCTCCGGAGACAACACTCCGCCACTAGGGCCACCTAGTGGTTTAAAATCTTGATGCACGTGCTAAGTGTAGTCATTTTAATTTCTAGATTAGATTTGCTCGAGGACTAGCAAATAATAAGTTTGGAGGTATTTGATAGACACATTTTTGTGTCTAATTTGTCCTCAATGTCCGTATTGTTGGAACTCTATTTTTGTACTAATATTGTGTTTTTATGTATTTTTAGGAAATAAACATTTTTGGAAAGATCTGTTCGAAAAATTATGCGGGGCATCCCCGGAGGACATTTGTTATTCGGACTCTCATTTTGGTTAAGGGGAACCCAATTACTAAGGGGCACCTCAGTTGGGCATTTGCTAGTTACACTCCACAGACGATTAGGGGCACTTCATCTCTTTAAATTCAAAAACTTTTTTTTGGCGGGAAATGAAGTTCTCAACTGTTAAAGTTTCAATCAACAAAATGAAGGTGTTTTAGGGAGATTCAATCGCTCAAACTTGGTAGGAAGATGTGATATGGCATGAGGAACACATTATGGGCAGTGGGTTTGATCAGAAGTGGCTGGAAAACGCGTGATGATCCTTGAGCCCAAAACATAGCACGTGCACTGTAACACGAGAAAAAATGGAGTTCTTGTGTGCATGGAAGAGTCCTACTAGCGTTGGAAGAGTGTTGAGGCGTGGAGAATACATTTGGGAGCGTGCTGGATCAAAGTTAACGCGTGCATGGGATTAAAAATGGAAATTTTCGTTATTATTGGCAGCCGAGAATATTTGGATGGAGAATATATGCAATCAATGGCCGGATTTTTGGCTCCAATTCACTATAAATACAAGGCAAAACAGTTTGGGAAAGGGTGTCGAGAGTTTTGGGAGCTAGGGTGAGCTAGAGAAGACGAAATCAGAGTTTAACAAAACTCTGTTTCTGCTGCTGCATGAAGATGAATACGAAGAACAATAGACTGTAAGAGACTGTCGTTCTTCAACAGTGACAGCGATAGTGGTGTGTGGGTCGTAGTTTCCCAAAGACTACAACATTTCATATGTATCGTTCTTGTGTAACGCTTCCTGTGGGTCGCACATTAGCTGTTTACACCATTTTCTCTTTTTCTCATCATTTGTAAACCATTTTTGAGCCATAATAAATTATTTTGAGAGCATTTATACTATGATGAGCTAATTCCCTCGTAACCAAGGCAATGGAGGAATCTATTCACGCAACATAATTGGGTAACTATTTCATTTAATTATATAATTCACCTAATCGCTGCTTTTGCAGAGTTTTAAATTGTTTGAATGATTATCTTAATTATTTGTTATTCAGTTTGATAGGTTATGCTTGGTTTAATCTCTTGATAATCTATGCTTAAGGTTTACAAATAATGTTTGAGAATCTGTATGATTGATAGTGAATTAAAGATAAAAGAGGACTTAAGAATTGAATAGAGTTTTGAAATATTTATCATTCAATTTTGCATAATAGTGAAATCTAGTGTCTTGGTTACCTCTCGCACCCATTGTTAATAATTTTGTATATAATTTTATTAAATCTTTAAATTTAATCTTCACAAGTCCGAGAGTTTGAACCTCATACGGGTTTGACCCTGGTCCGAAACTCGGTGTGTTACAATGCATACTACTGGTCATAACAAAGGTCAGTCACTTACCATTCTCATAGATTCAGGCTATATGCATAATTTTCTTCATCATGCTGTTGCGAAACAATGTGGTTATTCAATTAAAACAGACGATGTTGCCCTGCGCGTAACAGTTGGTGACCGGGGATATTTGGAAACTCGCGGGTCGT
Source organism: Papaver somniferum (assembly GCF_003573695.1). Lineage (NCBI taxonomy): Eukaryota > Viridiplantae > Streptophyta > Magnoliopsida > Ranunculales > Papaveraceae > Papaver > Papaver somniferum. The sequence goes on from NC_039364.1 coordinate 128,355,844, forward strand.
GTTCCAATATCTCAATTAAACTACAAGAGTACACATTCTCCACTGATTTCTATCTTTTAGCTATTAATGGGTGTGATGTTTTATTAGGTGTTCAATGATTGCGCACTTTGGGTACCATTAAGTGGGATTTTTCCACATTACATATGAATTTCAAGTCATCTGGATAGAAATATACTTTACTTAGAGATAATTCTTGTAGTGTTATGATTCTTGACAGTACTCCCATGCAACGATTGTTATATCGTGAGCAATAGGGAGTCCTTTTGCAGCTTGACACAGCTTCCACTTCGAGCTCTCCCTCTAAGGTACCAGTTGAATTTGGAGATTTAATTTTACAGTACTCGGATATTTTTGGATCTCCCATGTCCTTACCGCATCCACGCTCTCATGATCATGGTATACCTCTAGTTCCCAATTCTGCCCCGGTCAATGTTCGCCCATATAGGTACCCTCACTTCCAAAAGGTGGAAATTGAGAAGGAATTGACCATATAAGTACCCTCACTTCCAAAAGGTGAAAATTGAGAAGGTTGTTGTTGAATTGATCGAAGCAGGTTTGATTTTTCCCAGTTCTAGTCCTTATTCTTCACCGGTACTGTTAGTCCGCAAGAAAGACGGTTCTTGGCGTATGTGTGTTGATTACCGCGCTTTGAATAAGCTAACTGTTAAGGACATATTTCCTATTCCAATGGTTGATGGATTACTTGATGAGCTGCACGGTGTTACAATTTCTCCAAGCTCGATTTGCGTTAAGGGTACCACCAAATCCTCCTTCACGATGCTGATATACAGAAAACAGCGTTCTGGACACATGATGGCCATTACGAATTTTTGTTTATGTCGTTCGGATTATCTAATGCTCCTGCCACTTTTCAGAGTTTGATGAATGATATTTTTCGATCCTACCTTCGAAAATTTGTCCTTATCTTTTTTGACGACATATTGGTTTATAATCGTTCTACTTCAGATCATATCCGCCACTTATCAACTTATTTCAAATATTGCATGATAATTGCCTTTTTGTAAAGGAGTCAAAGTGTTACTTTGCTAGGTCGTCGATAAGTTATCTAGGACATATCGTCTCAGCAAATGGTGTTTCTGTAGAAGATGACAAAATCTCTAGTATTCTTCACCGGCATATTCCATCCACAATTAAGGATCACAGGGGTTTCTTAGGATTAGCTGGTTACTATCGTAAATTTGTGAAGGATTATGGGAAAATAAGTGCGCCACTGACCCAACTATTGAAGAAGAATGCGTTTAGTTGGTCTGATAAAGCTACTGAAGCTTTTAAACAATTACAACACTTCCCGATTTTTCCAAAGTATTTGTTATTGAATCTGATGCTTCGGGTAATTGAATAGGTGTTGTACTAGTGCAATCTGGTAGACCTATTTCATATTTTAGTAAGGGTCTTTCTCCTAAACATTTAAATCTTCCAACTTACGATAAGGAAATGTATGTTGTTGTTTCTGCCGTTCAGAAATGGCGTACTTATTTGCTTGGTCGACATTTTAAGATTCTAACGGATCACCAAAGTTTGAAATATTTTCATGACTAACCGTTGTCTTCTATTGAGAAACAAAAATAATTATCTAAGCTTTTGGGTTATGGTTACGAGATTATATATCGATGTGGTACGACGAACAAAGATGCTGATGCCTTATCTCGTATATCTGATCCTTAACTATCAGCTCTCAGTATTCTAATTTTTTCGGGTGTTAAAGCATTATTCAAGAATTCCATTCTGATGCTGCTATGATTGGTCTTATTGAGCAGTTGCAACAAAATCCAACTGTTAAACAACACTATGCTTATGTTGACGGCGTACTTCGTTACAAAGGTTGTATTGTCGTAATACCAACCTCTGAATGGTGTGATAAGCTTATGCATGAATTTTATTCATCCCCTATTGGTGGTCATTCTGGGTTTCTCCATAAGCGTCTCCAACACAATTTTTACTGTCCAGATATGAAACGTTCCATCAAGTATTATATTGCTTGCTGCCACACTTGACAACGTAACAAAGCTGCTCTCCGGGACTTCTTCAACCTTTGCATATACCTGATGATGTTTGGTTAGATATTTCGATGGATTTTTATTGATGGTCTACCTTCTTCTAGCCGTAAGAACTCTATTTTGGTGGTCGTTGATCGTCTTTCTAAATATGCTCATTTTAGTGCCCTTTCACACCCATATACTGCCGTTATTGTTGCCGATGTGTTTGTTCGCGACGTTGTGCGTCTCCATGGCATGCCTCGTACCATCGTAAATGATCGTGATCCCATTTTTATGAGTAATTTTTGGGAGGCTTTCTTTTCTTTGCAAGATGCACAATTATGTCGAAGTTCTACGTATCATCCCCAAACAGACGGCCAAACAGAGGTTACCAACGACATATTGGAAGGTTATCTTCGTTGTTTTGCTGGTCAAAAACCTCATGATTGGGTTCGTTGGCTTCCATGGGCTGAATGGTGGTATAACACCTTTTACCACTTTTCCATCCAAATGACGCCATTTGAGGCTCTTTGTAGTCACCCTCCACCAACGGTTTCAACCTATATTCCTGGCTCTACTGTTGTCCATGCTGTTGATATGTCATTACGATCTCGTGACCACACCTTATAGATCCTCAAAGCACATCTCCAAAATGCTCAAACTAAAATGAAGGCATATGTTGATGCTTGTTGAACGGAGCGAAGTTTTGAATTAGGGGACTGAGTTTTCATACGTTTACAACCTTATCGTCAGACTACCATTTCCAATCAGTCATATTCCAAGCTTTATCCTCGTTTTTACGGACCTTACCGCATTATAGAGAAAATTGGACATGTAGCTTACAATTTGGATTTACCTTCAACGAGTCGCATCCACCCTGTTTTTCATGTATCTGCATTGAAATTGAAGATTGGCACTTGCACAACTGTTGACGACAATCTCCCCATTATTGTGTACCGCTATGAATGGGAACCGGAGTCTATCCTAAAGCGAAGTATGTTCAAGCGACAAAGTCGTGTTGTAACTCGTTGGCTGATCAAATGGAATAATCATTCTGCTGCTGAGGCTACCTGGGAGGATGCCGATGACATACTCTTTCGTTTTCCAGATTTTGAGGATTGAGGACAAGCCTTGTTTGAAGGGGGGTGGGATGTTAAGACACCCTTTCTATAACTTACTATTTATGTTTTCCTGCCTATAGTTTTCCTTATTTAGTTGTGTTTCTTTATTAAGATGTGTTTTCCTTATTTGAATCAGACCTCTAAAAACTATATATAGGCTTCCGCCGTAGAACTTTGATCATTCATTCAATATTATTCCAATTATTAAGCTTGTCTTGACCGGTGGCTAATCCCCAATCCAAGGATTTCTATTTTTTTCTTATAGTTTTGGTGCAGGATCCTAATATATTAATTAAAGTTAAAGCTGATTAATAAAGCAACCAAAGTGTGTTTGGTAAAATATCATATTCAACCATTGTTGTTATGGCAAATGACAAAAACAGATATATCTTTGAAAATAGTTCTATTCAATTTTTTTGGGTTTAAAAATAATTTTTTTATTACTATTAAATATAAATATACATAAAATTAAATTCACTAATTGGTACTATTATTATGATTGTTAAAAAAGTATATTTTACTTAACCACTTTTTAATATATATATATATATATATATATATATATATATATATATAATTTTCGAACAAAAAATCAAACTAAAATTAAGTAATTACTAAAAAAAAATTATTTTTATTGAAAAATTAAATGAAATGATATATATAAAATAGTTTGAAAATAAAATATAATAAATATTAAAATATAAATTATAAAAAATAAAAAATAAAAAATTTATTATATATAAATTTAAGGATAACTTTTGTCATTTACAAAATAAAATAGGGATAAAAAGGATAAATCAAGTATTAAATTTTGGTGGGACCAAAGCTTATGCTTTTGTAGCTTTTAAAAGCTCCTCCTCCCAGATTTTAAAAGTTGAGGAATTTGGGAGGTGCTTTGGATAAAGTAGCACTTTCATTTTTTTTTACCAAACACTAATTTCAAAAATTATTGACATACATAGGTTTTGAAAGTGCTTTTGGAAAAGAAAAAAAAGTTACCAAACCCAGCCTAAAAGAAGTTAAGTACTTTTTTTTTCAAAGTAAGAAATTAAAAATTAACACTCGTATGGAAGAAATTAAAAATTAACACCCCAAGAAGAAACTCGAGTTAAGAGAAGATTAGATTTGTGCCCGTGTTATGCCCTGTTATAATAAATTTTCCTAATTATGTGCTGTGAGTTTTCTTAGAGCAACTCTAGTGGGACTGGTAAATTATCTGCACCCTACAGCAGGGTTGGCAAAAGAGAAAATTGAATAGGTAAAACCCTCAAATAAAAGAGTTATCGCGTCTCATATTGAGAGGCTTGGCTCAACCTGAGACGACCGAATTAGATTGGATCAGCCAGTGTCTTATGGGAAGATGTTCGACTCAGACAGAGGCGATCGTCTCACATTGATACGAGTGTTATTCATTGAGCTTTCAACGGATACTCTTATCCAACGACTCTAATTTCATTCCCTATACGAGACCGGTGGATCCCGACATGGTAGTCAATCTGACTGTTGGATGGATATGTTGTACTGAAGGAATCCCTTTACGAGACCGGTGGATCCCGACATGGTAGTCACTCCCAACGTGGTGGATCCCAACATGGTTCTCAAGATGAAAAAATGAGGGTACCCAAATATACCTCAATCTAAAACTTTTCCACCTATAAGTCCTTTCTCCGAAAGTGATTGTCTATATACTGAGTCGAGACAATACAACTAATCGGTTCACACTTCGTGTGATCGTCTGTGGATACGAGATCGAGACATTACGACAACAAGATAACTTGTGTGATTGATTATGGATACAAGATCGAGACAATACAACAACGAAGTATGTTTACTTGATAATAGGTTCGGACTTAACCAAACTCTAGGGATTGTCTATCAAGTAAAATAGGAATTAACGTTTGTGTAATTTACTTTAAATTATAATAACAACAATTATAATTGCGGAAAATAAAAGTAAATGACACAACAAGATTTTGTTAATGAGGAAACCGCAAATGCGGAAAAACCCCGGGACCTAGTCCATAATTGAATACTCTCATAATTAAGCCGCTATACAAAATCAAACCAACTTCGTATAGTTGAGACCAAGTAACTAAACCTATAGTTCACCTAGTTTCCTCAGTATCCCTGCGCCTCCAACTTGTTAATAAGTCACGCACTTGGAAAAATTCCTTTGATTCGTATTCCAAATAGTAAAGGAACAACAAATCTGTTCGATAACAACTCTTTTCAAACAACGTGATTTGAGTTTGATAAAGGCTCTTCCGTTTAACCAATAAACTCGTTTATCGGGTCCTTAGATCAATCTCTCAACAAATACCGAAGTAATTGTTAGACTATGCGATCAATACTATTAATCACAAAGAAGTGTATTGCTGCCGATCTACTCAACTAATCAATCCAATCTATCACAAAGATAAACCGATTATAGTTGGATCCCTTTCCAGCCGAAACAAGTATTGTGTACACCAAAGATTATGAACCCAAAAAGTCTTCTTGTCTTCAAATCTTCTTTAATCTTCAATCAGCACCTGCACACAGTCAACTTGAATCTCTTGTGATCAATCACACACAGAACAGAGTCTGTTAACGTTGGATTATCACAAGACGTCTTCAGAACTACAAACAGTCTAAAGAGGAAGTCAGGGGTTCAATCCCAGCCGCCGTAAAGGTTTGTGGTAGATTAGCTGTATAATGGGTTGAGAGGTGTTGGGTCTTGCAGTGGGGTCAGTCCAACTGGCTGGGTTCAGGTAGGGCCTGGGTCCGGCTTTCGCGTATCAAAAAAAAAATTCTAAAGATCCCGGTCGAAATTTTGATCTAGTTTGAGTGAATCTTATATCAGAAGAGAAGATTCTCAAGCATAAACAAAATAGGTGCAATCAAAGTTCAACAACCGTTTGTCAATCAAATCAATCGAAAACTAATAATAAACTAGTTTCCCACCAACGGTACTAATAGAGCTTCTCAATCCCAAAGAATTCTTTAAACTGAGCGACCGTAAGAGATTTCGCCTAATTAGGTTAATTTCCTCTCTGAATAGGCGGCTCCACCAGTAACAACACAACTAGGTAGTTTTGTTGGCTATGAGGATTAGTTTGCTAGAAATGCAAACTTCAATATTTATATACAAGGAAGCTTGGACACCAAGGAATTTCCAAAACCAAATATTCTTAAAGATATGCAATAAACACAAAATCAGTTTTCATAATTACTGGAAATGCACTGTCCAAATATTGACCGAGATCCCAATAGAAAAATCTATAATCAGTAAATGCACATTACTAATTATTATTTTCTAAAGATATACATTTAATTGTTGGAGATTAAATAGCATATAAAAACTAAGAAACCTTAATTAAAAGATTCTCAATTTATTTTGATCCTGGTATTCTCTTTTAGCTATTAAGGAATATCTTTGAACAATTAATGATAAAAGTTACTGCACATGTTCAAAGTATGTCGACATCTTTACTTTGCAAGTTCTTTTTCATACTTACAATCTTGGAAACGATTTGCCACACTTCCAAACAAGTTTAGAATTGGTTCGTCTGAATTCCAAGAACTATGTGATTGATTATCCTATCAAATCACCAATTATAGGTTTCACGGTTCTACCAAAACAAGTTCGGCTCTACCTACATGTGAGTATTGTGCATAGTCACACTAGTTACCAAAATTCGGTTGACTAGGTACTAGGATCGGTTCCCCACAACTTACGGTAACTACCTGTATTCGGTTGCACATGTCCATAGGATCGGTTCCCCCAAAACTACAAACTCGTTGCACATGTTCATAGGATCGGTTCCCCCATCTACTAAAAACGTGTTGCACTCTTACAAGGATCGATTCCCTCTTGAAATTTGTTGCACCTCTTACTAGGATCGGTTCCCTAATGACTAGATAAAAGTTGTTATTTACAAGGCATCGATCATACCATTTTGAATGATTACGTAAGATCGGTTTCACTAATAAAAGTCATACCAATACATAAGTCAGGCCTTGTGAATATCTTTACCAAGATACATAAACAAGTTTATGAGCGGTTATACTAAACACACATATTTTTAATTCAAAATAGATTTGCAATGAATAACAATACCAATAAGCCTATCGATTTCCCTTTCGATTCACAAAATGAGTTTATGAACTTACTTCCTTTAAACGAATGTAAAACATTGTTTCCTAGGATGAAATCCTCACTCATACCCATACATAATCACAATAGCATTCATATGATCATGTCGATGTCTTATATACAAAGTTTAATGGTTAAGCAATAAACCTCGTATTGTATTCCTTAATACTATGTCTAACTAGAGTTTCATACACAGCTTCACAGTTATGTTTTCAATATGCATGACTTGAAAGATACGTTAGGGAAAGAAACAGTTCAAGTCAAATATTACTAACATCAAGAGGAAGGATGATGTTTTCGTTGTAGCTCCATACTTCTTCTCATTCTTCAAGTCTTCATGTAATACTTGTAAGTCTCATATCCTAACACTTTCAAGCTAACCTGTACGAAGTTGACTCTAGTATATGTAATAAAGCGACTCTTTAAGTGAGTTTTGATTCACTAAAATATGACAACCAAACTTGACATACCGACGCTTGGTGGGTTCAACCGAGCTATGCTCTAACACAAGATTATCATTATTCTTCACCAGAAATAAACTCAAACCATCTCCCGAACACTGGTGGATCAGTACATGGTAATTTTAATCTGAGTATTAATGGAACTATTGACAGATGTGATGAAGTGGGTGTGAAAAAAGCAAAAAAGCTCAAAAAGGAAGCTCAAGATGCTGCACAATCATCAACTTCAAGATCTTTTTAAAAAAACAAGAAATGAATGATATTGTCAAAATAGTTGACCGTAAGAAAATGTCTTTAGAAATGAATATAGGTCGTAAATCAGTTGAAAATAGTATTTTTAATGTACACGTGAGAGGAATATGGGAACGGATAAAACAAAGATGAATTGAGCACAACTAAAATTCTGACAATAAGAATTTGATGAAATTCAAGCACATAAGTAATCAGTTTGATTATGATGAGGAGAACACCTTAGATGAAGAATCCAATACTGCCATTACACTGGCTTAATAAGTAATCAGTTTTAAATTTTGGATGCAATATTTAGTTTAATTTAGATGTAATCCTTTGTTTTAAATTCAATTTAATCCTTAGTTTGAGTTTCACTTTCAGTGTTGGGTTTTTCCAATTTTATCCTTAATTTGAATTTGTGTTCAATCAAATTACACAAATCACATTACTTAAAAGAAAAAAAACTAAACCCTTATTAAAAGAAAGAAAACTAAATCCTCAACTAAAAGAAAGAAAACTAAATCATGTGAGGCTTTCCTTTTCCAAAATCAGTCCACAAGTGTACAATGAGATCCTCCCTTTGTCTTCAATGTAAACCTTTATTTTGAATTCTCTCTTCTACCATTATATACTCTCTTGGGGGCACACCCCAGGCGGGTTGAGCTTCTTTTCTCAAATCATAATCTGGATAACTTGTCCAACTTTTATCCTGTCGAGTTTCCTCAATTACTATATTATGCAAAATGATGCAAGTGAGTATGATCATATTTATTTCTATTGGTTTAAACGAACGATATGGTCCACAAATTATATGGAACTTCCTCTATAAAATTCCATATGGTCGTTCGACATCCTTTCTACACGCCATCTGTTTTTTGTTAAATAACCTTTGAGCACGCACAAATTCCCCCTGCAGGGGTACCTCCTCTTAAGCTTGAACTAAAATTGACCACGCTAGATAAATTCTGTCTACCAGAAAAAACCCATATTATGGTTATTGTTGTTGATGGTGAAATTAGCAGCTGGAGCATTTCCATACTTCAATTCTTCAAATAATGGTGATTTGTGCAAGATATTGATGCCTTTGTTGCAACCAGAGAGGCCAGAAAAAGCATGTCATATCCAACAATCATAAGAAGTTGTCGCTTCTAGAAGCACAGTTGGTTTTGTGTAATGTCCCTCCTTATACTAACCTTGCCAAGCATACAGACATCCATGCCACACCCAATGCATGCAATCATGGTGTTGATGGTGGATTTTCGGCAAGGGATAAAATCGTAAAATCATGATACTGCATGTTTCTGGCCCGGTTTCAGGAATGTATGTGACGATTCATATTTTATGATCCGTGAACCATTTCACGATCTCTGACTGAGCGAGCATTCCTCTCAGAGCTATGATGAATATGTTTCTCGAAATACCTCTCGGCTGAGCTTTCGATGCTTCACACATTTCATCATCACCACTACATATAATCAAAATGATTGGGCGGCTCTATTGCATGCTAGTATCGAGCCTAACGCCTTCAGAACGTCACACTGCTCGTTGTTTCCTGACTATGTAGAGAGGCCGTGTATACAATCTCTTAATGATTGGGCGGTTCCTAGACATATTGCATGTTAGAGAGCTTAATGCCTTCAGGACGTCACACTGCTCGTTGTTCCCTGACTATACACCCCCCTCGGAACGAGTATGATGCTTCAATTATCTTATATCTCGATTCTGCAAACAGGTTAATTCTAGCATGTCATTCATCAACTGAATTCCTAAAAAATAATCTATCCTATCTCATTACTCCGTTTCATGGCTGATCCTCAGCTAGATTCCATGGATTAGTAATAGATACTCAACTCATTTTATTACTCCATTTGATGAATCATTCTCAGCTGAATTTCATGAATTAGTAATAAATACTCAAGTAATTTTTATTACTTCGTTTCATGAATTATTCTCAGTTGAATTTCATGAATTAATAATAAATATTCACCGATCGGGCATCTGGGCCACCACCGAGTAAGCCCCGAGAAAATGGTGCAAGTGTACTTAGCAAATAATGCACAGACGAGCACCCGAACGCACGATCGAGCATTCGAAAATATAGGCAAATGAGGAAATCTGTGCAAAATAGGGAGGAAAATAATATAAATAAAATAATAAAGAGACGCCTAAGGGGACCGGGCCCACCGAAATCCGGTCATGCCTCCGTGGCCAGTCCGGCACCTCTTTCCATTATTTTATATTATTTTCCCTCATCTTATTAAGACTCCTTCATTTGAGCAAACTCCCTCGTTTGAGCAAAACTCTTAGTTTCTCCATATTTTTCTTCAAACGATGAAAAAATAGTAAAAAATAGGGAAAGGTGTCACGGGACCTGGCCACCTAGCCGGCCGACCATGTCCTAGCCGTGGACGCTTCCACACCTTACAATTCCTTATTTTCTCATATTATTATTTACTTCATCTCATGAAACTCCATCGTTTGAGCGAAAACCCTAGTTTTTCAATATTTTCTCAAATATTCCTCAAACCATGAAAAAGCTAAAAACTCAAATGGTCACACGACCGACTAGGCTTCTTATGTCAAAAATTAAAATATTATATTTTAATATTCTCAAAATATCGGTCGCATAAGCAAAGTTCTATTTGCTCATTCGAGCAAAATTGAGAGTTTCAGTCAAGATCAAACTCTTCTGAAAATCCAAAATACTACCTAAACGCGCACCAGAAAATACCAAAACTCTCAGGACTGAGACACGGGCAGTACGGTGACATGAGAATGCCACCTTGACCGACCATGGTCGTCCCTTAGGCTTGCAAGGATCCGGTCCCACTCTTTCATAATTTTGACCTAATTAGCTCTCAACGGTTCATATTGGGTCCAAACTCTCTCCAACCAAATTGGGATTTTCTCAATTGACCATCAGCTGGTTCCACGACCATCAAGGGCCGGTCCCATGATCCCTTGATGGGTCCTCATCTTTCCATAATTAGGTTTTATTACCTAACGCTCAGACGAGCACTATTCTAATAAATGATTAAATCAGCATTTGATCATCCTTCCACCAACTGGTCAACAAATGACTTTGGTGCATGCTCACTCGAGAAGCTGGGCTTCATGGTTGACCATCATCCCATGAAGTCGGTCCCTCCTTCACTCAGTGACTTATTTTCAGTAAGTCATCAATTGATGAACAATCGATCAAAATTAGGGTTTCGAACTGAATTCTCTACAAATCATAATTTTGAGCAAGTTCAAACACTAATAATTTTATGTTGATCCAACAATCAAAACCTAGATTAATTATATAATATTCGGCCCAGCTATCAATATTTTAATTAATATTTTATTTGGTCATGCTACCAATAATTCATCTAATGATCAATATTTGCTCAGATGCTCGAATATTAATTCAACTATCAATATTCAGTAGTTCATCGAATGAACAATATTTGCTCAGATGCTCGAATATTGATACAACTATCAATATTCAGTAATTCATCGAATGAGCAATATTTGCTCAGATGCTCGAATATTGATTCAACTATCAATATTCAGTAATTCATCGAATGAGCAATATTTGATCAGATGCTCGAATATTGATTCAACTATCAATATTCAGTAATTCATCGAATGAGCAATATTTTCTCAGATGCTCGAATATTAATTCAACCATCAATAGTAATTCATCGAATGAGCAATATTTTCTCAGATACTCGAAGATTGATTCAACTATCAATATTCAGTAATTCATCGAATGAGCAATATTTGCTCAGATGCTCGAATATTGATTCAACTATCACACAAAGATGGTATAGAACCATTAATGAAAGCTTGAACCACACTAGAAGAATCAGTACGCATCAACACTCTTCTGATACCCCACTGCACTGACCATTCAAGACCCGAAATAGCTGCATGTATTTCAGCCATATAGTCCGTATTAAATCCCAAGCCCAGACTCTGCGCACCCAGAACTATTCATTAATTTATCAAATGAGTAATATTTGCTCAGATGCTCGAATATTGATTTAAATATCAGTATTCAACAATTCATCATACAAGCAATATTTGCTCAGACTATCAACATTCATTATGTTGATTCAATTATAAACATCATCCATTCGAGAACTATACGTCCCAGCAGACATGTTCGATCCATGAATTATAGAGCATTCGGCAATCATGCTCGACTGAACAATACTTAGACACATCGTCTAATCAAGTCAATGACTGACTAATCAAATACACGTCTTCCTTACAGACTCCACGTTAGTGAGATATCAATCACGTCACATGGGGGATATTAATTAGGGTTTTGGTCTGGCAGCCTGTGGCATGTGTGTTCATCCACGATGAGAAATGTGAGTAAGTCGTGCAAGAAGTTGAGAGAGTTATCAAAATAGTGGGTGGACAATCAACCAAGTCTCTGCACGACTTGGAACTGGTTTAACAACGATTTCAACTTTCCCGCTCTTTCACTCGAGCAACGGTCACACTAACTGGGGATCAATGTGTCTACATTCTTGCAATATGAATAAGTTTATGAATTCACGATTGAGAACAAGATTGGTCGAACAGACAACATCCACCGTCTAACCAAAAATCATCGAGTGAGCAACAATTTCTCTCAATTAAGCAGAATTCAAACTTATTCTTAATTTGCAGAAACCCGAAACATATTTATAATACTTAATCATCATTGATCTCACACACTTCTCATCTTCCCTCCTACAGATCAACCCTCTTCCGTCTTTGTGATCGAATTGACTCTGGAACGACCATTTCTTGGTTTAGGCCGGGGTCCTACAGATTGATCTCTCGAACTCAAAGCACTCCCGTGCAGTGTATCTATTTGAGGTTAGGCAGTTTTCTCGGTTGGGGAGCCTCCGTCCGCACGGTCGTCTCTCCATTACCTGAAAAACCAGCAAATCGTTTTTCCTCATCAACACATGGCTACCTAGAATTACGGGAAAGTCCCCCTTCTTATTTTCAGCTAGTAGTTAGTCCACATCATTTTTCATTGATTGTCGTAAAACGTGGACCAAAATGGTTGACTACAGTTTCGTAAAACATTTTGAGATTTTAGTATTCTGTTATTTTGGCCATACGAATGTACTCATCACAGGCACCCGCAGGCACACCATATCCCAAAATCCTTAAGGTTGCAGTGACCTTTTGTTTAGAACTATGTCCTTGTATATTTCATGCATAAAATTGATATTTAAATTGGGGGTTTGCCCGACAAATCTCTTTAATAACCCACAAAACCAAGTGTTGTGGGATACGGTAGCAACTTTAAAAATCTTGATCAGAGTGCATACTTCTATTAATAAAATAATCACGCATCATTTTTTTTTGACCTTCCTCCCAAAATCTCTACGTATATCTTCTTATCCTCGTGTATAATTTGTATCCTGGTGTTGGTGATCATTTTCTCACCGAATGAATCCGCATCTATTTGATCCAGCTGCTATATAAACCATTTTTGTTGTTGCAAAAATACTTCTGCTAATAATTGTGCTTCCTCATATTCCAAATTAGGATCCATAATGAATAAAACAAATGAAAACAAGAAATATATTTAAGAAATTTGAAGTTTTTTTTGTGAACATAGAGAATGATAGTAGTCGAGTGTGTTAGAATTGGTGGATTTTGTGTGTTTATATCGGAAGAAGGATATATAAGCGTTGGGGTTTGAATAACAATTATACGTTGTCGTAGCATCTAGGAACGGTCACCCATACCTGAAATGAGGCCCGACTCAATTTGAGACGATCATCATCTCAATGTGGGATGACCCTCTCATGTTGCCACAGATGGTTCAGTTTGGGTCGAGGAACTCTTTTCCCACTGCAAGAAATTACGTTTGTCCATCCACCTAGCACATCAAACCAAGATATTTGGGTATGACCACTGGAGTTTCCCATATACATCTAAATAATTGAGTGATTAATTTGAAAACTATTGACTTAGTTGTAAAACGAACTCTCAGTTAAAAAAAAATACAATACAAGGAGTACATAGTTTACAATAATTAGTGTACCAACTCCATAATCGTTGATATTATAACGCTTTCAGTTCTGTATCCGTTGATTGTCACTTTTGGTGTTGGTTCAATGTATTTACTACCTACAAGGATCTGAGATAGAATATTGCATCCTTGAAATTTCAGGCAAAACCATGTAACCTTATCTAATCAACAGAAAAATTTTCTTCACAACAAAAGTTATCTTAGAAGTTTTTATGAGAGTTGTAGCAAAGCCAAGCATATTTGCAAAAATATTTTATGAGCATCTGCTTAGTTCTATACCGGGTAGGTATGCATAGGTGTACGTGTACGATGGCCAGTCAGTGAACTCATGTTGTTGGGGTACATGTACGGGGTAGGGTATGTATACCCTCAGACATTCACAAACTCATATTCCAGGGATACGCATACTGGGTATGCGTACCTCTCTCCAATTCACGAACTCGGAACCATTGGATACGCGTACCTATCTCACTTTTAGAATTCCAAGTACTGGGTAAGCATACCTACCATGTGTCCAAAATTCAATATATCCTGAAAGCTCTCTTTAAGAAATTCGAAACATTCCTAATCGTCATAGATTATAAATATTTTTATTATTGTTTAAGCAATTTCCAAATGATCACCCTGAAACAAAAATAATTCATGAACAACAAATTGTTCTTAACCAGGATTTATGAACATCCATTTCTTGGATCGTACTTTGAAAGATTTATCAAGACAAGCTTGAATCGAATTTTTTTCTTTGTAATATTAAATCTACTAAAATCATTCGGCATGGTCTCGCAATATAAAATTGAAACTGTCGCGAGTAGATAAAATGGTTCACTCTTCACATATCTCTTTTTCGATTAAGTTCTCCAAATGTCTTTGTTTGTTCTTCAGTCTTCAATCTCCAATGATTAATTAGTAATGTATGATACTCAACTACTATACTCTAATCCTAATCCGAGACTTAACTCTAGTAGACTATAAATCAAGATCTAGTTTTGTGCATCAAACATTGACAACAAGCTTGAGATAGCAAAAATTGTTAGAGTACTGCTCGGTTGAACCCTCCAAGCGTTGGTATTTCAAGGTTGGTTTCACATTTTAGTATCAAAACTCATAAGTCACTTGATTAGATTACTAGAATCAACTTTGTTAGGTTAGACTATTAGGAAGTCTATAAATGTTGAGACATACAAGTATTAATCTGAAGATGTATCGACATCAATGAAAACATCATCCTTCCACTTGAGGTTAGTACTACATGACTTGACTTTTTTCCATTTCTATATAGTAAGCTTTCAAGTATTTTTATATTGAAAACATAACATGCGAAGTTATATACACATAACTCTAGTATTAGAGATTTGATCATCTTATTATGATCAAAGCGTCAAGGAGAAATATATCTGAAAACGCGGGGGTATAGCAACTACACCCAATATTTTGTTCGGAAATCTGTATGGACTAAACTCCAATCTAATTCCTAGAGAACCAACTTAAAAGTGAGACTAAATCAAGAAACATATCAAAGAGCTTTATCTATTTCTAAATTCAATCAGTAAATCAACTATATAGAAATCCATGAGACTGATTGATATGAGAATAACTCGGATGGTACCAAAGACCAATGACCGAATATTAATCAAGTTCTATCCAACAAACAATGTCGGATTTATCAACTGATTGAACTGCACACAACCTGTGATATTTCAATTATATAAACAAATATGATACGGAAAAGAAATAGCACAGTTAACGAGGAAACCGCAAATGCAGAAAAACCCGGGACCTAGTCCAGATTTGAATACCACACTGTATTAAACCGTTACAGACTCTAGCCTACTACAAGTTAACTTCGGACTGGAATGTAGTTGAGTCCTAACCAAATCTCACACCGATTAAGGTACAGTCGCGTTCCTTACACCTCTTAAATCCCAGCAGGACTATGCGCATGTGATTCCCTTAGCTTATCTCACACACAACTAAGAGTTGTTACGACACAAATTCGAAGACTTCTAAACAAATCTGTCTCCCGCGGGTATATATATTCTGGTTTTGTTTTCATCTTTAGATAAATCAAGGTGAACGGGAAACTCAACTAATATTCCGGTCTTATACTCCCGAAGAGCAGCCTAGAAATATTAGTCACCTCACAATAACCTAACTGATTAACAAAGAAGTTATTACGGAATCACTAGAGTCTGAGACGAAGAACCGTTGTGGTTACTTTTTATATCTTACCTATCGGAGATGATCTTAGAGAAGATAAAACTTAATACGATAGAACAAGTAAGATCAGAATATGCAACTACAGAAAAAATAGTTGGATCTGGCTTTACAAATTCCAAATGAAGTCTTCAAGTCGTTAACCTAGTAATGGTTTTAGAAAACCTAGGTTAAAGGAGAATCGACTCTAGTTTGCAACTAGGACACACGAGCGTGTCGGGATTAGGTTTCCCAGATGCTAGGGTTCTCTCTTATATAGTCTTTCAAATCAGGGTTGCTTACAATCATAGCTAAGAAAGCTTAGTAACAAAGCAATTGATATTCGTCGTTATATGCACTTCTGATTTAAGATTCAAACTAAGTCTGCTTAGAATTTAAGCAATCAATCTTCATCGTTAGATGGTATTAGATTGATACACACAAATGAAATATACCCATATTTAGATATGGGTGAACTGTACCCAAACATGTATATCTTGTTGGCTTAATAATATTTAACCGAAGTTAGACACATGAACACTTATAGTTTGTCCACATTCATCTAACACTTCTAGATCAAATATGATGATCAATCAATCATGATAGATAATCAAATGAATCTAAATGTGTTTCAAGAGAGTTGTTCAAATGTTCACTATCTCATAGAAATATATATGAACCATTTGAAACAAAATCGGTTTGGTTTGTAATTGTACAAAGTACTTATACAAGAACCAATTCATAAACATAATGCCACGGTTTACAAAACAAGTTCCCATACCTTATTTCATTAAAGTTCCAGGGACTTTAGTTCGCAAACTGAGTTCGCAAACAAACCTGAGTTCATGAGTATGTATTTCATACTTACCGATTTTAGAACCTAACCACTGTGTTCGCAAACAGAGTACGCGAAACACAGTTCCAGACTTTGCCTTGTTGTGCCGCTCGCAAATAGAATACGGGAACAACAGTTCCGGGATCAGTCTTTTCTATCCGTTCACAAATAGAGTACGCAAACAACAGCTTCAGAACTTTTCACAGGTTAACCCGTTCGCAAACAAGAATTCCGAACCTGAGCTAGAACTCCACAGTGCACATACAAAGTATATATACTGTGTTATATCCAGGCATTGGTAGTCGTTCTAAACTTTAATTTAATCGTTGAAACATCCTTAGAAGATGACAATGGTGATATTACACATACCACTAGCTTCAAGTAATTTTCAAATGATTAATCGATCAATACGAAACTTCCCAAGTTAACATCAAATGACTGTCTCACACAAATCATGTAAGATGTTCAAGGTAATTTTCACATGATCATCTTGACTTAATATTTAGTTTCCAACAAATAAATTCGTCAAGCAGATGATAAAATTAGCTAAATCTAAAAGCTTCCAACACGTATTTCGAGAAATAGATAAACTCGGCTCGAACTTCCAATTGTGTATAATTTCAAAGTCTCATCGTAGTAGAACTTGTTAGAGCATAGCTCGGTTGAACCCACCAAGCGTTGGTATGTCAAGTTTGATTGTCATATTTTAGTGAATCAAAACTCATTTAAAGAGTCGCTTGGTGATGTACTAGAGACAACTTCGTATAGGTTAGACTAGAAAGACTAGGATTATGAGACATACAAATATTACTCGAAGACTTGAAGAATGTGAAGAAGTAACAAGCTACAACAATGACATCATCCTTCCTCTTGAGGTTAGTAATATTTTGAATTGAATTGTTTCATTCCTAACGTATCTTTCAAGTCGTGATATATTGAAAACATAACTGCGAAGCTGTGAATGATTATACGAAGTATAACGCTTATCTTTTGAACTTCGTATATAAGACATCGACATAATCGTATGAATGCTATTGTGATTATGTGTATAGGTAAAGGTGAAGATTTCATCCTAGGAAACAATGTTTATATTTGTTTAAAGGAAGTACATTCATGAACTTGTTTTATGAATTGAAAGGGAAATCGCTAGGCTTATTGATATTGTTAATCATTGCATGTCTTTGGATTACCAATATGTGTGAGTTAGTAGAACCGATCATAATTTGTTATGTATCTTGGTAAAACTAATCACAGTGCCTGACTTATGTATGACTTTTATTAGTGTAACTGATCCTAAGTAATCACCTAAGATGGTATAATCGATATTTGTAATTGGTGTGACCGATCCTAGTAATTGGTGTGACCGATCACAAAAGAGTTGTGTAATCGATCCTTGTAATTGGCGTAACCGGTCCTAGTAATTGGTGTAATCGATCCCAGTGACTTGTGTAACCGATCACAAGTAATACCATGAGAATATGTTAACCGGTCCTGGTAATTGATGTAACCGATCATGGTAACTGATGTAACCGGTCCCAGTAACTATATTAAGGTAGAACCAATCCTTGTGTTTGGTAAAACCGTAAACCAATGATCAGTGAATTGATATTTGATCACTCACATAGTTCTTGGAATACAGATGAACCAATTCTAACTAGTTTGGAAGTGTGGTATAATCGGTTCCAAGATTGTAAATATGAAAGAGGATTTACAAAGAAAAGATGCCGACATACTTTGAACATGCTCAGTAATTCTTATGTTTTATTGTTCTATTCCTTGATAACTCAAGGAGATCCCGGACCGAAATAAATTAAGAATCTTTTAATTAAGGTTATTAGTTTTATATGCTTTAATTACCAATAATAAGTGCATATATCTAGAGAATAAAAATCAGTAATGTGCATTTACTAATTGGAGATTTTCTAGTGAGATTTCGGAAATATTGGACAAAGTATTTCCAGGATTTATGCAAACCGATTTGGGCATTTATTGCATATCTTGATAATGTTCGGTTTTGGAAATTCCTTGGTGTCCAAACATCCTTGGTATAAAAATACCCAAGTTTTCATTTCGAGCAAACCATCCTAAGATATAGGCAAACTTCATATATTTGTTGTTTCTGGTGGAGCCGTCTAATCGGAGGGGAAAGTACCCTAATTAGGCGAAATCTCTTACGACCGCTCGTTTAAAGACTTATGTGGGATCAAGAAGCGTCTACGAGTATCGTTGGTGGGAAACTGGATAATTGCAGTTTATTTTAGTTTTCGATTGATTTGATTGACTAACTGTTTTTGAACTTTGATTGCAACTAGTTTGTTTATTCTTGAGAATCTTCCCTTCTGATATAAGATTCACTCAAACTAGATTTAAGTGTCAAAGAGATCTTTAGAACTGTTTGTAGATCTAACTACGTCATGTGATAATCCATTGTTAACAGACTCCGTTATGTGTGTGATTGATCCCAATAGATTCAAGTGGTGTTGTGCAGGTGTTTATTGAAGATTAAAGAAGATTTGAAGACAAAGAAGATTTCTGACTTGGTTTCTATATCTTTAATGTGCACAAACCTTGATCGATTGGGATCCAACTAGAATCATATTTATTCGATTGATTAGTTATGTAAGATCGGCATCACCTTATAGTTTCTTTGTTGATTTTATATTGATTGATTGCAAATCTAAACTCTGCTACTTCGGTAATTGTTGGATAGATTGATCTAATCAGGCAAAGGAGTTTATTGGTTAAACGGAAGAGCCTTTGCATACGACTTGAGATATCTTCATTGGAAAGAATCAAGAGAGTTGTTACTAAACAGATTTGTTGTTCCTTTACTGTTTGGAATACGATCCAAAGGAATTGTTCCAGTGCGTGCACTTATTGAATGTTGGAAGCGTAGGGATACTGAAGAAACTAGGTGAACTATAGGTTTAGTTGCTTGTTCTCAACTATACAAAGTTTGCTAGATTTTGTATAGCGGCTTAATTTTGAGCGTATTCAATTCTGTACTAGGTCCCAGGGTTTTGTCTGCATTTTTGGCTTCCTCGTTAACAAAATCTTGCTGTGTCTTTTACTTTTCTATTTCCGCAATTATAATTAGAAGTAAAATACACAAACATTAATTCCGAATATACTTGATAGTGATCCTATAGAGTTTGGTTAAGTCTGAACCCATTATCAAGTATTATACTTCGTTATTGTATTGTCTCGATCTTGTATCCATAGTCAATCACACTAGTTATCTTGTTGTCGTGTTGTCTCGATCTCGTATCCATAGACGATCACACGAAATGTGAAACGATTCGTAGTATTGTCTCGACCTTGTCCATAGACAATCACTTTCGTTAGAGCACTTATAGGTGGATAAATTAAATATTATGGTGTATTTGGGTACCCTCGTCTTTTCATAACTT
This sequence comes from Papaver somniferum, assembly GCF_003573695.1. NCBI lineage: Eukaryota > Viridiplantae > Streptophyta > Magnoliopsida > Ranunculales > Papaveraceae > Papaver > Papaver somniferum. The sequence continues at coordinate 128,376,258 of NC_039364.1, forward strand.
TTTAGACTCATGAGTGGTAACAAACTCAACAACATCATGCTTTGTTCCCGCCGTAGAATCATCAATATCAGCAGTATTAATCACGCAATTTTCAATATTATTCGCGTTTACCTTTGCTTGGATAGGTACCTTGGATTTCTTACTTGGAACTGCGCCATCAGTCTCCTTCTGGACGTATCAGTTGTTTTTTTTTTCGACAGGCTTCTCATGCATTCTCCTAAATCAAGTCTCATTTAGTTTTGTAAAAAGTGCAAAAAAAAGGGACTTTCTCAACTAGGTTGCGAACAAAGTGTCCAGATTTTCATTTGAGTATTGTATCATCAACCAATATTAGAGTTCCAATGGCACAATCAACCTGAAAGAGAGTCTGAATTGTCCAATATCCTATATCTAACTCATAAAATCTCATCCAAATCCAAGCAAGAACAATCCTTTGAGTATTAGGGTTAAGATCTTTTATATACTTTCGAAAGTGGATTACACTGTGGTTGAGTTGAAAAACTCCCAGCATAACATCTCAATTTGGTAAGCCGACAACATCAAAAGCAGTTACATAGAGAAACAATATCCCAAAGCACATTCATATGAACAATGCTTTTGGGTTTCCAATTAACATCCCAATTTCCAAAAGTGTTAAATCCTTAGGGAGAACCAATTTCCAAATCGAAAACTAGTAATCAACACATTTATAGTATTCATTATCTGATATTAAAGACTATAGATCTCTTTTGTTGCACAACTTTGACAGTTTATAAAAAGGATAACTTAATCCTTCGCAAAGCTACGATTAGGTTTAGTATTTGTGAACTCCATAGAAATATAGAAGTTTGATGAACTAATTTATGAGTGTCGTTAGAACTCGAAGGGCAAATATCCCAATATACCATTGGAAAGATGGTCACTTCCTTAAGTTTGGGAGCATGATGAGGGTTAGAGAGACATGTGGCAAGCATGAAAATGACTCTTTCCTAGCCTCATATATATAACCTTAAAAGTATCATTTGGAAGCATGAGGCATATTCCTATGCACATGCCAAAAAAAAGTTGTTTGGCATACCAGGTGGCATGGCAAACGAATTGTGCCACTATGGGAAAACCACAAAGCAACCTAGTTTCTAGTGAGCGACTTTATCACTAGAGATATTGTCAATATCGCTCGATATTGATTCTAGTGCTAGCCTCATAATTAATATCGCCAACGTTCGACTTTCTAACGCATATAAATATCGCACCGTCCCATCTATTCCTCATACTTTACCTCCTCTTCCCTTGTCAACTTTTCTCTGCTCTTTTATTCTCTTAATAAAATTATATTTCGTTTTAGTTCCTAAACAAATATGGCGATTGAGAAAAGAAAAAGAAACACAAAAGTCAAAGAATCTACTAGTACTCCAGCCAATGGATTAAGTTATGTTGTGGATAAAGAATATGAGTTTCAAAATGTTAGACAAATAGCCGGTGATGGTGTGTTCACTAATCACATATCTAACCATCTATAGCGAGTTAATTTAGTATTTCTAAGAGGTGGATGGTCTGAGTTCCGCATGATCTTTCAGTTACTTCCCCTTGTTGTTCAAGAGAGAGTCCAAAGATATCCTTGGCGACATTTATATCATATACAACCCATGTTAGAGCATTGCTCGGTCGAACTCGCATGCGTTGCTATCTCAAGCATGTTTGTCAATGTTAATGATCAAAACTATAAGTCTTGATTTCTAGTCTACTATAGCTAAGGTCTCGGACTAGGATAGAAAGTGTAGTTGAGCTCAAGAACTCCATGGCAATCATCATACAAGACGAAGGACTACTCAAGGAACCGGTGGATCTTCATCGAATAAAAGGTATGTGGAGACTTGAACTTATCTATCACTCAAAAGTCTATTTATCTCATATCTTGAGACAAAAGTCGTTTTGCTATATCGACTTAGATTATACACATTTGCTATTTCGAGCCGAGTTTTTCTCGCCTGTCTATTTCTCGAAATATGTGTTGGTAAGATTTCGCTTTAACCAAGTTCATATTTACCTAGTGACGAAAGTCATGACAAGTTTCAATCACTTTGGAAATTGCTTACTTTGACGAAAAATAGTTTGTGAATAACAACTATAGAATATCAACGTCCTCTAAGAATATTCCAATGATTGAAATGAGAATTTAGATTATATAACCATTGGAGGATATAAGCATTGTTGTGGAAACACATATATGAATAAGTCCTTATTCCTTGAACCGAAGTTTGCGAATTTTGTTGATCAAGAGAACCGGCATGGTGGCGTGAGCCAAGTCCGCGAACTGGCGGAAGTTCTCTTCCCGAGAAATTCTGCTGGAGTTTGTGAACACCGTCCGGGAACTTAAGTCCGCGAACCCAGTCCGCGAACTTGAATAGGTTATATCTAAAAACGATGTTTGTGAACTTATTCTTATAAAAACTAAGGAATGCAAATTGCAAACCGTGGCTATATAGTTCATGAACCGATTCGAGTGAATCAAATCGTTTTTTCTTCGATTGTGTCTTGTGTAGTTACATAAGATTTCCTTGCAATTGAACAACTCTCTAACTAGTTCATTTGAGTCACTTGATCTAGTTATGGTGAAGAAGAATATGGTTGATATGAAAGTGATCATATGGCTAACCATTTGGTTGACTATTGTTGAACTAACAAATGTACAAGTTTGGGTACGGTTACACAAGCCTAGAAACGTGCATTTTATTTGTGTGTAACAAGCTAGTTTTCGATCTAACTGTTGAAAGATATTATCTTGAATCTAAATAAGGTTTTCATCTAACGGTGAATATTGAATGCTTTGTTACCAAGCTAACATTGATTGCAAACCCTGATTTGAAAGACTATATAAGGGAGAACTCTAGCAACTGGGAAACCAAATCCCCACACCTTCTGTGTGATACTAGTTGTGCTAAGATAGAGTCAATTCTCCTTTATGCTTTGGTTTCTTCTTCTAAACCAGGTTAACGACTTAAAGACTTCATTGGGATTGTGAAGCCAGACCGATACTACTTTCTCGTAGTTGTGTGATCCGATCTTGTTGTTTCTATCGTACGAGTACAATTGTAATAATTGGCTTGAGATTGATATCTCTGATATGCAAGATATAAAAGTAATCACAAACACTTCGTCTCATAGTTTGTGATTCCACAATATATTTTTTCGCTGCGTCGATTAGGATTATTGTGAGGTGATTGATAATACTAGGTTGTTCTTCGAGAATATAAGTCCGGTTTATCAATTGGTTCATGTTCACCTTGATTTATCAAAAGAAAAAACAAAACTCGTAGGTATATTCGTGGGAGAAGGATTTATCTATTACCGTAGACTTTTCTGTGTAATACAGATTTTTTTATTAAAGTCTTCGACATTGGGTCGTTGCAAATCTTAGTTGTGTGTGAGATCAGCTAAGGGAATCAAGTATGTAGCATCCTGTTGGGATCATAGACGTAGGAGCATAACTGTACCTTGGATCAGTGTGAGATTTATTGGGGTTCAACTACAATCCAAACCGAAGTTAATTTAGAGTAAGCTAGTGTCTGTACCGGCTTAATACAGTGTATGTTCAATCTGGACTAGGTCCCGGGGTTTTTCTGCATTTGCGGTTTCCTCGTTAACAAAATTCTGGTGTCTGTGTTATTTCTTTTCCGCATTATATTTTGTTATATAATTGAAATATCACAGGTTGTGCGCTGTTCAATTAATTAGAATATCCGACCTTTTGGTTGTTGATTTAAATTGATTTACACTTGGATATTGGTCTTTGGTACCATCCAAGTTATCTCTCTAGTATTTGATAAAGACTCGCAGATTTCTATTTGCTTGAGTATATATCGAATAGAGAGATTGAGATATAAACTCTTTGATATACTTTTTATCTAGATTGAGTCTGACTGTCTAGATGATTCCCTAGAAAGTATATTGGAGTTTGTCTATACAGATTGCTAAGCGGTGTGGTTGTTGTACCCCCGCTTTTTCAATTGGTATCAGAGCAGGCAAACACGTTAAAGACCTTATAAGTCTGTGTTTGTAGCAATCTGATTATGGACGAGTCTATCTCTAATGACGTACCAGTTCAGAAATTACCAGATGATTCTAAAAGCTTGGATTCACCTGAGAGAACTGTCACATCTAAGTCAATATTTAAACATTCTCTTGATGTAAAAACTGTTGATTGGGAAACTCTCCTAGAAGAACAGTTGGATGTACTTTCTGATGAAGGTGATACAAATATTGATAGAGATGTTGATGAGGAAGTCTCAGAGTATGTTAAGTTTTTGGATTCGTGGAATATGAAGAAGATTACAACTTCTCATGTCTCACCTCTTCTGAATCCTCTCTGTCGAGAAAACAAAAAATTGAGAAGATGTTACACATGTGTTTATTTTTCGAATCGTTCTGACGAATCGATCCTCAAGGATTTTGAGGAAAACCTACGTATGAAGTCACTTGAATGTGATAATCTTTATCAAAAGTACTTTTTGTTGGAAGAGAAACTTGCAGAATCTGAAGCAAGGTTTAACTCTCAACAAATTAGTCTTGATGACAGAGAAAGTGCTTGTCTCGCTCGAGAAACACGCCTTGATGCTGATTTAGCTGCTGCTCTTAATAAAATCAAGATGTTGGACGATGACTTGAAAAAGTTCAATACTAGTTCAGGCAAATTTACCACTATGCTAGGAGCAAGTAAAAATCATCGTGATACATGAGGATTGGGCTATAAGGGAATAAATGCTCCAAGTATTACCAAAGAGGTAAAATTTGTCAAGGCTAGTGATTCTTCTCAACAAAAGGTTTACACTGATGGAAAAAGTGAAATACCTTGACCGACAGTTAAGGTTCGAAAGAGCAAAGTATATCAACCTCCAAAGTCAGCACATACGGGTCGAGGTAAGAACATTGTTAGAGCATTGCTCGGTCGAACTCGCATTCGTTGCTATCTCAAGCATGTTCGTCAATGTTAGTGATCAAAACTATAAGTCTTGATTTCTAGCCTACCTAGCTAAAGGTCTCGGACTATGATAGAAAGTGTATTTGAGCTCAAGACTCCATGGAAATCATCATATAAGACGAAGGACTACTCAAGGAACTGGTGGATCTTCATCGACTAAAAGGTATGTGGAGACTTGAACTTATCTGTCACTCAAAAGTATATCTATTCTATCTCCTACTCTTGAGACAAAAGTCAAGCTGATGTATAGACTTTCATTATACACATTTGCTATTTCGGTCCGAGTTTAAATCGCTCGAAATATGTGTTGGTAAGCTTTCGCTTTAGCCAAATTCATCTTTACCTAGTGACGAATGTCATGTTATGTTCAATCACTTTGGAAATTTCTCTGACGAAAAATGGTATGTGAATAACGGCTATATAACGTCCTCTGAGAATGTTTCAATGATTGAAATGAGAGTTTATATTATATAACCATTGGTAGGATATAAGCGTTGTTGTGGAAACACATATATGTATAAGTACTTATTCCTTGAACCAAAGTTTGCGAACTTTGTTGATCAAAAGAAACGGAATGTGGCGTGAGCCAAGTCCGCGAACTGGCGGAAGTTCTCGACCCGAGAATTTCTGCTGGAGTTTGTGAACTCCTTCTGTGAGCTTAAGTCCGCAAACCCAGTCCGCGGACTTGAGCAGGTTATATCTAAAATCGGTTGTTCTTGAACTCATGTTTATATAAACCAAGGAATGCTTTTGCAAACCGTGGCTATAAAGTTCATGAACCGATTCGAGTGAATCAAACTGTTTTTGCTTCGATTGTGTCTTGTGTAGTTACATAAGATCTAAGCAATTGAACAACTCTCTAACTAGTTCATTTGAGTCATTTGAACTAGTTATGGTGAAGAAGAATATGGTGGATATGAAATTAATCATATGGCTAACCATTTGGTTAAATATTGTTGAACCAACAAATGTTAATGTTTGGGAACGGTTCGTAAACCCAAAATTGGACATTTCATTTGTGTGTAACAAGCTAAGTTTTCGATCCAACTGTTGAGAAATATTAGCTTGAATCTAATCAGGTTTTCATCTAACGGTGAATATTGAATGCTTTGTTACCAAGCTAACATTGATTGCAAACCCTGATTTGAAAGACTATATAAAGGAGAACTCTAGCAATTGGGAAACCTAATCCCCACACCTTACGTGTGATACTAGTTGCATATCTAGAGTCGATTCTCCTTTAACCTTTGGTTTCTTCTTCTAAAACCAGGTTAACGACTTAAAGACTTCATTGGGATTATGAAGCCAGACCGATACTACTTTTGTTGTAGTTGTGTGATCTGATCTTGCATATGCTATCGTTACGAGTACGATTGTAATAATTAGGCCTGCACAGGAAACCAACCGGGCTGAGGAACCGTGCCGGAACTGCCGCCGAACCGAGGTGTACCGAATGTCCTCCGGCCGGCAACGGTATTGAAACTCAGAACCGACCACAACTCAGCTCGGCGCACGGTATCAGCAAAAAGCCGGCCGAGCCGAGCCATATAACACCGACTAATACTAGCCTTTGATTTTTATACCTAGTCCTAATCCTGACCCTCCATTTTGATAACCCTAACTATAAAACTTTTCTTTTCACATCATTTCATTTTCTTTCTCTCAGTTTCTTAGTTTCTCTAGCAGTAGTAGTGGCCTCTTCTTCTTCTTCCTCTCAGTCACCAACACCACAGTTACCATCTTTTTCTTCTTCGTTACTTCTTCTTCCTTCTCCTCCTTTTGATTCTATAACAACCATACATACAACACCATTATCACTGGCATAGCTACACCGCCAGGTCTACCAGCACCAACAATACCACTTTCTACCACCATTACCAGCACCACCACAACTAGTTAAAGGTGGAAGATTGATCTAGTTTTTATTGGGTTTGATTAATTTGATTAGTAAATTAGAATTTTAGGGTTGTTAAAATAATTGAGTTTCTTAAATCGAGTTAAAAGAATCTAATCTCTTTAAGCAATTGTTTTTCCCTCTTTCTGTATATCTCAATTGAAGTTTGTAACACTAACATCTGAATCTGAACTCATGTAATTGTTAAAAAAAAAATTCTTTCAATTTCAGCACAACTGAAACCCTAGATTTGTTTTTGCTTAATTTGTTGATGTCGATAGTAACTGTTGAATTAATGTTGTTGATGAGTATCCTATATGATTATTATGAACACAAATTGTTAATCTTTTGAAGTGAATCAATCAATTTTTTACTGTATAAAGATATGTCGTAAAGAATCGGGCAAAAGCCGCTATAATAACCGAGACCGGCCGATCCGACTTGTCCCGGTTTAAAACCGTACCGAAGGGTGGTCGGATCGGTACCGGTATCATATTTCAAAACCGACCTATGGTCGGCTCGGTACCGATATCAGATTTCAAAACCGACCTATGGTCGGCTCGGTGGCCGGTTGTGACCAAAAACCGGGCCGACCGGCCGATGTGCAGGCGTAGTAATAATTGGCTCGAGATTTATATCTCTGATAGGCAAGATAAAAAAATAATCACAAATACTTCGTCTCATCGTTTGTGATTCCACAATATCTTTTTTCGCTGCGTAGGTTAGGATTTTCTGAGGTGATTGCTAATACTAGGTTGTTCTTCGGGAATATAAGTCTGGTTTATCAATTGGTTCCTGTTCACCTTGATTTATCAAAATACGGAACAAAACTCATAGGTATATTCGTGGGAGACGGATTTATCTATCACCGTAGACTTTTCTGTGTGATACATATTTGTTTATTAAAGTCTTCGACTTTGGGTCGTAGCAACTCTTAGTTGTGGGTGAGATCAGCTAAGGGAATCAAGTACGTAGCATCCTGCTGGGATCAGAGGCGTAGGAGGATAATTGTACCTTGGATCAGTGTGAGATTGATTTAGGTTCAACTACAGTCCAGATCGAAGTTAATTTGGAGTAGGCTAGTGTCTGTAGCGGCTTAATACAGTGTGTGTTCAATCTGGACTAGGTCCCGGGGTTTTTCTGCATTTGCAATTTCCTCGTTAACAAAATTCTGGTGTCTGTGTTATTTCTTTTCCGCATTATATTTCGTTATATAATTGAAATATCACATGTTGTGCGTTGTTCAATCAATTAGAATATCCGACCTTTTGGTTGTTGATTTAAATTTATTGACACTTGGATATTGGTCTTTGGTACCATCCAAGTTATCTCTCTAGTATTTGATAAAGACTCGCAGATTTCTATTTGCTTGAGTATATATCCAATCGAGAGATTGAGATATAAACTCTTTGATATACTTTTTATCTAGATTGAGTCTGACTGTCTAGATGATTCTCTAGAAAGTATATTGGAGTTTGTACATACAGATTACTAAGCAAAATATTGGGTGTGGTTGTTATACCCCCACTTTTTCAATTGGTATCAGATCAGGCAAACACGTTCAAGACCTTACAAGTATGTGTTTGTAGCGATCTGACTCTATGGACAATAGTGTTATCTCAATAAATGCATCACCAGATCCAGGGATTTCAAAATTCTCTTCCATGGCTGATTTAATAAAATCTGTAGAAGAAATTCTATCTAAACCTCCACCAGGTTTAAAATCCCTTGAAGTGTTTTCAGGGCTTGAAAAGAAGCTTGAGAGATTATCTCTTGATGTTGAGTTATACCTCCAGAAAGAGCAAGACTCTCTTGACAGGCTAAATAAAGTTATGATGAATAATATTCATGTTGAGGTTGATATTGATTTACTAATCAGTGAGAGAAATTCTCCTCCTCTGCGTAATCCAATTAGTTGTGATAAACTAAACGAATTACAAGAGGAGTTTAAATCTCAGTTATCTGAGTGTATCACCTCAAATCATGAATTGATTCGTTGCTCAATTCCTGATACTTCCTATCAAGATAGTAGTATTGTCTTCTTTTATGAAGAATCTAGGACGTCTCTTTTTATCAAAAGAGTTTCCCTTCGCAGTACTAAAAACTATCTGCAGAAACTATTTTTTATAAGTTGGAAAACAAGAAATCAGAAACACAAATCTTTTTGGGTTCTCTTGAAGTTCTTTGATAGACTTATAAAAATAGTTCCTTGGGTGTTTCTCAACACTACAAGATTTAAGAGTTGTTGGAAAGAAACTCTTTCTTGGTGCCATGGTGAGCAAGACATTGTTCACCTCAAAACAACTTGTTTGTATTGAAAGTGCATCCTCACCAAGAAATGCCCTGCTATGTATACGGTGAGGGAAGCACAACAACTGGGGCGCACAGAATATATTCGGTAAGGATGTAGAATTCAATTGGACTTTACTAAAACGGTATGTCTATAAACTTGAGCAAGTTTTATGTTTGTATTACTTGTTTGAGTACTTATAATGATCCATGTACCTTGCTTATCGTTCATTTCTACCTAACTTGATCTATGTTTAAGGTTCTTAAATGTTTAGGTTTGAAAACATTAGTTAGGGATGTTTGGACTTCATGGTAAACTTACCAAGTATGAATAACATCATTTAAAACCAAAATCCAGTGGTTTAAGTTCGCAAACCCCGTCTGCATACTGCTCCAGGATACGAAAGTTCGTTTGCAAACCCGTATGCATACTTGACGTCGATATTCGGTAAACTTGTTTTGGGCGTAACTTCTTCGTCTGAACTCGGATTGACTTCATTATTTTTTCACTCTCTTCCTATTTGAATTCTCTTCAAATGGAGATGAGAAACCTTGAATTTGGATGAGTTAAGATTGGTATTTGTCCTGTCTCTTGTTTTTGAGTATTTTGCTCCGTTTCGTTGCACTTGTTCCACTTCTCTTGAACTTGGGCACTTGGATTCTTGGAGTACTACTCTTATAAGATAATTTTTATCTTTTACAAGAATGTTGTTGGTGAATCACAAAGAAGGAAGTTCGAGAATGGAAAGTAGTACGCAGTGCTATGGAATTCTTGAATGTTCACAATCATCCTTTGTGAACTATGGTGCATAGTCGTTATTGACTTTGTGTGTTCTTATTTGATTAAGAAAATCTTTCTATACGCCTTTGGTAACTATTATTGGTGTAAATCCATGCGAAAAAGATTGATTCTACCCTATTGAAAAAGCGGGGTACAACAACCACACCCAACAATTCGATTAGCAATCTGTATGGACAAACTCCAATATACTTTCTAGAGAATCAACTAGACAGTCAGACTCAATCTAGATAAAAGTATATCAAAGAGTTTATATCTCAATCTCTCGATTTGATCTTTAATCAAGCAAATAGAAATCTGCGAGTCTTTATCAAAGAGAGATAACTTGGATGGTACCAAAGACCAATATTCAAGTGTCAATCAATTTAAATCAACAAACAAAAGGTCGGATATTCTAATTGATTGAACAACGCACAACCTGTGATATTTAAATTATATAACAAAATATAATGCGGAAAAGAAATAACACAGACACCAGAATTTTGTTAACTAGGAAACCGAAAATGCATAAAAACCCCGGGACCTAGTCCAGATTGAACACACACTGTATTAAGCCGCTACAGACACTAGCCTACTCCAAATTAACTTCGGTCTGGACTGTAGTTGAACCCCAATCAATATCACACTGATCCAAGGTACAATTATGCTCCTACGCCTCTGATCCCAACAAGATGCTACGTACTTGATTCCCTTAGATGATCACACCCACAACTAAGAGTTGCTAAGACCCAAAGTCGAAGACTTTAATAAACAAATCTGTATCACACAGAAAAGTCTACGGTAATAGATAAATCCGTCTCCCACGAATATACCTACGAGTTTTTTTCCGTCTTTTGATAAGTCAAGGTGAACATGAACCAATCAATAAACCGGTCTTATATTCCCGAAGAACATCCTAGTATTATTGATCACCTCACAATAATCTTAATCGACGCAGCGAAAAAAGATATTGTGGAATCACAAACGATGAGACAAAGTATTTGTGATTACTTTTCTGTCTTGCCAATTAATACAATCGTACTCGTAATGATAGAAGATGCAAGATCAGATCACACAACTACAAGAAAAGTAGTATCGGTCTGGCTTCACAATCCCAATGAAGTCTTTAAGTCGTTAACCTGGTTTAGAAGAAGAAACCAAAGGTTAAAGGAGAATCGACTCTAGATATGCAACTAGTATCACACGTAAGGTGTGGGTATTAGGTTTCCCAGTTCCTAGAGTTCTCCTTCATATAGTTTTAAAATCAGGGTTGCAATCAATGTTATCTTGGTAACAAAGCATTCAATATTCACCGTTAGATAAAAACCTGATTAGATTCAAGCTAATATTTCTCAACTGTTGGATCGAAAACTTAGCTTGTTACACACAAATGAAATGTCCAATTTTGGGTTTACGAACCGTTCCCAAACATTAACATTTGTTGGTTCAACAATAGTTAACCAAATGGTTAGCCATTTGATTACTTTCATATCAACCATATTCTTCTTCACCATAACTAGTTCAAATGACTCAAATAAACTAGTTAGAGAGTTGTTCAATTGCTTAGATCTTATGTAACTACACAAGACATAATCGAAGCAAAAACGGTTTGATTCACTCGAATTGATTCATGAACTTTTTAGCCACGGTTTGCAAAATCATTACTTAGTTTAAATAAACATGAGTTCAAGAACAACCGGTTTTAGATATAATCTTCTCAAGTTCCCGGACTGGGTTCGCGGACTTAAGCTCATGGAAGGAGTTCACAAACTCCAGCAGAAATTCTCGGGTCGAGAACTTCCGCCAGTTCGCGGACTTGGATAACGCCACTTCCATTTCTCTTGATCAACAAAGTTCGCAAACTTTGGTTCAAGGAATAAGGACTTATACATATATGTGTTTTCACAACAATGCTTATATCCTACCAATGATTATGTAATCTAAACTCTCATTTCAATCATTGAAACTTTCTCATAGGAAGGATATAGCCGTTATTCACAGACCATTTTTCGTCAGAGCAATTTTTAAAGTGATTGAAACATAACATGACTTTCGTCACTAGGTAAAGATGAATTCGGATAAAGCGAAAGCTTACCAACACATATTTCGTGAAATAGATAGGAGAGATAAACTCGGCTCGAAATAGAAAATGTGTATAATGAGAGTCTATATATCAAAACGACTTTTGTCTCAAGAGTAGGAGATAGAATAGATAGACTTTTGAATGACAGATAAATTCAAGTATCCACATACCTTTTAGTCGATGAAGATCCACCAGTTCCTTGAGTAGTCCTTCGTCTTGTATGATGATTGCCATGGATTTCTTGAGCTCAGCTACACTTTCTATCCTAGTCTGAGACCTTTAGCTATGTAGTCTAGAAACCAAGACTTATAGTTTTGATCACTAACATTGACAAACATGCTTGAGATTGCAACGCTTGCGAGTTCGACCGAGTAATGCTCTAACAATCTCCCCCTTTGTCAAGTTTAGTGGAAAAACTATTAATACATATGGAATACAAAAAATAAATAAATTAACTTTTGTAGATCCTATTCCACATGCCTAATATTCAACATTACTCGAAATCTTCGTCACTTCCAAGTACTCCAATGATCCCAAAGGTTGTAAGTTTAGCATCATCAATTTTGAATATCCGTAGCTATAACAATAAGAAAACAATAGTTCTCAATCATTTTTATACAATGTCATAGTATCATTACACAACTTCAAAGTTCAATTGTATCACAACTTTAACAACAATACTATGGTGATATGTATCACTCCCCCTTAGTCAATAATCCATCTCACATGGAAACCACTCCCCTTTACATAATGATCCGAAAACCATATGTATTTGTAGTGTGAACTACATATTAATTCTCCCCCCTTTTTGTCAATAAAATTGGCAAAGGTACAAGAACGGGATCCTGATGAAATTTCCGAAAGAGACATTTCTTGACCAAAAGAAAGCAAAAATATCAACTTGTTCTTTAGATGCAATCATAAAGCCGAAGCTAAATGCATTCATCAAGGAGTTTATAAAGATACAAGATAACCCCTATAATATTCCACAACCGCACTCCCCACAAAGATATGGCAATTAAGCGCAAGTTCAAAAGAACTCTCCCCCATTAAATGTCATTCCCGAAAGAACAACAAGAGCGACCTTAATTCAAAAGGAAAGAAGGATTTCTTTGGACATGACAAATCACATACAAGTATGAATTTGAATCCAAAAAGTTCAATTAAATTAACCACAAGAGAACCCATGATTAATTTAATCGACAAATGCTCAAACATAAGTGAACTTATGGAGACTTAAAAAAATACAATTATATTAATCACAAGAGAACCCATAATTAATCTAATTGAAATACACAACCAAACTAATCACAAAAGTAATCAATTTAATTGGTCACGCTAGACATAAGAAAAACTTACGAAGCAACAACTAAATAACCAAACAAGATGATTAACTTAGTTGAAAATGCTCGACATAAAGTACCTTACGGAACAACAACATAGTTAATCAAAAATAATCAACTTGGTTGTTTAATGCTCAACATAAGACACTTTACGGAGCCTCACAGTAATACATAATGTATGGATCAGGGAAGATCAATTACTGTGGAATACTCAAGGATTCATTTTATTTTCCATCACTATTTGCACAATGACATACAATAGACATAATCCTTGCAAACAAAAGATTTTAACCTATCTTCCATCAATTATTGACAATATAAGCTTAACTTTTGCATTTGTCAAAAGTCCATTTATTCTTTTATAATACATGCATATCGACTTACGAAGGACTTTACTTTTGACAAGATATGGGACGGTCAAGTTCACGGACGTAAATACACACATCCCATAACAATATTGCAATATATAAAACCATAAAGGTTAATACTGCAAAAATCATCTTCCAAACAAATTTAGAATTTAAACCAATAAATCTAAAAACATGAAGATGAAAACGTTGGACATATCTATGTGTAATCACAATAATGGCTATTCCAAACTCTAGTTATTCTTCTAATAAAAACAAGAAAAATAGAAGATTTACTAGAAAATAA